>NW_024412403.1:6540044-6645107 GCF_014898765.1 Herpailurus yagouaroundi | reverse complement strand
CACAGCACACCATGCACCACACACTGCATTTGTCAGGGAGCCACCATGCACCACACACTGCATTTGTCAGGGAGCCGTCTCTCCCCCCCCCCCCCCCCCTCCAGAGCCTTCCCGAAGACTTTCTGAACCAGGTGCGGGGCAGGTCTGCATTTGCAAAGCAGGTCAAAGTCCGGTCACCCTGCGCGCAGCTGGGCCTGGAAGGGCGCCAGTTTCCTAACCTCTAGGACTCAGTGCCACCTAGAGGCTCCTTGGTGGCACTATTGCCCGACCTGAAATAAAAAGAGACTGGCGACCGGGGCCTGGGTGACTCTGTCAGGTGCACGTCTGACTCATGATATCGGCTCAGATCATGATCTCACCGTCCCTAAGTTCAAGCCCTCACAGTTTGTGAGTTCAAGTCTGCTTGGGACTGTCTCCCTCTCTCTCTCTCTCTGCCCCTCCTCTCTCTCTCTCTCTCTCTCAAAAACAAATAAACTTTAAAAAAAAAAAAAAAAAGGGACCGGCCAGTGGATGGCATCATGCAGGACAGAGGGCGGGGATGGGGTGTCCGAGGAAGGCCCATTTCTCACTTGGACTTGGAGAGTTGGGGCCGCCCTTGGAGCTCTGGCCAGGCCACCAGCCGGCTGGGATTTTGCCACAGAACGCCTCCTTTCACACACGTACACACGTGTACACAGGCATCTATATGTAACATTTGCCTAATGATCAGAGTAAAGCGCTTGAAATCGGTGGTAAGAAAATGCACCCTGAGGTCACCCCCACCCAGCAGGTGGTAACACGAGCCCCTCGAGCTGGTGAGCCCCCGCCCCAGCGCAGACGCGTGAGCCCATCAGCCACAGGGGAAAACCATCCGGCACCTGTTACAGTGGCGCTTCCGCAGCCGTCCGCGCCGCATCCCTACTGCGCGTGCGGACACGCAGACCCCGCCCCCCGCCAGCCCACCCCCACTACACGTGCGGACGCGCAGACCCCCTGCTCGCCCAGGAGGATGACGCGGGAGCCTGGGGCAGGGGCAGACTCTTTCAGGGGGTCGGAGCCTGTGGGGGGGTTAGAAGGGGGACACCTCCAGGTGGGTGGCGCTGCACGGTGCCCTCCGCCCTGCCCTCACTCCAGCCTCACCCTCTGAGCACTGGTTCTCAACGGGGACGATTTGACCCCCAGAGGACATGTGGCAATGTCCGGAGACATTTTGGGGTGGCACACCTGGGGTGGGGGTGCTGCGGGCACCGAGTGGTGGAGGCCCGCCTGTGCTCAACATCCCGCCGTACGCAGGGCCACCCCCACCTCCAGCCAGGGATTATGTGGCCGAAACGTCAGTGGCGTGAGGTTGAGAAACCCTGCCTTAAATGCTCGGCTGGGACGCAGTGGTGTAAATTATTACTGCTTTTAGATAAACGGATGTTTTAAGCTAAAAGTTTAAAACAAAAAATTCTAAGAACTCTGTCGAAACGTAAACGCATTTTGCCTGTGTTGAAAAGAACAAAGCCGCGCGCCAAATAGGTCAAGGAATGAGATGGTGGGTTTTTCCGGGGCTTAAATGCATCTTTTCACACTTCCTTTATCAACATGTGGGAGCCACTCTGTCCCCAGCTAGTCCATCTGTCCTTCACTTCCTCGATACTTCGGATTTGTAAGTGCATCCACATGCAAATCTTTTCATGTGGACCTATTCGAGGAGATGAAAACAGGTTTCTGGGAATTCCTTTTTCCCCTGAGGGCAAGTAATGTCTTGTTCAACATTCCGTTTGCCTAACTGGGTAATTTAATTATTTTTAACTATGAGGTTGATGATTATAAGGTCACCATAGTCAAAATGAACTGATCATATGATCTGTTCCAGTCGACATTGGCCATGAAAATTGTTTCTGCCCACCGTGGATTGATCAAGCATCTACTTATTGCACAGAATTTGCTGGATCCCACGGGAGGCACAGAAGAGCTAGAAGACACAGTGTCCACAAAGGAGGAATCCTGTGTATTTTTTGCGCAACGGCTTCTAGATTGTGGTGTTTTAGGAACCCCACCGGATCTTTTGATAACTTTTATTTATTAATTCAGATCATTCAAATACAACCCAACGAAATTTCTAAATGTACTCTGACTGTTCTGCTGTTGAAGAATTAAGGATTATCCTTTGGGGGGCGGGGGAGTTTTCTAGAAAAAAACAAAACCAAACAGCTCGAAATGTCTCAGCGGAAACCGACATGGGGACACAGCACCACTCTCAGTGGCGGCCCCCGGAGGAATGTCAGGAGCCAGTGAGGGAGGAAATCCAGTCGGCTTATCAATGATTTGTTTTAAATTTTAAAAATAAGACAAAATTCCAAACCACACGGGAAGGTGTGCAACGAGAGGAGGGCTCCCCACAGTCGGTTTTCTTTGTGTTCTTTTAGAAATTCTCTACACACACAGGGATGCCTGAGTGGCCCAGTCAGTTAAGCATCTGACTTCAGCTCAGGTCATGATCTCATTGCTCGTGAGTTCGAGCCCCACGTCAGGCTCTCTGCTGTCCGAGTAGAGCCTGCTTCGGATCCTGTGTCCCCCTCTCTCTCTGTCCCTCCCCTGCTTATGATCTCTCTCTCTCAAAAATAAACATTAAAAAAAATTTTTTTTAAGTTACTAGAAAGTAATTTTTTTTTTTACTTTTTTTTTTTTTAAATACATTTTTAGTGCACTGTTCAGGGGCACTAAGTCCATTCACACTGTGTGGCCATCAGCAATATCCGTTTCCAGGACTCTTAATCCTTCAAAACTGAAATGCTGTCCCTAGTAAACACTAACTTCCCCTCCCCCAGCCCTGGCTTCCTCCATCCTACTTTCTGCCTCAGTGGATCTGACTCCTCTAGGGACCTCACGTAAGTGGAATCACACAGTATCTGTCCTTTTGTGACTGGCTGATTTTGCACTCAGCAGCATGTCCTCAAGTTTCATCCGTGTTGTAGCAGGTGTCAGAATTTCCTTCCTTGGGAAGCAAGAATAATATAAAAACAGGGAGGGGGGGCGCCTGGGTGGCGCAGTCGGTTAAGCGTCCGACTTCAGCCAGGTCACGATCTCGCGGTCCGTGAGTTCGAGCCCCACGTCAGGCTCTGGGCTGATGGCTCGGAGCCTGGAGCCTGTTTCCGATTCTGTGTCTCCCTCTCTCTCTGCCCCTCCCCCGTTCATGCTCTGTCTCTCTCTGTCCCCAAAATAAATAAAACGTTGAAAAAAAATTTAAAAAAAAAAAACAGGGAGGGGGACAAAACATAAGAGACTCTTAAATACAGAGAACAAACTGAGGGTTGCCAGAGGGGTTGTGGGAGGGGGGGATGGGCCGAATGGGCAAGGGGGTGTTGAGGAGGACGCTTGCTGGGATGAGCCCTGGGTGTTGTGCATAGGGAATGGATCACTGGATTCTACTCCTGAAATCATTGTTGCACTAGATGCTATGCTAACTTGGATGTCAATTTAAAAATTAATTAATTAGTTAATTAAAAAAAAAGAATTTCCTTTCTTTTTTAGGCTGAATGATATCCCATCATCTGTGTGTTCTGCATGTTGCTTATCCACTCATCTGCTGGTCGATACTTGGTTGCTTCCACCTTTTAACTATTCTGCATCACACTGCTGTGAACGTGGGTCTACACACATCTCCTTAATGCCGTGTTTTCAGTTCTTCTGGGTGCATACTCAGAGATGGAATTGTTGGATCATATGGTAACTCTGTGTTCAAGTTTTCTGAGGAACCGCTACGCTGTTTTCCACAGCGGCTGCACTATTTTCCGTTCCCCCCAACGGTGCACAAGGGGTCTAATTTCTGCACATCCTCGCCAACACTTGTTATTATGGTTTTTTTATAGTAGCCGTGCTAATGGGTGTGAGATGGTATCTCGTCGTGGGTTCCGGTTTGCAGCTCCCTAATTGCCATTCATATACCTTTTGTTCCCATGCCATGGGTCAGAGCTTGGTCAGATGAGGACATCTAAGGAAGACTGAGAGATGAGGTGCATTCGCTCACTGTTGGGCCTACCAGTGTCACTGCTGACTGAGCAAACTGAAACCAAATATTTCTGTCCCCACAGTTCCTGTAGGTCGGGAGCTTGGACAAGGCTGAGCTGGGTCCTCTGCAGGTCTGCAAGTAAGGTGTTGCCCAGAGCTGCTTCCTCAGCTGGGCACCAGTGGGGGTAAGAGCTGCCTCCAAACTCACTCTGCTTGTTGGCAGAATTCAGTTGTAGGACTGAAGACTGTGGCTTCTTGCTGGCTATCCATCAGAAGCTTCCTTCCACTTCGGTAAGTCTCCCCGAGTCGCCTGTCCCCGATGGGATTTCCTCAAAGCCAACAAAAGAGGGAGAGGGGAAAGTGGGGGATGGGCATCGAGGAGGGCACCTGTTGGGATGAGCCCTGGGTGTTGTATGGAAACCAATTTGACAATAAATTATATTTAATTAAAAAAATAAAAAACAGCAACAGCAACAACAACAAAAGCGAGAGAGAGCCCAGCAAGATGGGTGCCATAATCTCACGTACATAATCACATGCACACCATCACGGATTGCCCACTACCTTTGCCACACTCTATCGGTCAGAAGCAAGTCACAAGCCCTGCTCAAACCCTAGGGGAGGAGAGTACATAACAGCAGGAGCCAAGGACTGGGGCACCACCCAAGGTTCTATGGGGGCCCCCCCTTGAATTCCATGACAGTGAAAGAAAGGACATAGGTTTCAGAGGACAACTATTTTTCTTAGCAGTGGGAAATTGCTAGGCTAAAGACTGGCTTCATATTTTCATTGGGTGGTTATTTCGTGGTTGGTATTTTACATTTGTTTATGGTATTCTTGACACACAGAAGCTTTCAATCTGTGTGAAGTGAAATTTATCAATATTTTCCTTTACCGCTTCTGAACTTTGTCGTGATTTATGCCGTGTCCCGAAAGACCTTCCCCATCCAAGGTTACATAAAATTCCGTCCACAGTGTCTCCTAAGATAACTCATATTATTATGGCCAAGCATCCCATTTGGGGGGATGTTTGATTCACTACCATGGTAATTTGCTTAGATAAACTTGCTGCTGACTTGCTTGAAAAGCTGTTTGTTCACAATTTTGCTAATCAGTGACTTTTTAAGGGGAAGAAGTGGGATTTCAGCAAATTATTTTCACCCTTTAATATACGATGCTTAGTATGGCTCTAAGGTAAGCAATAAAATTTCACAGAGAACTCTTTTTGTGGTGCAGAATCAGCATCATTCACGTGTAGTCGATGATACGGTTTGTTCCACTTTGTTTCGGCCTTTCTTGTATAGGGCACAACTTTTTGTGGCTTCGGATGTTTACCCTCAGAGGTCACTTTGTTGCTGTGTGGTTACTTCCAAAGAAAAGATCATGATTGTGTTAGTAGGATCTATCCACTTACAGTCACCTCCCTCTCAAATGGAGGCTAAATCTTGGGAAATCTCAAAGAAACGCAGGCAGTTCTTTTGCTTCAGCAAATCTTCAGTGCACCCCCCACCAGCTCTGGGCCCAGCACCCTCTGCCAAGGGGGTAGCTACTAACAAAAAAGAGGGGCTCCTGGGTGGCTCAGTTGGTTAAGCGTCCGACTTCGGCTCAGGTCATGATCTCGCAGTCCGTGAGTTCGAGCCCTGCGTCGGGCTCTGTGCTGACTGCTCGGAGCCTGGAGCCTGTTTCAGATTCTGTGTCTCCCTCTCTCTCTGACCCTCCCCCATTCATGCTCTGTCTCTCTCTGTCTCAAAAATAAATGAACGTTAAAAAAAATAATAAAAAAAAATAAAAAAGATACTTTGAAAATTTGCCAGCAGCAAAGGAATGCCTTATTTTGGTTCTAAAGATACTACACTTGTGATAATGTTATTATACACCAGTATTTTTCAGAATGACCAAGTGGCATCGGGGCCTTCAAACGTGGCCTCCTAGGGGCCCGATGTCTGGAGCAGGGAATAGAAAGCTGGAAAGAAGAGACAGGTGTTTCATGTATCTTTGTACCTGCAACATTTTTTGAACCCGCGATGCCCTGTGTTTTGCCAGGCCCAGAACTGACGTCTGTAAATGCTGGTGTGGCAGACACAACACTCCGCCGAGAGATGCAAATGTGGGAGCCATGTGACCGTGCACTTCTCTGCCTGATTTCCACCCAGAGCCCTCCCCCTGTCAGTGGCAGAAATCAGAACTCACTCAAACTCGGGCCCCCCACTGTTCTGAGGTGCTGCTGGGTTCCAGGGGACCCGCATAGCTTCGGGGTGTTGGGGAGGGGAGCCGTGGGGTCATCTGTCCCTGCTGCTGTGTGGGGTGGGGGGCTCACCCCAGCCATCCTGCTGCGAGGGCCCCCGTGGGCCCCCCCCCCACACACCTACCCCCGGCCAGATGCCTCCGTCCCACCTGCCTCTCCACACGGTGTCCCGCTCAGGAGTTCTTTCAGAGCCTCTGAGGTTGCGTTTAGAAAACCAAAAGCTGAGACCTGAGTCTGCCGTTTCTCTTTCTGTGGCCCCATCCCTTCCCAGAGACAAACCAGAAGCCTTCCTCAGGGAAGGGCCTGAGCACTGAAGGAGGGCGTGACCCCGCATCCCGCCCCACCTGCCAGCCGGGCTGACACCTACGGAGATTCAGACTCAAGACACAAGTGACCACCATCCAGTAATAATGCAGAAAACCCCCCTTTTTTAATGACATATGGATGATACAGTGTTATATGTTATTTTATTTAGAGAGAGGGAGAGAGAAGGAGAGTAGGGGAGGGACGCAGAGAGAGAGAGAGAGAGAGAGAGAGAGAGAGAGAGAGAGAGAATCCCAAGCAGCTCCGCACTGTCAGCACAGAGCCCGATGTGGGGCCCAAACTCATGAAATCGTGAGATCATGACCCGAGCCCAAACCAAGAGTTGCGCACTTAACCGACTGAGCCACCCAGGCGCCCTGAAACCCCTCCTTTTTAAAAGGAAGCTAGGGGCGCCTGGGTGGCGCAGTGGGTTAAGTGTCCGTCTTCAGCCAGGTCACGATCTTGCGGTCCGGGAGTTCGAGCCCCGCGTCAGGCTCTGGGCTGATGGCTCAGAGCCTGGAGCCTGTTTCCGATTCTGTGTCTCCCTCTCTCTCTGCCCCTCCCCCGTTCATGCTCTGTCTCTCTCTGTCCCAAAAATAAATAAACGTTGAAAAAAAAATAAAAATAAATAAAAAAGGAAGCTATAAATAGTTCCTTAAAACGCAAGGCTATGCAAGCATTGATTCAGGTAAGTATGATTAAAGGAGCTTTCAGAAGACACTAAAAACTTATGATTACTCATTATAACAGAGGCTCAGAGCTTTAGCGGAGCTGCTGCCACACAAATACTGGTTTAAACAAGAAAGGCTTTCTTTTCTGGCATGTGACCGTGCAGGTACAGGGGCCGCGGCCACCAAGACGGTCTCTCTCCGGCCTGGGGCCTCTCCACTCCCAGGGTGGCTTCAGCCGTGGGGCCCACAGTGGCTCAGCACCACCCAGGTCGCGTGCCAGGCACCGGCGAGGGGGCGGAGGGGAGGGGGGGCCGCTTCTCTCAGAGGGCACAACCCAGAAGCCACATTTAACGCTTGCCTTCACCTGCCCCTGCCTCACCTCGCGGCAGGGGAAGCCTCACGGAGCCCAAACCTGGGGGGACAGTGGGCCCTCGAGGGTCATGTGCGGTCATGGATGCTCCACACCCTGCCATGAAACCGTCTTTTTCTTGAGCTTTGTGGTCACAGACAAACTTCCATCAGCTACCCAAGGCCCGTTTTAACACGTGCACACACACACAGACGCACGCACACACTCATGAGCTCACATACAGGCGCTCACACACTCACAAGCTCACGCACACTCTCCTACACTCAAAGCTCTCTCTCGCACACACACACACACACACTCACAGGCATCTCTGCTGATGGATCCCTGATGCTTGCCCAAGCGGTGCCGGGTAAGCCTGACCTAGTGCTGATGTGACCCCAGATCGGCCTTTCCCCTTTGCCATCCAGAGACGGCCACAGGGCCCAGTTCTGGCCAATGAGATGTACCGGGATGTCCCCGGCAGGCCCTTCTAGAAACCCTTCTGGTTTCCTCCTGGCAGCACCCTTCCCTCTGTGCCCCATCCCTCTTTCCCTGCCTCGGGCTGGGGGGTATTTCCTGGGGACGCAGCTGTCCCCACAGTTCCCGGGGGCTGAGGCAAGCGGCCGCAGAGGCCCGTGAACCCCTGGAGCCCAGAGCAGCCCCTGTGCCAGACCTTCCAATAAATGTGACTACTCAGGTATCAGCACAAAAGAAATAAGCTATAAGCCATGAAAAGACACAGAAGAAACTTAAATGAGTATTACAAAGTAAAAGAAGCAGATCTGAGAACGTACACACTGCTTGATTCCAACTGTTGGATATTCTGGAGAAGACACATGTGTGGACCTGAGAAAAACATCAGAGTCTAGGGGGTGGGGGAGGGAGGGATGAACAGGCAGAGCACAGAGGATTTTTAGGGCAGTGACACTCTTCTGAGGACTTGCTGGTGGATGCATGTCGTTACACATCTGTGCAAACGCTAGAGTGTGCAACACTAACAGTGAGCCCTGATGTCAACCGGTCAACTTCCGGGCGGTTATGTGTCAGTGCAGATTCTTTCATTGTAACAAATGCACCACAGTGGTGGGGGTGTCGACAGTAGAGGGTCTGTGGTGTGGGGGTACAGGGGTACATGGGAAGCCTCTGTGTCTCCCACTAAGTTTTGCTGTGAAACTAAAACTGTTATTGAAAGTAGTCCATTAACACTATCAACAGTAGCCCAACTATGGAGAGAGCCCAAGTGGTGTCCACCAACTGAAGAGTGGATAAAGAAGAGGTCGTGTGTACGCGCGCGCGCGCACACACACACACACACACACACACTGGAATATTCCTTGGTGATGAAAAAGAATGACATCTTGCCATTTGCAACAACATGGATGGAACTAGAATATTTTATGCTAAGTGAAATAAGTCAAAGACAAATACCCCATGATTTCACTCATATGCAGAATTTAAGAAACAAAACAGATGAACATAGGGGAAGGGAAGGAAAAATAAATTAAGATAAAAACAGAGAAGGAGGCAAACCATAAGAGACTCTTAAATACAGAACAAACTGAGGGCTGCTGGAGGGATGGGGGGATGGGCTAATTGGGTGAAGGGCATTAAGGAGGGCACCTGTTGGGATGAGCACTGGGTGTTGCACGTAAGTGATGAATCACTGGGTTTGACTCCTAAAACCAATACTACGCTGCATGTTAACTAACTAGAGGGCACCTGGGGGCGCAGTCGGTTAAGCATCCAATTTCTGACATCAGCTCAGGTCATCATCTCATGGTTCGTGAGATGGAGCCCCACATCAGGCTCTGTGCTAACAACTCAGAGCCTGCTTGGGAGTCTCTCTCTCTCTCTCTGTCCCTCCCTTGCTAACTCTTTCCCTCTCTTTCTCTCTGTCTCTAAATTAATAAATAAACTTAAAAAAAAACTAACTAGAATTTAAATAAAAATTTGGAGGAAAAAAACACCCATTCCTATTTGTTTCCACCTCAGCAATCAGACACTCTGATACCCAAACTAGACGCCCTTCCAACCGCCACGATCCCAGCCTGCCTTCGGCACCTCCTCCTCCCCCCATCGTGAGCTCGCAGAACCCATCCGGTCCCCTTCCCAGGCCGAGGGTCTGGGAGGCGGCCTGCGCTGAGCCCACAAGCTCACCCGGTCCTGTGGCCACAGCACGCACAGGGTTTCACGGACAGGAGCTGGGAATGGGTTGGCCAGGCTGGCAAACCGCAACAGACCCGAGAGGCCGCGGCCCTGATCTCCCATAGCCACGCTAGGCCACGATGACCCAGGAGTCACTCTGAGGCTGGAAGCTGGACTCTCCGGCCAAGTGGGCCGCCCACCCCTTGGATCCACCACCAGCCGGTGCAGGGCGCCCAGGCCACGCTGTGCTGGCCTTAGTTACGTAATAGGGAGCCCTGGGGACCACAGGCTCCCAGGGGACAGGGTGGCGGCCGCTGTGTCCACCTGTGGGTCCCCAGGGCTTGACACTGTGCCTGGCACTGCAGAGCGTTCACTATTATCCCCCGCTTTCCTTAAACAACGTGAAGTCCTGTTGAAATCCTGTCATGGCCTCAGCCCAAACAAGAGCTCTCAGCAATGAAATGGAAAACACCAGAGAGAACGATGGGGCCTGTCACCTTCCTTATCGAGTGTGGATTTGGCTCCCAGAGCCAGCAGAGGCCTTGATGGCTCTCAAGTGTGGCCAAGTGTGAGGGGGAGACGTTGCCTGAAAGAGGCCCCAATAGACCCAGACAATTTACTGTTCCCAAGAGGACACCTGGGGGGCCAGCGTCCTCAGAGGTGGCCGCCAAGGGCACATGGGGTCACATATGGAAACCATATCAGGGGCGGAGAACCGGGCATCTGGAGACGTGGCCCAGCCGGGGGCTGCGCAGTAAACAAAGGCAGGAAGCCTCGTTAACCGTGCCCACCCGTCCAAACAGCACATGCAGACCCGGGGATCTGTGGACCCAGCAAAATACCTCACATTCCAGCGACTTTTCAGTAAGATGCCCTTAGAAGGCACAGTGGAAAAATCCATGCACTTTCAGTCTTGATAAATGTCACAGTTGGAGGCTCGTTCAGACTAATATGAACGAGGAAGTGACAGAGCCAGAGCACAGAGGTACATACTTGGAACAAGGGACGGGGGACAAGGGCTGTCGTCGCGTATCTGGGGGAGTCCCCCGCAGCCCCTTCAACTAGTGTTTGTCCACTCAGAAGAAATTCTGGAAACAACTGACACGTTCAAATAACACAATATTGAGTTTCTACATCAACAGGCTTCCGCACAGATCAACTTCTCAAGAATAAAACCTCCCTAACTTAAGAATTTAAAATTTTTTTTAACGTTTATTTATTTTTGAGACAGAGAGAGACAGAGCATGAACGGGGGAGGGTCAGAGAGAGAGGGAGACAAAGAATCCGAAGCGAGCTCCAGGCTCCGAGCTGTCAGCACAGAGCCTGACATGGGGCTCGAACCCACAAACCCCAAGGTCATGACCTGAGCAGAAGTCGGATACTTAACCCACTGAGCCACCCAAACGGCCCCCCGAACTTAAGAATATTAATATCTTCAGGGCTGAATGTTCCCACACTGCAGATAAAAATCAGCGTCTTCCAGGAAAGGACCACTTTTTTTAATCTTTAGGAACAGTTAGCTAGGGTCGCATAAAAAACCACCAGAGAAATACAATCCTTAACAAATATATTGTAAAACATTCAACAGACATTTTAAAGGGTCTGATGCATACAGATTTTCTCTGGTATGTTTTTAATTGCTCACGGGTCCTGGGAGAAGGAAGAACAAACAGTATTACCCATACAGGGGGTATTTACAAAGAGCAGGTTGTAAGCACCTAGGGGTCACTGGCAACAAAGAACCTTTGCAGGGCAATACCGCCCCCTTGCGACCAATTTTCACTGACCTATTTCTGTAAGTTGACCCCTGCATAAGGACACTCTGCCTGATTGTACACCGTGCAGGTACACCTGCTCTATTTTGCACACCTCCCCATTCCCTTGCCCTCCAGAAGGAAGCATGGAGGTTCAGTGCCTTCTGGGCAAGGAGAAATTTGCTGTGAAAACACTCATCAAGGGGCGCCTGGGTGGCGCAGTCGGTTAAGCGTCCGACTTCAGCCAGGTCACGATCTCGCGGTCCGTGAGTTCGAGCCCCGCGTCGGGCTCTGGGCTGACGGCTCAGAGCCTGGAGCCTGTTTCCGATTCTGTGTCTCCCTCTCTCTCTGCCCCTCCCCTGTTCATGCTCTGTCTCTCTCTGTCCCAAAAGTAAATAAAACGTTGAAAAAAAAATTTAATAAAAAAAAACACTCATCAAACATTCACAGTGAAGGTTCCCAGCAGGTCTTACAAGTGCATGAGCTAATTCTATTATGAAGAAGCCCTCACTTCTACACTCATTTTTTTAAAGTTTATTTGCTTCTTTTGAGAGAGAGAGAGAGTGCGCAGAGGAAGGGCAGAGACAGAGGGAGAGAGAATCCCAAGCTGACAGCACAGAGCCCAACACAGGGCTCAAACTCATGAACTGCAAGATGGTAACCTGAGCTGAAATCAAGAGTCAGCCACTTAACCAACTGAGCCACCCAGGTGTCTCCACACCCTTTTTTTTTTTTTTTTTTAACATTCCCTGTGAATCAGTGAACTACAAATCCCAAGAGAGGTAACACATAAATTCCTTCCAGCCCACGTAACCTACCTGCTGGATTTTTTTGCAGTAACAAGAGACTGCTGTCCAAAAACTTCCGGTGACTTTTAAGACTGTCTATCAAGGCAAGGTCACTGGGAGAATTTCTACCCTGATTATGAGATGTAATTGCTGGCTCCATCCTACTCTTCCTTTCCTCCCCATATTCACCAAATATTTATCCAATTCAAAAGGGTCTTACTGAGCACCTACTATAAGCCAAGCAATTATTACTGGGACAGTGTGCTCCCCAGTCCTCCCAGGAGCAGAGGCCACATCACCAGGGACTCTGTGAGGGATACAGGATTGCAGCAGGCTCAGACCCACTGAGTCTGTACCTGTGGGTTGCCAAGATCCCCACGTGGTTTGCATTAGGGTCTGAGACGCTCTGCACTGGTTTCCAGACATGAGCAAGCAAGAGCGACATCTGGAGAGTGTGCTAAAACACACACTGCTGGGGCCCCGGCCCGGGTTGGGGGGTGAGGGGGTTCTGATTCAGTGGATCCAGGTGAGCCCGAGAATGTGCTTGTCTAACAAGTTCCCGGCTGATGCAGGCCTGAGGGCCACACTGGCTCTCAAACTTGGCTGCGTGCTAGAACCATCTGCGAGGTGTGAACAACACTGATACTTGGGCCCCACCTCCAGAAAATGGATGAAACGGCGTGGCTTTGGGCACTGGACATTTGAAAAGCTCCCTGGCTGCTTGGGGAGCAAGAAGCCACGAAAGGTAGGGAACCGCTTTTGTGGGCGGAGAGAGGACAGAGACTGGGGAGGGGGGAGAATACGGGAAAAGCACCCCTCCCCAAAAGCAGCTGGAGAGAAAGTGGAAAATTGGAAACGGCCGCGGGGACTAAACTAAAAAGGGAGAAAGGAGAGGGTTTAAATTCCATTAAGACTGTAAACAAGAGGAGCGCAAAGGCTGCAACCCCGCAGCTCCCTACCTGGCGGTGCTCTGGTGGGAAGGGCGAATCCCCAGGAGCAGAGTGGAGTCCGGGAGGTTCTCGGGCCACACGGGGAAAAGCGGTTCCACTGCTGGAAGGACATTTGGTGGAGACTGTTGAAGCCACCTGGTCCCGGCAGACCCCAGAAAACGGCCACATTCGCTGGTGTTGGGGCAAGGTCTTTAGGGTGAAGCCTGGTGCCAGACGCGTGTTGTGATTTTCCACAATCCCTGAAACGCTGCGGCTACACTGTCTCGCGAACGCTTTCTGGGACGGGCTGGCACCCGGCCGCAGTCTCGGGGCACCGACAACAGCAGGGTCCAGCCGGCGTTCCTGGCTGCAGCCGACATTCGGCCGTGGCTCCTCGGCCATGGCTCAGTGAGACCCTCCCGAAGACGGGCGGAGCGGGTCAAAGCCGGGGTCCTTTGGCAGTAAGGGGCCGGGGAAAACAGCCGCATCTGGGACAAAACCCGGGAGAGAGGTACTGCTGGGGCCTGGTCACGGAGAGTGGAAAAGCGGGGAGTGGACGAGAGCTGAAGCCAGAGGACGGGTGCGCGATTGCTGATGGGGAGAACAGGCCGGGTAGCTGGCTGCCGCCATTTTTACCACGGCCGCGCAGGCGCATACGCACCTACGAGCCCCGCAACACTCCACCCCAGTGAGCTGAGCGGCGCCATCTAGTGGAGAGCGGAGCTGTTGCACGGAGCCCCGCCCAGCTGGGCCAACCTCCCTCTTCAAGAACACAAGTCTCACCGCCTACTTAGTTTATGGGCTATAAAGAGATACATGGACCGACCTCTATGGGAAAACGAAGCAATTTCAGTCCTACTTCAATCTGTTAGCAGGTTCATCTATTCAATTTTCTTTCTTTTTTTTTCCCCCTTTTTCCTTTTTCTCTTTTACAATTCTTTTCTTTTTCTTGAATACAGAAATAGAAAACAATTCATTTTTATTTTCAATTTTTATTAAAAGTCTTTCTTTAATTTTTATTACTATATTTTCTACTTTTGTGTAGATTTTTTCAAATTCTACTTTACTTCCATCATTTTAGTTTAATCTACTTCAGTGTACTCACCTTTTCAAATTTTCAAACAATTTCCTTTTTTATTCTTTTTCTTTTTTTCTCTTTCTCATTTCTTTTCTTTTTCTTGAATGCAGAAAGACAAAAACTTCATTTTTACTTTCAATTTCTTTTAAAAATACTTTTATTTAATTTTTATTACTATATTGTTTGCCCTTTTGTAAATTTTTCCAAATTCTAGCTTACTTCCATCATTTTATTTTAGTCTACTACAGTGTATTCACTTTTTCAAATTTTCACAAGTTTTTTTCTTTTCTTTTTTCTCTTTTCCTTTTTTCTTAAATACAGAAAACAAAAAATTCATATTTATTTTTAACTTTTTATTAAAAATATTTTTCTTTATTTTTTTCTACTATATTATTTACTTTTGTGTATATTTTTTCAAATTCTATTTTAACCCCATCATCCCATTTTAGTCTACTTCAGTGTATTCATTTTTTCAAATTCTCATTTCCTTTTTTTTTTCCTGCCCCCCTTTTTTTTCTCTAATCTGTCAAACCAGTCTCAACACCCAGACCAAAACACACCTAGGATCTAGCATCAACTATTCAATTTGTATATGTGTGTGTGTTTAATTTTTAATTTTAATATTTTTTAATTTTAATTTTTTTTTATTTCAATTTTTCTACCTCATTAATTCCTTTTCTCCCTTCAAAATGACAAAACGAAGGAATTCACCCCAAAAGAAAGAGCACGAAGAAACGACAGCCAGGGATTTAACCAACAAAGATACAAGCAAGATGGCTGAACCAGAATTTAGAATCATGATAATAATACTAGCTGGAGTCGAAAATAGGTTAGAATCCCTTTCTGCAGAGATAAAAGAAGTAAAAACTAGTCAGAATGAAATGAAAAATGCTATAACTGAGCTGCAATCACGGATGGATGCAGCGGCGGCAAGGATGGATGAGGCAGAGCAGAGAATCAGCGATACGGAACACAAACTTATAGAGAATAACGAAGCCGAGAAAAAGAGGGAGATTAAGGCAAAAGAGCACGATTTAAGAATTAGAGAAATCAGTACTCATGAAAAAGGAACAACATGAGAATAATAGGGGTCCCAGAAGAGGAAGGGAGAGAAATAGGGGTAGAAGGGTTATGTGAGCAAATTATAGCAGAAAACTCTCCTAACCTGGGGAAAGACACAGACATCAAAATCCAGGAAGCACAGAGGACCCCCATTAGATTCAGCAAAAACCGACTATCAACAAGGCATATCATAGTCAAATTCACAAAATACTCAGGCAAGGAGAGAATCATGAAAGCAGCAAGGGAAAAAAGAGTTCCTAACCTACAAGGGAAGACAGATCAGGTTTGCAGCAGACCTATCCAGAGAAACTTGGCAGGCCAGAAAGGAGTGGCGGGATATATTCAGTGTGCTGAATCAGAAAAATAGGCAGCCAAGAATTCTTTATCCAGCAAGGCTGTCATTCAAAATAGAAGGAGAGATAAAAAGTTTCCAGACAAACAAAAATTAAAGGAATTTGTGACCACTAAACCAGCCCTGCAAGAAATTTTAAGGGGGACTTTCTGAGGGGAGAAAAGATGAAAAAAAAAAAAAAAAAAAAATATATATATATATATATATATATATGTATAAATACCAAAAGCAACAAAGATTAGAAAGGACCAGAGAACGCCACCAGAAACTCCAACTCTACAAGCATCATAATGGCAATAAATTCATATCTTTCAGTACTCACTCTAACCATCAATGGACTCAATGCTCCAATCAAAAGATGTAGGGTAACAGAATGGATAAGAAAACAAGATCCATCTATATGCTGTTTACAAGAGACCCAGTGTAGACCTAAAGACACCTTCAGATTGAAAGTAAGGGGATGGAGAGCCATCTATCATGCTAATGGTCAACAAAAGAAAGCTGGAGTAGCCATGCTTATAGCAGACAATCTAGACTTTAAAATAAAGACTGTATCAAGAGATGCAGAAGGGCATTATATCATAATCAAGGGATCTACCCACCAAGAAGACCTAACAATTGTAAACATTTATGTGCCAAATGTGGAAACACCCAAGTATATAAATCAATCACAAACATAGAGAAACTCATTGATAGTAATACCATAATAGTAGGAGACTTCAACACCCCACTCACAGCAATGGACAGATCATCTAATCAAAAAATCAACAAGGAAGCAACGGCTTTGAAGGACACACTGGACCAGATGGACTTAACAGATATATTCAGAACATTTCATCCTAAAGCAGCAGAATATACATTCTCCTCCAGTGCACATGGAACGTTCTCCAGAATAGACCATACACTGGGACACAAATCAGCCCTAAGTAAGTACAAAAATATCGAGGTCATACCACGCATATTTTCAGACCACAACGCTATGAAAGTTGAAATCAACCACATGAAAAAATTTGGAAAGGTAACAAATACTTGGAGACTGAAGAACATCATACTAAAGAATGAATGGGCTAACCAAGCAGTTAAAGAGGGAATTAAAAAGTATATGGAAGTCAATGAAAATGATAACACCACAACCCAAAACCTCTGGGACGTAGCAAAGGCGGTCATAAGAGGAAAGTATACAGCAATCCAGGCCTTCCTAAAGAAGGAAGAAAGATCTCAGATACACAACCTAACCTCATGTCTTAAGGAGCTGGAAAAAGAACAGCAAATAAAACCCAAAACCAGCAGAAGACAGGAAATAATAAAGATTAGAGCAGAAATTAGTGCTATCGAAACCAAAAAAACAGTAGAACAGATCAATGAAACCAGAAGCTGGTTCTTTGAAAGAATTAACAAAATTGATAAACCACTAGCCAATTTGATCAAGAAGAAAAAGGAAAAGACCCAAATAAATAAAATCAAGAATGAAAGAGGAGAGATCACAACCAACACAACAGAAATAAAAACAATAATAAGAGAATATTATGAGCAATTATATGCCAATAAAATGGGTAATCTGGAAGAAATGGACAAATTCCTAGAAACATATACACTACCAAAACTGAAACAGGAAGAAATAGAAAATTTGAACAGACCCATAACCAGTAAGGAAATCGAATTAGTAATCAAAAATCTGCCAAATAACAAGAGTCCAGGGCCAGATGGCTTTCCAGGGGAATTCTAAACATTTAAGGAAGAATTAACACCTATTCTCTTAAAACTATTCCAAAAAATATAAACGGAAGGAAAACTTCCAAACTCTTTCTATGAAGCCAGCATTACCTTGATTCCAAAACCAGACAGAGACCCCACTAAAAAGGAGAACTATAGACCAATTTCCCTGATGAACATGGATTCAAAAATCCTCAACAAGATATTAGCCAACCGGATCCAACAATACATTAAAAAAATTATTCACCACGACCAAGTGGGATTTATACCTGGGATGCAGGGCTGGTTCAATATCCGCAGAACAATTAACGTGATTCATCACATCAATAAAAGAAAGGGCAAGAACCATATGATCCTCTCAATAGATGCAGAGAAAGCATTTGGCAAAATACAGCATCCTTTCTTGATAAAAACCCACAAGAAAGTAAGAATAGAAGGAACATACCTCAAGATCATAAAAGCCATATATGAACAACACAAGGCTCATAACATCCTAATGGAGAAAAACTGAGAGCTTTCCCCCTAAGATCAGGAACAAGACAGGATGTCCACTCTCACCACTGTTATTCAACGTAGTATTGGAAGTCTTAGCCTTTGCAATCAGACAACACAAAGAAATAAAAGGCATCCAAATCGGCCAGAAGGAGGTCAAATTTTCACTCTTTGCAGATGACATGATACTCTATATGGAAAACCCAAAAGATTCCACCAAAAAACTGCTAAAATTGATTCATGAATTCAGCAGTTACAGGATATAAAATCAATACACAGAATCGGTTGCATTCCTATACACCAACAATGAAGCAACAGAGAAATCAAGGAATCGATCCCATTTAGAGTTGCACAAAAAAACATAAAATACCTGGGAATAAATCTAACCAAAGAGGTGAAAAATCTAAACACTGAAAACTATAGAAAGCTTATGAAAGAAACTGAAGAAGATATAAAGAAATGGAAAAACATTCCGTGCTCCTGGATAGGAAGAACAAATATTGTTAAAATGTCGATACTACCCAAAGCAATCTACATATTCAATGCAATCCCTATCAAAGTAACACTAGCATTCTTCACAGAACTAGAACAAATAATCCTAAAATTTGTATGGAACCAGAGAAGACCCCGAATAGCCAAAGCAATCTTGAAAAAGAAAACCAAAGCAGGAGGCATCACAATCCCAGACTTCAAGCTATATTACAAAGCTGTAATCATCAAGACAGGATGGTACTGGCACAAGAACAGACACTCAGATCAAATGGAACAGAATAGAGAACCTGGAAATGGACCCAGAAACATATGGCCAACTAATCTTTGACAAAGCAGGAAAGAATATCCAGTGGAATAAAGACAGCCTCTTCAGCAAGTGGTGCTGGGAAAACTGGATAGCGACATGCAGAACAATGAACCTGGACCATTTTCTTACGCCATACACAAAAAGAAACTCAAAATGGATGAAAGACCTCAATGTAAGACAGGAAGCCATCAAAATCCTCGAGAAGAAAGCAGGCAGAAACCTGTTTGATCTTGGCCGCAGCAACATCTTACTCAACACGTGTCTGGAGGCAAGGGAAACAAAAGCAAAAATGAACTACTGGGACCTTATCAAGATAAAAAGCTTCTGCCCAGCGAAGGAAACAGTCAGCAAAACTAAAAGGCCACTGACAGAAGGGAGAAGATATTTGCAAATGACATATCAGATAAAGGGTTAGTATCCAAAATCTATAAAGAACTTCTCAAACTCAACACCCAAAAGACAAATAATCCAGTGAAGAAATGGGCAAAAGACATGAATAGACACTTCTCCAAGGAAGACATCCAGATGGCCAACTGACACATGAAAAAATGCTCAACATCACTCATCATCACGGAAATACAAATCAAAACCACAGTGAGATACCACCTCACGCCTGTCAGAGTGGCTGACATTAACAACTCAGACAACAACAGATGTTGGCGAGGATGCGGAGAAAGAGGATCTCTTTTGCACTGCTGGTGGGAATGCAAACTGGCGCGGCCACTCTGGAGAACAATATGGAGGTTCCTCAAAAAATTAAAAATAGAACTACCCTATGACCCAGCAATTGCACTACTAGGCATTTATCCACAGGATACAGGTGTGCTGTTTCGAAGGGACACATGTACCCCCATGTTTAGAGCAGCACTATCGACAATAGCCAAAGTATGGAAAGAGCCCAAATGTCCATTGATGGATGAATGGATAAAGAAGATGTGGTATATATATATATATACAGTGGAGTATTACTCGGCAATCAAAAAGAATGAAATCTTGCCATTTGCGACTATGTGGATGGAACTGGAGGGTATTATGCTAAGTGAAATTAGTCAGTCAGAGAAAGACAAATATCATATGACTTCACTCATGAGGACTTTAAGAGACAAAACAGATGAACATAAGGGAAGGGAAACAAAAATAATATAAAAACAGGGAGGGGGACAAAACAGAAGAGACTCATAAATATGGAGAACAAACTGAGGGTTGCTGGAGGGGTTGTGGGAGGGGGATGGGCTAAATGCGGAAGGGGCACTAAGGAATCTACACCTGAAATCATTTCACTATATGCCAACTAATTTGGATGTAAATTTTAAAAAATAAAAAAGAAAATAAATTTAAAAAAAAAAAGAAAAGTTCCCTGGCTGATGCTAACATACAGCGACGATTGGGAACCACTGTTCAAGCAATAAAAGGGGAGAAGTCAGAAGTCCTTTGCCACCAAATCTCACAAAGCCATGTGGTCATTTGATGAAAATATTTTGATTCCACGGTAAGGGTTCCCCAAAAGCCTACATATACCCTCTTCGAGAGACAAAATAGAACAGAAGAAGGTGTTGCCACCAGAGGGCAGCATGATGTCTGTCCAGTGGGGCAGGAGGGAGGGACGGGGAGGACAGTCAGGTTCACCTGAGCCTCAGAGAAGTCACGCTGAGGTTGGGATGTTCCAGGTCAGAAAGCAGGCTGCTGTCAGGATGTCTGCAAACCTTCACAGCCATGAGCTAGGGCTGGATTTCATACTGAGAAAAGCCATGTCCATTTCACAGAAACTACCCTTAAAATCTTCCGCTGAGCGTTTTTTTAAAGTTTATTTACCTTGGGGCACCTGGGTGGCTCAGTAGGTTAAGCGTCCGACTTCAGCTCAGGTCACGATCTCGCGGTCTGTGAGTTCGAGCCCCGTGTCAGGCTCTGTGCTGACAGCTCAGAGCCTGGAGCCTGTTTCAGATTCTGTGTCTCCCTCTCTCTCTGACCTTCCCCCGTTCATGCTCTGTCTCTGTCTCAAAAATAAATAAACATTAAAAAAAAAAAAACAACCCTTAGACTTTTATAAAGCAAGCAATCCTGATCGGACATGAGCCCAAGCTATAGTAGAGCCAGTTTTTGATTCGCTGGTAAGTTCGCCTAAACCGTTTTTTGTTTCTCTCTTCATGATTTCATAGCTCACACGTCCACTATCCCATGCACACGCACACACACAATCTCACACACTTAGAACTTCTGAAGTTCCAGCCACCACCATCTGTTCTTCTACTGGTGGCCAAGGTTAAGAGTGCGGGAGCTTGGCGCCCACTGAAAACAACCACGCTTATTGTTACGACCTCTGGGGAGAGTCTGCGAGCCCGCCTCCTTCCTCAACCTCAGAGCCTGTGCGGCCTTTCGGGACTGGCCTGGGGCAGGATCTGCTTCTCAGGAACCCAAGTATTTATAAGATATCATTTGCTTTAAAAAATTTTTTTTAACGTTTATTTAGTTTGAGACAGAGAGAGACAGAGCATGAACGGGGGAGGGGCAGAGAGAGAGGGAGACACAGAACCGGAAGCAGGCTCCAGGCTCTGAGCCATCAGCCCAGAGCCTGACGCGGGGCTCGAACTCACAGACCGCGAGATCGTGACCTGAGCTGAAGTCGGACGCTTAACCGACTGAGCCACCCAGGCGCCCCAGATTTCATTTGCTTTAAAGGAAACTAGGTATTGGCCACAAAGCAACAGGCTCCACTTGCGTTACTGACGCATCTGCAAACCTTTTTGAGAGCCTAGCACTGGTAGACGCTGTTGTAGGCGGCCACGTCTCCTCCCTTCCTGAACCTTCAGTGCGGGGAGGGAGGCTGGCAACAAACAAGAAAACAGCGATGCAAGGTATTGACGGTGTTATCAAGGAAAAGAAAGTGTGGTCGAGAATGACTGGGTGGGTGTGGGTCTTCCTCTGCTCGGGCTGCCAGTGGCTTGAACAACAGAACAAGGTTTCTCCCAGCTCCGCAGGCAAGATCAGAGTTAACAGGGCTGGTTTCTTCCATGGCGTGCAGACACAGTCTTCTCCCCGTGTCCTCACATGGTCATCCCTCTGTACATGTCTGTGCCCTGATCTCGTCTCTTAGGGACACCAGTCAGATTGGATCAGGCCACCCTGGTGACCTTGTTGTAACTTAACCACTTCTTTATAGACCTTATCGCCAAATGCAGTCCCATTCTGAAGTACTGGCAGTCAAGTCTTCAGCCTGTGAATTTTGAAGGGACAAAGTTCAGTGCATAGCAGGGTTTGAGACGGTATCTCAGGCAGTACGGGAGGGAGAAGGGGTCGGACGAGGGATGCCCGTGGACTTACTGATGCACCAGACTGACTTCTGAACTTGACCTCTTGGAGGTAACTTCAGAATGGAGGCCATAGAAGGGGGACATGAAGCAGGTGCTGGGACCCCAGCCTGGTCCCCGAGGTCAATTTCTTCATCAGCCCTGCTCCTGAGGGAGAGGGTGAGTCACTCCCCAGTGCCGCGGATGCCAGCAGTTGCCCTGCCACAGAAAGGTGCTGGAAGGAGGCCTCCCGAAGCCGGGGAAGCCTCGCAAAGGGCACACCCACACCCCAGGGCTGGCGGCAGTAGAATTATCCTGCATCTTTGCAGTCTGAGGTCTAAAGAAACAGGGGTAGCCCCAAGCAATGCTTCTCTTTGGTTCAGTGTCCTTATAAAATAGCTTAATAGTTTTAATACCATCACTAGAAGTTAAAGAGAGCTTCCGGACGACCAGAGAAAGATACTGGATGTGGCTGTAAGGATCGTAGAAGCACGGGAGGGAGCGCAGACAGGGGATCACCAAGATGCCAAGAACCGCCTGCGGTAGCAGGCACCACAGGGTGGACCCCAACCAGGCCCGTGGGGTCCCCTCCGGCACCAAGAGCTGCAACCCGGAGTAAATGCCGGGAGAGATCTCCCCAACCGAAAGAAAGGGGAGCATCAGACCCGTTGTTTTTACCATTTGGGGAAGAGGTGCCTGTTCGTGTTGCTGGTTGGAGAGGCCTTCCACAGGGTGACACCTCAGGGAGAGAGGCCCAGCCAAGCCCGTCCCAGACCCTGCAGCCCCAGCGGAGTCAGCCCAGACCAGGACAACCACCCAGCAAGTCCACAAAACCATGAAAAACAATACATGTTTACTGCCTAACCCACGAAGTCCACGGTGGTGTGTTGAGAATTAAAATCCTCCAAGTTGGCTCTTTCTTTATCTTCCAGCTGAAAGGAAGGGACTCTGAGGATCTAGAGAAAGAAGAAGGCAGAAAACGGAAGGAGCTTGGTCCCCAAGTGACCGGGTAGGGGTGAGCATTCCTGCCCCGCCCCCAACCCACATAGGTCGGAACATGAGTGAGCTATAAACTCGTCCTGTGTCAAGACCTTGAGGTAAGATGGCCAGAGAGGTAGACAGGATCGGTTAAACTGTGATAAGTCAGATTGACTATTTCATAACAGCTTGATTAAAGTATCATTTACATACTAAAAAAAAAAAAAAAGTGTGTATTTCCATGAGTTTTGGTAAGTGTAGCCCTTACTGTCAGTCAACACAGTCAAGTCTTAGAACACTTTCATTACCCTCAAAATTTCTGCCGTGTGCCTTTGCCCTCAGTACAGGCTCCTACCCTGCCCTAGGCAACCACTGGTCTGTTTTCTGCCTCTATAGTTTGGCCTTTTCTAGAATTTAATACAAATTGATCTGGACAATGTGTAGTCTTTTATGTATGGCATCTTTCACTCAGCATCATACTTTTCAGATTCACTCACGTCCTTGCATGTAACCACCATTTATTCTCTTTTGATGGCTAACTATGATTCCATTTAGGGATACGCAACATTTCGTTCATACATCAGTCAAGGGACATTAGGGTTGTTCTCACTTTTTGGCTATTACAAATAATGCTTCTAGAAACATTCATGTGCATGTCTTTTTGTGGCATGTTTTCACTACTATTGGACAGACACCTAGGACTGGAATTGTGGGGTCATGTGGTAAGTTTAATGCTTAGGGTATGTTTCACTACACAAGAAAGTACAAAACTGTTTATCCAACCATTTTGCATTCCTGCCACCAGTGTTTAAGAGTTTTAATTGCTCTCCATTTCTGCCAATGCTTAGTATTTTTATTCTTTTTTTTTTTAATTTTAGTTATTGGGACTCAGTTGGTTAGGCGTTCGATCACAGTTCTGCACTGATAGCATGGAGCTTGCTTGGGATTCTCTTTCCCTCTCTCTGCCCCTCCCCTGTCACGTGCTCTCTCTTTTTAAATAAACATGCCTAAAATTATATGTGCATATATGAATTTACATATGCATTTATATATATTTTACATATATACGGTATATTCATATGTACAGATATATACATATATACATATATTTATATATAATATATAAATCATGTATTTTTTACATCTTGACATGTTTCCATTTAAAGTTTCTTCTATCCTTATGTATCTCAGTTACTATCCAAACTACTATCTTATGTCATTTCTCCTTAGCAGCTCTTTTAGCACAGGTCTGCTAGTGACAAATTCTCAGTTTTGTTTTCCCCTTTAAAAAACAAAAAATCAAGGGGCGCCTGGGTGGCTCAGTTGGTTAAGAGTCCAACTTCGGCCCAGGTCACAATCTCACGGTGTGTGGGTTCGAGCCTTGCGTCAGGCTCTGTGCTGACAGTGCAGAGCCTGGAGGCTGCTTCGGATTCTGTGTCTCCCTCTCTCTCTGCCCCGCCCCCATTTACTCTCTCTCTCTCTCTCTCTCTCTCTCTCTCTCTCTCAAAAATAAACATCAAAAGAAATTTCTTTAATAATAAAAAAATAATTTAAAAAATTGAGAAATGGCTTTATTTTTATCTTCGGTTTTGAAAGAGTTCTTCACTGGTTATAGTTTTTTCCAGCACTTTGAATATGTCATTAAATGGAACAGGAAGCCACTGTTCTTTTACAGAAAGTGCAGTAAATTCACACTCTCTTTGGCTCTTCATGTTTCTGTGAAAAGTCAGCAATAAATCCTATTTTCCATCGTTCCCTGTACATGATGTAACATTTTCATTTTGTTCCTTTAAAAATGTTTCCTTAGGGGCGCCTGAGTGCCTCAGTCAGTTGGGCGTCCGACTTCGGCTCAGGTCATGATCTCACGGTTCGTGACTTTGAACTCTGCGTCGGGCTCTGGGCTGACTGCTCAGAGCCCGGAGCCCACTTCAGATTCTGCGTCTCCCTCTGTCTGCCCCTCCACTGCTTGCACTCTGTTTCTCACATTATCTCAAAAATAAATAAACATATTTTTTTTAAATGTTTCATTTACCTTTGGCTTTCAGCAATTTAACTATAAGGTGTTTTTCTCTTTGTTCTGTAGATAATGGCTGTCATTCCATCAAATTCAATTGTTCTTTCTTCTGACATCTGACTCATGCCATGAGCTTTTTATTTCAGTTAGTGTACTTCAAGCTCCAGAATTTCCATTTGCTTTTTTCCATTTCTGTTGAGATTCCTTGTGATTCATTGTGAGCATATTTTCCTTTAGTTCTTTGAACACATCTTTAATAGCTGCTTTGAAGTCCTTATCTGCTGCATGTCACGTCCGAGCTCTTCAGAGTCAGTTTCCGTTGACTGGTTTCCCCGTCTCCCTTCCCTGAGTTTGCAGAATACTTTAACTTTTCTTTGCAGGTCTGCCCCTTTTTTTATTTAAAACCATACATTGTAGGCAACCTGCGGTAGCCATTCTGGATCCTGCTTTGTTCTGAGTGTTGTTCGTTTTAATAGACAATTAACTTGCCTCAACTTTGCCTGCAAATCTATGTCACTTTCAGTGGATAGCCACTGATAGCTCTGCTTATTATTTTTATTTGTTTAAGTCTGGCTCCTGGGGTTTTCCCCCCACGTGCATAGTTTTGTAGTCAGGCAATGACTTGGGCAGAGATTATGCTAAGACACTTCAGGCCAGTAAGTCTT
Source organism: Herpailurus yagouaroundi (assembly GCF_014898765.1). Lineage (NCBI taxonomy): Eukaryota > Metazoa > Chordata > Mammalia > Carnivora > Felidae > Herpailurus > Herpailurus yagouaroundi. Next base: position 6,619,511 of record NW_024412403.1, on the reverse strand, counting down.
CCGTCTCCACTGTCTACACTGCGTGTGGACTGAGGGATGTTTTCACAAGGGCGGCAAGTTTAGCACTCTCCCAGCCTTCAACTTTTGCTGGATCTCCTATGGTTCCAGTATGCCTACACAGTTTAGCCACCAGCCAAGAATGTATGTGAGATTTGTCATCCATAGTCTTCTTTGGCTCTCTCGCTTCCAAAACTTCGTTCTTAAATTTCTAGTTGCTCTGTCAATCCCGATTCAAATCTGTTGTATGTAGTTGGTAAAGTCACAAGTGTTCACCACCTGAGCTGGGTGAGATGGGAATGCCGGGATGCCTCCAGGCAAGATGGCCACAAAACTCACCGTTCTGCCCGAGGTGGTATCAGTTTCCATGGGCACATTCTTCTCAAGTTGTTGCCTATCTTTAGTCGTTTTCCAATGGCCTGAAATGACTATCCTTGAAATCACCTGACTTCCTCACTACATTACCAAAAGCAGTCCCTAGATTTCATCCTAAAGGAAAGAGAAAGCCACTGCAAGGTCGTGAGCTACAAAACAGTATGAATCCAGCTCTGTATTCTTAAATGCCCACTCTGACTGCTGTGTGGGAAATCAGTTGGTTAGGGAAAGTTCTAGTTAGAGTGCATGTAGTAGCAAGTTAACAAGAAACACAACACAATGAGCTGCAACAACGAAAGAGATTTGTTGTGAAATAACTAAAAAATCCTGAGGTAGGACAGCACATTGTGAGCCTTGTATTCATGATGTCTTCAGAACTGGAGTTCTATGTCCCTGGGATGCCAATGGATCTGTCTCAAGCCCTCATGATACTGAGATGTCTCCTCCAGGCTCCATGTACCTCATTTATATCCAAGGAGAGGGATGGTGTCTTTCCCCAACCATTTTACAAAGCTCTGAGCTTCCCTCTGATTGAACCAATATGCACACTCCTAAATTAATCACCATGACCCAAAGAATTCAACGTGTAGACTGATTTCAACTGATCAGGACAGACCTCTCCCTCCACCCCCCCCGCAGCCATCCACCCACCCAAACCCCATAACTGGGTATCTCTGGGACCTGTTAGAAAGGAGGAAGGACTCAGAGGAGACTGAGGAGACAGCCCACGAGGAGTGGCCCTGATTCCATTGTTCATTGCCAGTCATATTAGTCAGTCTGGGCTGTCATAACAAAATATCACAGACTGTGGGACTTAAACAACAGACATTTATTTTCCCAGAGTTCTGGAGGTTGGAAGTCCAAGATCAAGGTGTTTTCAGGGTGAGTTTCTGGGGACACCTGCCTCCTTGGCCACCTTCTCCCTGTGTCCTCACATGGCCTTTTCTCTGTGCCCATGTGTGGAGAAAGAGATTTCTGTTGTCTCCTCTTCTTCTTATAAGGACACCAATCTTGGTGGATTAGGGCCCCACCCTTACCTACTCATTTAACCTTAATGATTTTTAAAAGCCCAGTCTCCAAACGCAATCACTTTGGTGGTTAAGTCTTCAAGGAATGAATTGGGGTGGGAGAGGGGCATAACACCAGACAAGGGGCAAGGATCTGGGTCTCCTCCATTCTGGCCAGCATAGCTTCAGATCAACAATGAGCCGGCACTCCAGCCTGGAGATTTTGCACTGGACTCCCTGGCCAGCCTGGTAGGGAAGGGAGGAAGGGAGAGCCATTAAAAAAAATAAATAAAGGGGCTCCTGGGTGGCGCAGTCGGTTAAGCATCCGACTTCAGCCAGGTCACGATCTCGCGGTCCGGGAGTTCGAGCCCCGCGTCGGGCTCTGGGCTGATGGCTCAGAGCCTGGAGCCTGTTTCCAATTCTGTGTCTCCCTCTCTCTCTGCCCCTCCCCCGTTCATGCTCTGTCTCTCTCTGTCCCAAAAATAAATAAAAAACGTTGAAAAAAAAATTTTTTTTAAATAAATAAAAAAATAAATAAAAATTAAAGCAATAGCTAAGATTGAAGACTGGAAAATATACCACTCATTATAATGAAGGGATTAAGGCAGTGGCTGTCAGCTGTGACGCAAATACAGTGGCCACATCCTAAGCACTAGACTTTTAAGTTCCAAACCATCCATAAGTCAGGGGGGGAAATGGTAATTGAAAATGAAAAATAAAACCATATCTAAAACAAATAAGTCAATTTTGAACCCAGGGAAGAATTATAATTAGATCTGCCCTCCCACAGTGTGTTGCTGGTGTGGTGGCCTGAGGACTGCTCTCCACACCATGGAAATATGCCTCCTCAGCTGCTCCCACCTCCCTCCTCTGCATTTTCTTCCCATTCTTCCCCCAGGGCTGAGCAGAGTTATCCTTCCCTGACGGCCCAGATCTCTCTCTAATTCCTTACCCAGGCTGCCCCACAGAGCAACTGTTCTCTGATTTTGCTATGGACTGAGTTATTGTCCTTCACACCATGTCTCCAAATTCATACCTTAAAACCTAACCCCCAGTGTGATGGTATTTGGGGACGGGGTCTTTGAGAGGTGATAAGGTCATGAAGGCAGAGCCCTCACAATGGGATTGGCATCCTTTATAACAGGAGACATGAGAGAGCTTGCTTCCTTTCTCTTTCCACCAGATGAGGACACAAGGAGAAAACAGCCATCTGCAAACCAGAAAGAGTCCTCACCAGAAACTGAATCTGCCAGCATCTTGACTTTGGACTTCCCAGCCCCCAGCACTGTTAAGAGTAAGCTTCTGTTGTTTAAGGTGCCCAGGCTATGGTATCTTGCTTGTTATAGCAGCCTGAGCCAACGAAGATACTCAACAGCTCTCCTCCTCCTGCCCCACACAGTCTGCCCCAGTCCTCAGGGGACAGAACTGTCACCTGGAGAGACGTCCAGCCGAGAGGAGCCTGTTTGACTGGAGACCTCTAAACCAAATAGAGTTGATTTTTTCCCCTAATTATAAAAATAATTCGTGTTCATTGTTGGGGGAAAAATTTTTTTTCTTAATTTTTTTTTAACGTTTATTTATTTTTGAGACAGAGAGAGACAGAGAATGAACAGGGGAGGGGCAGAGAGAGAGGGAGACACAGAATCTGAAACAGGCTCCAGGCTCTGAGCGGTCAGCACAGAGCCCGACGCGGGGCTCGAACTCACGGACCGCGAGATCGTGACCTGAGCCGAAGTCAGACGCTTAACCGACCGAGCCACCCAGGCGCCCCGGGAAAAAATTTTTTTAAGTAAAAAGCATAAAAGTATCAACCCTCCACCACCTAAAAACAATTATGACTAAATCTGAGCCAATATTCTTCCAGTGTTTGGCCCAGTGTTTGACTACAGTTTGTTTTCCTCATAGATCCCTGCGCCCCACGCCCCTCTCCAATATCCCACTTCATGCCACAGGGAGGGGACGCCCATGCAGAGCTTAGGGTACAGGAGCCAAACTCTGGACATCTCCAGTCCCCAGATGTGAGGGCTTGGCCTAACCCAGAAGGATGGAGATCCAAGACCAGTCTGAGCTGGTCCTTACCGTCCCCAGAGACGAGACTGCATGGAATTGGAGGAGGAGGGTGGGGACTGTAGATGTTGCTGGGGGGCCCCTACATGCATCTGGCTTCCCAAGCCAGGGCCGGGCAGAGGCCGGCACGACGGAACAGCAACATCACGGGGCAGAGCCGTCCCTAGGTGGGGCCTGGCAAAATGCCCGACCCCAGAATTTTACCAGAACTACAAGAGACTGAGTCCCCCGACACAGGAGCAGAAGGCATGCCCCTCTGCAGTGTCAGAGGGTGGCCCTGAAACAGCCCTCCCCATCCCCAGACACCCCAGCAAGCTGGGCGCACTTGACTGCACCCCCATGTGGCTGAGCTAACCCCTGGAGAATGGAGAACACGGATCAAGTGGAAGCCCATGTCCCCGGACACTGGCGGGAGAAGCCGGGACAGGCCTTCTCAGTGTGACCCCTGCCCTGAGGCCCAAGTCAGTGCCTCACTGTCCCCCGGGACACCCCAGGAAAAGGGCTCTCTCTGAACTGACACAGATTCAGTTCCTGTCGCTGGTGGAATGTGGGCCCAAAGGAGAAACGATAATCCAGCCACAGGAAACCTGACTTGTGTGGCCAGTCAGGTGTGGGCATGGAGTGCACTCGAGATACATAGATCTTTCTTCTCCAGCGGCGCGTGTTCTGATATTTTGCTCTGATTTCTACTCACAGAGAAACTCATGATAATCCTGAACTGCTGTGGCTAAAATCCCACTTCCCAGTTGTGGGAAAGCCCTCACTGTTCTCTCATCTCTGCTACAATGGTGGCTTCTGGCTTCAGGTCCGTAACTCTTACCTGCCGAGAATTCTTACCTGAACATGGTGTATGTTCACGGCCACGTCTTCCAGGGCTGACTCTCCACCCTCTCATCTTTGTTCCTGCCCAGTGAGTTCCCCAAAGTCCTGACAGAGCGTCTCCCCCACCCTCGAGCTCGTCCATCCAGATGGCTCAGCTGCTAGGGAGCCAGGAACGCGTGCTGTCCGGCTGTCCAGCTCCATAGACATCCAGAGGCCGAACGGACGGTTACTGGTTGAGCGGGTAGGGGCAGCTTTTGGAAAAGGCAGCACGTAGCGGAGTCTTGAAAAAAGCGGGCAGGTAGGGTGGGAAAGATACAGTAATCTGGATGAACAAGGAGCCTGAACAGGGATCAGCTCTTTGGAGTTGATCTGACAAACAGGAATGGCAGGATTCCCAGATCACAAGGGGACTGTCCTCTGGGGGCATGGTAACAGGGAGTGGAAGGGGGGACACAGGGGCACCGGGGCTGATGAGAAAACCAGTGTGGCACTAAAACAAGCCTTCTGCGGACCTGACAGGCTAGTCTGAGAATGGGCGAGCGAGCCATCTGAGAGCAGTTGGACCCGGTGAGCTGGGGCAGACACACCGCACCGCATACCAGCACAGACTGTTGTTCCAGAAGCACCAGAAGCCAGGGGGCCAGAGGTGGGAAGATGGCTCCAGGTCCTTCTTCAGCAGGACCGAAAGAAGGTTCTAGAAGCGAGTTGGTTAAGCGTCTGACTCTTGGTTTCGGCTCAGATCATGATCTCGTGGTTCGTGGGTTCAAGCCCCCCATCGGGCTCTATGCTGGCAGCTCAGAGCCTGCTTGGGATTCTCTCTCTCTGCCCCTCCCCCATCTGTGCCGTCTCTCTTTCAAAATAAACTTAAAAAAAAAAGAGAGAGAAGGTTCTAGAACAGGAGAGAAGTAAGCATGTTTGTGAATGGAAATACAACATCCTAGGGAGAGAAAGAAAATGGAGATTCAATCAAAAACCCAAGCAGATCATCAGTCAAAAAGCAGAAATGCTTTTCTGGTTATAAATAACATCTAAAACTTTCTAAATAAAAAGGACTTCATATCTTAAAAGTCCCAACATTTCTGTGAACTTGTAGTAATTGCATGGCCTTTTATCCTTTCCTCAAGATACCTTTAAAGTTCACTGCAGCTATGAGGATTCAACGTAAATCATTGTTTCCTTTGAAATAAATACACTCTGAGCTATTTTGGTGTGGGTCATGTTTAATAACGGTTTCACAATGTGTAGACACGAATACATGAACAACCTCACATTTAATATTATGAGATTGAGCAGACAGCCAAGTTATTAATATGTGGTTTAAATCCAGCACTCTGGCCGTTTAGAACAGGCAGCGGAATTTCTGAGTAATCGCCAGCAATGCTCAGTCTGGCAGCCACATGGCAACCGAAGAGACAGGTTGTTTTGTTACAAACATCAAAGGCCTGCATTTGCCCCAGTGGAGACCCCCACCATTCGGCGCACTCGCAGAGCAAAACCATCGCATGGAACTCAAGAGTCCGGGGGGTGAGAAGGCCTCGGGGGCGCCCACGGACCCCACCGCAGGCCAGCAGCTCAGGGACAGGGTAGGCCAGCGTGCCCGCCGATTCTGGGGCCTTGCCCAGGCCCCGCATCTCCTGAAGTTGGAGGCATTCTGGGGTGGACAGAGGAACCCAGCCTCTTCCGGGATGAGCTTAGAAACCAGCCTGGATGGAGCTCGTCTCGGCCGGGCCAGCTGGTACCTTGCGTCCGCCACCAGGTCTGCGGGCCAGGCCTAGCGGGTAGCGCTGTCTGGATTCTGACTCAGGGCGGCGGGCAGACATGCCCTGGGACGGCCGCCCTGGCATTTCAGCAGCTCCTGGCCGGGCCTCACCAGGCTCGTCCAGAGGACTTGACATTCCAGGAAGACGCTGTCAAATGCCGTTTTGCGTCTAGGGCGCAGTTCTGCCGCCAGCTCTCAGACTTCTGGTCCGTTACGCTTAACTGAACACCCGCAAAGATCCCTCGCCTGGCATCTTCCTGCACCACGGCCCACACGCCCTGTGGCTTCCTTTCCAGCAGGGACTCAGACCCTCAGCTCCCCAACTGGCACAGCAGGAAACAGTTCCCGCAGAGACTTCTGAACGGACAAGGGGATGAGCGTCGGGAGAGCCAGGTGGAGGGCCGAGTGCAAGACGCCCCCAGAAGCCCGCGGTGGGAAGGACCCCAGCTGCCGCTCCGTGCCCAGAGCCGCACCTGGGACTTGAGATGTGGGGCTGCTGAGGTGGGGAACCTGGTTCTTTCGGATCAGTTCCATCCCTGGGAGGCTGAGCCATCTCTGGTCACTGGGTTTCCAGTCTTCTGGATGGTTCCAGTGGTGAGGCCCAGGAGCCCTGCATTCCCAGCCTCGGGCGGGCAGTTTTGTAGGAAAAGCCAAGCTGCTTAAGCCCAGCCCTCACCAGGGCTGGACCCCGTGGGGCCCAAACTCCAGGGGCTCTTCCTCGGCCTGTTCCAAGGACGGTATGAAATGACAACTGTAAACGTGTCCAGGCAGTGTCAGGTGCGGCACGGTCCTCCTCCCTGGGCTCAGTCACAGGAGCTCCTCTTCCAGGATGCAGTCCGGGTTGCAGGGGACTAACAGCACCCCGAAACGGCAACGCGGACGGAGAAGGGGGAGGGAGGCTTAGTAACTCTTCGGTCCTGTTTCTAAGTAAGCAAAACTGATGTTCACACAAGAAACTGCACTGACCTGGCCTCTGTGAAAACCCTCTCCTCTCTCTCCCCCCAGATCTGCTTAGTGGACCCAGACGGCATAGGTGAATTCACAGGAACCAGGGCTCACCTGTCTCTTGTGAGCCATGTCAACAACACTCAGAATGATGTGCCCTTCGCCTCCCTCCTTTCCTTTCCCGAATCAGTAATGGGGTGACCGTGTCGTGGCCTTCACTAGGCAAAACGTAACCTGCAGAGAATACCGCGAGGCTCCCATTTGTGGCCATAAACAGTAGATTTCAGCAGCATCAGAGGGTTCCTTAAATAGGTCACCAGATCGGAGCCACTGGTGCTTTTCACACTCAAAAACGTTTGTGGCAACCGGATTTCACGTGAGGGGTGGTGGCCCGCAGCTCAGACACCCAGCACCCAGACACTCTGAAGTCGGGTAATGACATTAAGACGCTACACCCTGAGGAAGGTACGACAGGCGACAGCGCCTCCTGTTGCTGCAGGCTCCCGAGCAAGCCTCACCTGAGCTTTCCTTGAGGGCACCTTGCGGGGAGCGCACCCGTGAGCGATCCGCGTGGACCCTGAACAACCAGGGCTGTGGGCGGCCGGCAGTGCGGACACTCTCTCCTCATCGTTCCGGCACATCCTCCTCTCTGCCCCGCTCCCCAGCCCAAATTAAAGATGACAGGACTTGAATACGGTTCAGAAAGGAGTGTCCGCTGGCATTAAAAAGAGACGTCAGCATCGTAGGTGACCATTTCGGTTCATCCTGATCACTCTTCTCCAGAAACCACCACCATTCACATCAGTGACTTACTCATATGAATAGAACGACAGATTCTAGGTCTCTGAAGAGTTACTGATCTGTTACTCTTAATGAATCTCAGTGCAAAGTAAGGAACGTTTTACAAGCCCCCCGCCCAATAGTGATGAACCCAACCACTCACTGCACACCTCCCCCAACTACACCACTCCTGGCCGTTGTGTTGCCAAGAATCATGGTTCTTGAGTTCGGTATGCAGTACTGAGAAGGGACGGTGGGGGGGAGGGCAGTGCCTGTCGCTCTATCCTGGCTGCACCGGGCAGTCGGGACCCTCGGGACAGGCACACAGGCGTGTGCACGCGGAAGTACCATCCTCCTGTTCATCAAAAGCCATTTTTGTATGTTTATATTTACAACCACCCAACCACACAAGCAGATAGATTCTTCCTCACTGAGCAGATGAAAAACGGACACCTGAAGGAAGAAACGCTTACTGCACACTTCCATTCACTCGTTAATTTTCCTTTCTGCTTCTATCTGCAGTTTACAGATGAGAAAACTGGGGCTCCCAAGGGCCTTACGGCATCTACCCACAGCCACACAGCCGGTAGGGGACGGCCTGGGATTTGCTCATTTCTAAGGTCGCTCTGTGTTCGTCACCACACTAACCTGCAGTGCAAGAAAAGGCTCCAGACGAGACCCCAAAGCCACCATCGGGCTCTGCAAACACACTTCTGAACGGATGCATCCACTTCTGCAACGAGGAGGATACTGCAACGTCCCACACAAGGGCACATTCACATGCGCCGCACGCAAGGCCAGGGGCAGTGAGAGTGGGGAGCCATGTCCCCACCCCAGCCCATCTGGAAGGTACAAGGACGCGGTCTAAATCCGTAACATACAAACGATTCCGTAACTAAGAAGATGAAAAAGAGATGAGAAGCATTTCTCAACTCCAACATTTGAAAATCTGCGTTCACCAATGCAGTTTAGTGCGTGGTCTTACGTCGAGGCTCAGCTACACGGAGCTCAGGACTCCCCCCACATCCTAACGACGGCAGTCCCCATGGTGCTGGGGCCATGGCACAGTGGGAGCTGTACCAGGCCCGTAAAAGTCTGCGCAGAGGTCACCGTCAGGTGGTACTGAAAAGTGAGGAAATGCTCATTTCTTTTTGTTTCATTTTGAGCAAATATAGAACCTTGTTACCCTGTCAATTTTTACCCATACACGCAAAAAAAAAAAAAAAAAACCCATAAAATAACAACTTTTCACATACTAAGAATCACCAATCAACTTTCAAATATCACATAGAATTTTTGCACTAACGTAACTATACCTATGTATTAATAAAAGCTGTTAGCTGTGGCTTTTTAAAAATCTATATTACTGTAAAATATTCAAATAAAAAACAACACTCCCACCTAGTGGATACAAGAAAACATCTGGCTTATATCACCAAAGAAAGGAACTAAAACTACAATGAATTTAAAATAAGTTTATTCTGTTTGAATACCCTCAAAATACCCCCTTGGAAAAAAAGGAACCAACAAAACGGGACACGCAGCTCCCTTTAAAGGAACGGGTAATAACACACTGTACAAAACCACCTCTGGAATCACGTGTAAATGTTACTCTGAATCTCATTTGTTGTCATCAACTTCTTCAGTATCTCTGTGCTCTGGGGAATATTCTGGAAGAAGAGAAAAAAGTTGTTAATACAGGGAGATGGAGAACTCGGTTACAAGGAACCCACCCACTCCAACCCCACAGGCTCAGGACATCAACGGAGCACCTGACCGCGACAGCGCATCTCCGTGTTCCCGCAGAGGAAACATCTAAGCATGTCCTCCCCCTGCCCCAAACCCGCTGGGGGTGCCACACGGCCTCCACACACACCGGTCCGGCCTCTCTCCCACGGGAGCTCTCTCGCCCCTGCGCCCCCAATTCCAACTCTGCCCCGCCCTCCTCAAAGGTGCCCCGAGCCTGCCCCCTTCTGCACTCCCAGCCACCCCCTGCACACCCCTCTGCACACGCCCCCCTGCACACGCCACTACCCACGGGGATCCATCCATCTCTCAGATCCAACCAAAGTGCCAGCCTCACCCCAAACGAGCCTCATCCCCTCCTCCTCTCCCTCCCTCCTTCCCCCTCCCCTGCCCTGACTGGCATCACAGTCGCCTGTGCCACTGCCCCCTCCGCCACCTGCGGGCCAAGGCTGGGCACGACAGCAGGGACAGACCAGCCACGGCCCGCACTCACCAGGCAGTGGGAAGAGCCTATGCGTTCACTACAGACACGAACCGACTATTAGTATGTGCTCTGGAAGTGGTGCTAACTAGAGAACCGCTCATGACTCCCGGTAATTTGAAATTATGCTTGGATTACATTCGTTTTCCGGTTTTATTCCTAATAATTCAACAAACGACCGGGCATCCTCCTACATGCCAGGTACATGACGGTGGGGGGGGGGGGGGTACCGAAATGGAGAAACGCGGTCCATTCCCACAGAGCTGACCACCTAGCAAGCAAACTAATTTAAGAGCTAACCCCAACAGAACGTGCCCAAAAAGGTGTCTTAACGCCAATGGCCATTCTAGAATAAAACAGGACTTGCACTGTGAACACTGTTGCAGTCTCTTCCCTGTAAGAGAGAAGTTCTTCACCAGGGTCCCTGCACTTTCAGCAAGCCCCTCGGGGACAGGAGGGGGGCGGGGTCCTCAACTACCAGCAACCACAGGCAAATTTGTGCACACGTCCCAGCGCGAACCTTCCTGGGGAAAGAGTCCACGACACACGCACCGAGAGCAGCCAGCCCCACGCAAAATTAAGTGAATCAACGTTGATAATCTGATCCCTGCTGTGCTCACGACTGCCTTCTTAAACATTACAACCTTCCAAATGAGTTAGTTACAGAAACTTCCTGAACAGTGAAACCATCTTTCTACATAGCCGCCTGGGATTTATATCCATACACTGCAAGGATCTACCATGAGAAAGTGGGAAAAAGTTCTCGAGTTACAGGAGCACATCTAAAAGAGGGTGACGGGCCCACTCAACGTGCCAGACTAGAAAGCTTTATTCGGAGAAAAAAGGATCTCTAAGTGTTGCTTGGGTTTTGCATTGGTACCAGAAATTCACACCTGTTACTAAGTTCGTGGCAACTCAGCTATTAAGTCAGTGAGTGAAAACCTTACCTTAACCAAACCTTTCAAGCTTCTGGAAGAAAGGACAGGCTTAAAAGCTCCAACTGTAATGAGGTCTAACTTCATCACGTCAGTATAGCACAAGTACAGAATCGCAGGGATTTTCCACACTTGGCAGTAACTCAGAACTATGAGTCATACAAGGGAAAAAACCATTGAAGTCTTCCACTATGTGATTTTTAAACTAAACATCTCTATACAAAAAAGGCTACTTTGAAAACCAGTTGTCTCTGTTGCCTCCCTTAATCAAAGTGTTTACTGCCATATTAAACCCCTTACAATGCATATGTTCTTTCAAAGCTAATTTATCTTCCTAAGTAATTTCTTGCGTTTATAAACAGTTTATTTTGCACTTCCTGAAAACAGAGACACATCTTAAGTAACTTCAAGATTAAAATTTTGCTGCATATAATAAATTAAAAGTAAATAATAAATACATAGTGCACAATGTAAAATACTTAGCCACTTATTCTAGTAAACCTAACATTTAACGGGGGGAAAAAACTTTTACTTATTAACAAATAGCAATCATATAACATATCAGCTACTGAAAAGTAACTGACAATCTCATTTTGACACGATGCTAGGGTATAATTAACAACAGGAGTAAAAAATAAAATATTGACAATACTACTACGATTCAGTTTCTGGAGACTTCTATGTCGACAATTAAAACATACTTTACCAACTTTGCGTGCACCAACAATTTACATCTAACACTGGCCTGCAGGATGAGTTATCACGGACCAAAAAGACACAGAGCAACTCTGAAGCCTAGCAGTTAATTAAGAACTCTGAGCTGCTCTCGCGTGGGAACTGTGTGTCTGGAAAATGTTAAAACTCACATCAAACACAGCCTACTAGCAACAACAGACATTAAAGACAAACAGCAGAACACTGGTATCAGTCATCATCAAAAACTACTTTAAAAAGACCTCCAACAGTCAAATAACCAATTCAACAATAATAAGCTGTAACGTAAATATTACAAATTTTAATACCACCTGCGGCAGGAAGATCGTGCACAATATTTGGTTGTTCTAGCAGTGAACAGCATGGAGGCTCTTTGAAATTCTCTGTTTTTAGGGCTTTCAGGAAAGGAGAATGGAGGCTGCTGGTAGATTCTGCGGTTTTATAGTCAGTAACATGTCGACACGTGAGCACAGTCACTTGCATGTTCCTCCTTGGACAAGAGCCAAAGACCTAGCAAAAGTGACCCCAAGTTAAAAGACATCTCTAATTTTGTTACGGAATAGAAACATGCCTCTAGCTGTTTACCCAACACCATTCACCGTGCCTTGCGAGGTGGAGGCGTCCACTGAAATACACAGTACGTGCTTTGCTGTCCCCTCACCTGGGCGTGATCTCGGTTCTGTCACGGTCTAGCTTGGTGATTTTCTACGTCACTTTCCTCATCTGTGAACTAAGAACGACAGTACTGCCCACCCACCTGAGGGAACTGCAACCTGTAGTAAATGGAAGTCAGGAACACACCGGCCAGAGCAGCTGCGGGGATAACCAGGACTGGCACGGAGAGTGGACCTGCCACTTGACTATGAGATCTCGACTAAGAGAGGTTATTTCTAAACACGACTTTACTTGCAAGCTACCTTCAGAATAGGAGTCTATCAGCAAAAGGAAGCGATCCCCTTTCTCTAATCCATGTACTGATGTGTTCTAGAACACTTTCTAATGAAGTTTCTAAGCTGCAAGTTGTATGCATAACAGTGCTGTATCAGTACAAATGATTAAGTTCACTATTTCGATTGTAGGCAAGTTTCAATCACTCTAGACCTTTATTTCCTCCCAAGTTTGTATTTCATGAATTTCCAAGGACCCTTCCAGCCTTTAAAATCTATGGTGATGTAAACCCAAAAAAAGCAGCTATTTTTTAAAGAAAAAAAAGGAGACTTTAGGCCACTTTGGAAAATATTTTATGAAAAGAGAATGGCTTTTCAAACAATAACAACAGAACTAAAGGTTCTATGTGTCATAAAGGATTTGTAAGCCTAATTTCATCATATCACAGATCTGTAAACAAACAAAAAATAGTTAACACAATATACATCTGTCAGCAGGTACATCCCATTTAAGATACATTACTGGGGTGCCTGGGTGGCTCAGTTGGTTGAGCACCTGACTTCGGCACGGTCATGATTTTATGGTTCATGAGTTCGAGGCCCACAATGGGCTCTGTGCTGACAGCTCAGAGGCTGGAATCTGCTTCAGATTCGGTGTCTCTCTCTGCCCCTCCCCTGCTTGCACTGTCTCTCTCAAAAATAAATTTAAAATTTTTTTAATTAAAAAAAAAGAAAAACAACATTACTCACAAGGCCTAATTTATCATCCTCCCTGTAATACCTATAGTCTGAATTCACACTTGAGCACTCTGTTAGACTATGTGTGATTATTAGGATTTTGTGGCTGACATGAACCAAACAGTAGGGGGACCCAAAGAGTGTCCCGCAGGAAAAAAAAAAAAATACTGATTAAAAAGCTTTTTAAGTCTGGAAGAGAAAAGGTGCTCTGCAGTACAAAAATAATAAAATATTTTTGACGTAACAGTCATCCTACTTAAATCAAAAAACACGAATTAACACAGCAGTTTCCTGCCCTTCTGAGATCTGAGGAAAGCTAGGGACTCTCTCCCTAGAAAAATAAATATTGGTACAAAACACAAAATCACATACAGGATCATGGGAAGGGTCAAAGACCTTCTTAAATAATTCCTCATTTAATAAAATGTATTTAATAACTTTTAATAAATGTTTCTAAGTATGCCAATCTGGTCTGAAACAGGCATACACCAAATTTCTTATTTCTAATGAATTTAATTTTAACAGCTATACAAAAATATATCTAAGATTTAAGCTGAAATGTTACTAAGATATATATGAGACCTACTTCCTTTAAAAATAATATGCAACTGGGGGCACCTGGGTGGCTCAGTTGGTTAAACATCTGACTCTTGGTTTCGGCTCAGGTCACAATCTCAGTTTGCGGGTTCGAGCCCTGCACTGGGCTCTGCGCTGACAATGCACAGCCTGGTTGGGATTCTCTCTCTCTGCCCGCTCCTCTCTTCTCTCTCTTTCAAAAATAAATTAATTGTTTAAAAATAATAATAATATGCAACTACCAGAATCATGATTATTCTCTAAAACTCCTAAATTCTTTGCTGAAAAATGATTTTCTTTTTTAATTCTTTTTAACATTTATTTATTTTTGAGAGACAGAGCATGAACGGGGAGGAGCAGAGAGTGAAGGAGACACAGAATCCCAAGCAGGCTCTAAGCTCTGAGCTGTCAGCACAGCGCCCGACGCGGGGCTCGAATCGACGAACCATGAGATCATGACCTGAGCCGAAGTCCGACGCTTAAACGACAGAGCCACCCAGGTGCCCCTGAAAAATGTTTTATTGGGCACATACTATGTGCACAATTTTCCCACAAAATGAAGCCTCAATTAATTTATCCTAATGCTAAGAAAAACGGATGTAATATCTTGGAATTTGGAGCAAGCAGCAGCTGGGTGCCAACCCCCTGAATCCAGCTCACACCCATTTCCTGCCTCCCAACTCGGGGCATCTCCAGCCAACACTGTCAGCCCTGCTGACAGTTTTCTGCCCCTGGCCATGACCCGGTTCCGTTTCTTGTCAGTAGCCTGTTTCTCTTTCGAAGGTCACAATACAGTGGATGGGAAGAATCACAAGATGCTTTAGGCTTCTATGACCCACAGTCTTCAGCACATTGCTGATTACATTTGTTAAATGAGTGTTTATTCTTCGAATTTTGTAATAGATTGCTACAATATCTTTTAGAAAAAAAAAACAACAACAAAGACTTCTCCTGTTCCAGTACTTGGCTATGTAGGTTCAAGCGTCAAAATACAGAACGCCTAAGAAACGTCACTCGGTGTGACCACAGGCCAGCCTTCACTTCTCTCTTACCTTGTCCAGCCACTGATACTGCTGGTCTTCAGCAACATAGCAGCTGCACTGACAGAGCAAGACCTGGAAAATCACATTCCAAGTATTCTGTCAGGTCAAACGACTTGTACACACACCCCAAACTATCATCATTTACATTACCATTTGAATCCTAATATAACCTTTAGACAACACGTGTCTTTCTGCACTGCTATTGGCTTACTCATTTATCTTTAAAATTTAAGAATCAAGCCACTACTGGCACTTAACACGAGAATAAGGTACGCAGCGACAGAGTGACCGCAAGAGCTCGCACCGGAGACCCTGAAGATACTACCAGTAAATGCTACCAGCATCTTCTTTACAGCACAGGCATTATCAGTCCTGTTGCCCTTCTGGGGGGTCACACACCAAGAAGACCGAATGCAAAATAAACGTAAACACTATAAAATGTAAGCATTACACAAACACTAGGAGCTATCAGGGTGAATGATAGCCTGACAGCACCTCAGCCCAAATGGCATTCTAGAACGGTTCCGGTGCCTGTGAAGATGGTATTATTTTAGAAACCAAGTTCCAAACCATATGGTCAAAATGAAGTAATCTGTAATGACCCCATGCCATAAAATGATGGATTCTTGATTATTAATACTCATGGAATGATATTATCCACTGAACTCAACAACATCCATTAAAATATTGCCAGAAATGCTGACACTTAATCACCCAAGGGAAGAACGGGGGGGGGGGGGGGGGAAACGGTGCCGGGCGAGAGGGGAAAAGACAAAGACTGGATACATAATGAACTACACTACACACGCAGGTTCTGCATAATCAAGAGAGAGCTGAGTGATAAATGGTACGACCAGACGAAGGGACAGAAATTTCTCCTACCTGACCTTCACAACCCATTCTAAAGTGAAATATTTCCAACTAAAGATCAAATCGAAAACATGCTTAGTTTCGTTATTTCCTATAAATGCTGGATGTGTATAAAAATCCTCACAAACTTAAATAGCTTTGGATTACATGTTAAAAAAAAAACACAGTTAAGTATTACAAAATCAAACTTTACATTTTAAAAGGCTAACATGTGGAACCCTTACCTTTTGAAAGAAGCCACATTCTAATATTTTAGAATTAGTGACTTCTTCCATTGTTTGGGACCCCTGCCCTGGCCCTTGTTCAAGTGTTCAGCAGCTGTGGAACGGGACTCTGTCAGACAAGCAGGTGGGGACACACGTCACCTGCCTGGCCACCTCATCTGCCTGACTCATCTCTCAAACTGCCCACTGGGCCGTGTCCTCTGAATGGACCCAAGATTAGGATTCAAATGCACAGGACACGAGGAAATTCCTTAGCATCAGCTCCAGAATGACTTTTCGGACTTAATAAATCAGGACAAATCAGGACAGGGGAGAAGCTCGATGTCCAGAGAATTGTGCTGAGAACGCATACAGCTTCCATTTGTTCAGCAAACGTTAATGGAGCTTCCAGCATGAACCAGGCATTTGCTGAACACTGGGTACGCAGCAACAAAGGACAACCCCCTGCTTTCTCAGAGTGAACACGGTTTTGCACACTTAAGAGTTGCACGCTGAGAGAATTTTGTGAATGAGCGCAAGGTCTGCATGTCTACTGTTTATGGTTTTTTCCTACCAAAGCGATCTCCGAATTTCCTAGGAACTTTATCAACACACTGTATATATCCTGTTGCTATTCACGTAAACAAGAGTGCTTACTAGCACTGCCTACAGGCAGAATTCCTCAGCCCAACAGCAGAGGTAAAGGAACACAGACTTCAAACGGACACCACATGAACAATGCTAAACAACTACTTCTGAAGCATACGAGCAATCCCCACATACCGAGGGATTCGATTTTAGATGATAAAACACACAAAAGGCATCCGTCGGGGAAAGATGTACGGTGTCCGTTGTTCTACACCATTCATTCCAGAGTTTGGCACAACCGACTTCTTCCCAGACTCCTGAATTCATAACAAATGACGACAAAAATGCTGTGAAAAACAATTCACATTGAGTTAGTGCTTGGTTCTGCAAGCTGCATTTTCTACAGTAAAGAACAGTTCCAAGTTACCCTAGAATTCTAGAGCTACAAGAGCCATTAAGACCACTGACCTTACACCACCCTTTTGCAGGAAAGGAAACTGAGGCCTCAGGAAGTTAAAGGCTACTGCCCCCAAATACAGATTAGAGGCAGGAACTGAGGACACAGGTTTACTGTCGGACTTTACCGCACACTCACAATGTACCACTTGCGGGAAAATTCCAGGCCAGGAGCATTTTACGTCAATGAGTCCGTAGTTATAGACCATGTACCTAACGATGTCCTCCAAGCACTGGGGCTACCTTACAGGGCAAGGGGTCTACTTCACTGGAGACCCCGAAGGCTCTCCCCCCAGCCTGTGAACTGGCTAAAACTACACAGGGTTGTGCACGTGCACGTGTACATTGTTCTGGACGAACTCTGCTCTGTGCTAACATTAACCTATCAGATGCAGGCATCCATGAACAGGCCTTCAAACTTGAGGGCTCAAAAACGTTAGCAACGGAACGCTCAGAATTGTGAGCGATCATAGTTACTTTTAGGGTTCTCATCGTGCTATGAAGAGCCTGTTAATTCAAACACCATGAAGAACCACTGGTGCAAGGGTTCTTGTGGTACCTTTGTGGTACCACTGGTACACGTGCCACCTCTGTTCCTCCAAGTCGGCCCCACACAGACCCAGGAGTCTAAAGAAATCTGGATACCTCAACACACTATAAACCCAGTTCCCAGAATTTACAACCTCCTGGAGCTAAGAACACTTCTTTTTTCATTTTTTTTTTTAATACTTAAAAAAATTTTTTTTAATATTTATTTATTTTTGAGACAGAGAGAGACAGAGCATGAACAGGGGAAGGTCAGAGAGAGAGGGAGACACAGAATCTGAAGCAGGCTCCAGGCTCCGAGCTGTCAGCACAGAGCCCGACTCGGGGCTCGAACTCACAAGACCATGAGATCATGACCTGAGCCATAAGGGAAGCTCAACCACTGAGCCACCCAGGAGCCCCAAGAACACTTCCTTTAAGTCTTATTGGTGTCACATGAGGAGGCATAGACTTTACTCAGATACAAAGTTACTCTGCTATGACTTTTTCTAAAAAAGTAACAGACATTTGAAATCTTTTATGCTGGAAAGCAATAAGTAACTTTGGATTTTGCTCTTTCAACAAAAGGTTCAGTCTAACATACTTCCACTCACCTACTGCATTATTTCCTATAGCAATTATGAACTTGGAGCAAGGATATTTTTCCAGCAGAGAAACTTCCAAAGATGTTTTTGTTTGTCTTCGAAAGAGCCGCACCTCCCTAACACAAGAAACAAAAAACAAAACTAAAACAACTTAAATATACTTAGCACCATATAAGGAGAAAAAGGGTACTATAAATACGTCTTATAATAGGTAACATGCAAACTCTAATTTCATAAAGAATGTAATTACAATTGAAAGGAAACAACAGGTTGGAGCAACAATAACTAAGAGATAAAACCACCTGATGCAAAACTCACGGAGAACTCCACAATGAAGATCAGGCTATCCACCTGACCCACTGACCAATCAATCAATCTTAGCATCCCTAAAAGTGGGACGACTGGGTCACAGTCGGCAACAAGAAACACCAAGCACCACTGCGGAAGCATTCTTGCCAGCAAAATATTGAACTTGCACCTGACCACGCCTCTAAAAGGAACATCCATTTACAGGAAAGGCAGGTAATGGACACACACGTTAGATCAGACAAATCCAGAGTGTGGGACACCCTACAGGACACGTCTCTCAGCACGGGTGAGAAGGGGCTGCTCTAAATGATGGGCATCTCAAGAGACAGAAAAGTCCAAAGGTAATGTGTGGACCTTGTCAGGATTTTGATTTACACAAACACACTGTGAACATCATGTTTGAGATTACTGAATAAATCTGATCATGCACGGACTATTGAATGGTAACAGGAATTATTAATTTTGTTAGGGGTTATAACAGCATATGCAAGAAAGTGCCTATATCGTTTGAGGTGCATTCTGAAAAATGTCGAGGTGAAAGGCTATGGTCACTCGGGGTGGCGGGAAATAAATGCGGCAAAATCTTCATTAAGTGCTGAATTTACATGACTGGGTAGGGATGAAGGGTCACTTTACTACTTTCTCCAACCTATGTGTGTTTGGAAATAATTGTGTTTTTAAAGAGATCATCCACCTGCTGCCGATAACCGATGCTAACGAAGAGTGGGGCGGAGGATAAAGAGGCTTCTGAGAGAGCTATCTTAAGTCCACGAACCAAACACGCGACGACCGCGGGGCCCAGCGACGGCACCGCAGCCCGGGAACACGTCACGAGTGCCCCCAAGTCCACGCAGAGGGAGGGCCCAGCGAGGCCGCGGTCTGGCTCTGCCGGCCGCGCCGAGGCCCCCCGCTGAACCCCGGGCAGGTTGTGCCGGGCGAGCCCCAGGCAGAGCGGGGCTGCGGACCGGCCGCAAGCCCCAGGGTCCTGCGCCCAGGACCTCACCTCTTCCGCGCCAGCTGCCGCCGCACCTCCCTGTCCTCGGCCGTCTCCCTCCTCTCGTCCTCCTCTTCCTCCTGGTCTTCCGTCCCGGCTCGGCACGGCGCCTTCACCACCTCTCCGAAGAACGTGGCCGCCATACCCACCCCGCCACCTTCCCAGGCTAACCGCGGCGCGCCGGCTCAGCGCATGCGCCCCGCGCCGCCACGCCCCCTGCACCGCCCCCGCGTCCCTGAACTCCGCCCTCACGCCACGCCCCCGCGCACGCGCGCCGGGTGCCTGAGGCCGCGCCAATCCCGAGCGTCTTCTCCCGCAGGTTGTGTCCGCAGCGGCACCGAGAGGCCGGATGACTGCGGGCTAGAGAGGCGAGTCGGCGGCGGGGGCGGGGCCCGCGGCGTGGGGCCTGGGCCGGTGACCGACCCGGGAGAAGCCGGCTCAGCCGCCCTTCCTTCCCTCACCCCGAGTCCGTCCTCCTGGAGGCGCAGCTTTGCCGTATTAAGCACCGGGCTGCGGACCGAGGGCGGGAAGAAATACAGCGCTTCGTGGTGGTATAAAATGCGACTTTTACTCTGGCAATAAGAATTCACACTTCAAAAGCTGATGATTGTCAAGCCGATCTAAAAGAGTTTATGAGAATGCAAAAATAGTTACTTCTTTTTTTAAAACGTGGCCATTTCCAATACAAAATTTATTTTCGCTTTAAGTAGCCTTTCACGAATAAGCAGAGTGTGCAGTTGCTTTCGAGCCGGTTCTCTTTCCTCGGGGCGCGGCGGAGGACCCATCGCCGGACACTGTTCCGGGCGGGCGCGAGGCGCAACTGCGGACACTTTAAGTGACGGGGTCCAGGGTGGCGAGCGACACAGACCCTTCACCTACACGTAGTCGTACTGAAAACACGTGGCACTGCTCACATTTTGGAATGCTGCCGAGAAGCACAGAGTTCGGTACTAGTTTGGGGGCAGGCGGAACCTCTGGAGGTAATCAAACAAATCTCAGGAAGCTGCTAGAAATACCTTGTTTTAAGACGTGGAGAAATACGATCGACAAAAGCATCTACATTGAATCAGTTTTAGCGGTTTTACACATTCCAGCAAAATAAATGTTTGGGTTTTGAAGCAAAATTTGAATATTTCAGTATAAAGAATGACCAAAGTGCTATCCTGTAAGAGCTTGGGAAAGTTTGGGTGTACTTACGGAGTAAGATTACCAATGTGGTATTTTTTTTTTAATTTTTTTAAATGTTTATTTATTTTTTAGAGAGACAGAGCATGAGCAGGGGAGGGGCAGAGAGAGAAAGGGAGACACAGAATCTGAAGCAGGCTCCAGGCTCTGAGCTGTCAGCAGAGTCTGATGTGGGACTTGAACTCACAGCCGTGAGATCAGGACCTGGGCTGAAGTCAGACGCCTAACCGACTGAGCCCCCCAGGTGCCCCACCAATGTGGTATTTTTAAGCTGCATTTATACGGGTGGGTTGTTTTAGAGAAGGACTGAATTGCAGAATAAAAAGAATGTTTGGGTATCACTGTGACTTAATCCTTTTGTCCAATAAAGTAACTTGCCATTTTTAACCAGTAAAATTTAAGCTCGATTTGCTTTTACAATTACATTATGAAGAGATCATTTCTAGAAAGCTGATTAAAATTAGGAGTAGGGTAATACATTTGGCCATGGTTTAAATTCTGCATACATTTCAGAGAGTTTTACAATAATGTTAAGTTTTAAACAAATGCTTATTTCATGCAGTTACAATAAATTTAGGCCAAGCACTTTTTAAAAAGGCAAAGATATGTTCAATTTAAATACTAATTCAGCAAAGAGATTCCATTTGGAAAGATCGCTGGTGACACCGTCTCAAGTACTGGCAGAAATTAAGCCCATCAGAGAACATCATAAATTCAAAACAAATTCTTTGATTACACTGAAATTGTCAAGAAATTTTGCATAAAATAGTCTTAACTGAGACTTAAATATTTTCATATTATGGTATTTGTTAAGGATATAACATCCCCAATAAGAAATTTCCACAAAATTAAGGGTAAATATGGGAGCGGAAATAGGTTTAAACAGTTCATTAGCAATCAAAAATCAAACCCCATGCACCTAAAAATATTAGCAATTTATTAGGAATTCTTCCCTTTCTCACCTGTACTAGTAACAAGATACTGGTATCAGTATTTCTGATGAAAGTACACTATAAACAGAGAGCAAAGGACACAGACTCTGTAGGTTAGAAATATTCTGGCTTATGCTAAGAGAGAGGAAAATAAACGACAAAAAGCCTTTTTCTTAAGGAGACATGCAACCACAAACAAATTTCTCAAGTAATCTAGACACTTGGGTCTGTCTGTATAACCAAAATATATGCATTACATTAGTCTTTTAATGAAGATGGAATAGAAACCCATAGGTTTCTATATTTCACTTTTTCAGATTTACACATGCAAATCATATATTAATATTCACAGATATTTTTAAATGGGAAAACAACTTGCTTCTAACAATTCGCTTCTCCAATAGCATGTTACTATGTTAAGATTAACAGTGCGTTCATTTAATCTGGTGATCTTAATTTCAACAAATACCTATTAACAACAAATTAAACCTCATCGCAAAGAAATTCTTTATAGTATCAAGATCAGATTTTCTAATCCTAGCAAAGGCCACAATGAAATAGCCCACATGCTGCCAGTAAAGTTTGTTGTGATGAAACTGTAACCAATTTGCTCAAAGTGTTCACAAAGTACTGATTTTTAAGGTGCTGAAAAGAAACCTAAGAGGATGTCACTATCATCCAAAAAATATGACTGTCTTGATCTTAATCTATACCTTTTATTATTAACTGGTTAAAACTAAGACCTTGCCTCATAATGAGGTACATTTTGGCATCACTGTAAATGCAGTTATGTGAAAGGAAAAGTGAGGAAAAGAAGTTGTGATAGTCACATTCATAGCCTTCATAGAAAAATATATATTCCCTGAATTAGTCACATCAAGTGGTCGCCATTCAGTACGAATTCCAAGATTATAAACAAAATAAGACATTGATGGGTTTTTACTAACTGCGCATTTCCAACACTCCACTTCAGAACTCGATCATCAACCTCCACATCATTCAATCCCCAGGTCCTTCCAGTTTAAGTTGTTTTAGACTTGTGAGGTTGTGAATTGCAGGGACTGGATCTTACTTAGGTATTTGGTTCGCTCAAAAGTCAAATTGGCTCCATGGTACTTCCTCTTGAAACATGCGTTAATATTTTTTCCCTCTTACTTTAGTAAACACCGTAGCTACGGTGGTCTAAATTTTTATTCTCTAATGCAAAAGGCTTAAAATTAGCATCAGGTTGCGATTTTGACATTTTTTTTTTCCAGTCCCTGAAGGTACAGACCCTGTACACTTTCCATTATGTTCCTCTAAGGAACCAAGAGATTTCTTCAAGACCCTTCCTTTCTGAACGGGAATAATCTTGTGACCGGCCGTTTGTCCTTTTCTTTCCACCTCTCCACTACGGGCTCCACAATCTATTACACCCCCCAACCCCCGGATTCTCTGTTATTATGTGTCTCTGTGCAAGAGCCCACTGCAAGGAAGGTTTCCTCCCACTTCGACCCACCGGAGTATGGCTTTTAGAAAATTCCTCAGAGGGGCGCCTGGGTGGCTCAACCGGTTGCTTAAGCGTCCAACTCCGGCTCAGGTCATGATCTCCGGGCCTTTGAGTTCGAGCCCCGCGTAGGGATCTGTGCTGACAGCTCTGAGCCTGGAGCCTGCTTCGTATTCTGTGTCTCCCTCTCTCTCTGCCCCTCCCCCATTCACACTCTATCTCTCTCTCAAAAATAAACATTAAAAAGAAAAGAAAATTCCTCAGAAAGTGCCAACAAGGGATTAACCTCAAACTAGGAGCAGAATGCAACTGCCAGTTTATTTGTATCTGATTGTGTCCAATCAGATACAATCCCTGATTGAATCCAAATTCAAATCACTCCTACATTTTCCTAGTCATTATTGTGCTTTTTCTTTCCAGGATCTGAACGCCTTAAGAAAAGCGCTGTGCTATTAATACCTTCTGGTTCTTTTTCACTTCCTGAATTTATGCTTGTATCCTCCTCTTTATAAACATTCGGTAACTTTTCCTTAGCCACAGCAGCCGCACTTCGATGGGGCAGTTTTCTGCTGCTCTTTCTAATCCAGACATTTTCTGGTCCTGAAAGCTTTTCCTTTAGATTACTCCTACTTTTATTTTATTTGCAGCCACAGTAGCACATCTACGGGGAACTTTCTCAGGTACCATTTCTGCTTTCAGAATTTCACGAGGCATTTGCACTGCATCCTGATGATGCTGCATACACGTTCTCACTTTTGTATTGGGTTCTCTGTCTCCGGGAACAGAGTCTGAAAAATGAGTGAAAGTTCACATAAATGCAAACACTTGCAACACAAGACTTTACCGCTGCTTATGTTCCTCAATAACAAATCCCCAGATCGGAAGTTTTAAAACTACTCATTGGGGCACCTGGGTGACTCAGTCGGTTGGGCGTCTGACTTCAGCTCAGTCATGATCTCGTGGTTCGTGAGTTCAAGCCTCGCGTCGGGCTCTGTGCTGACGGCTCAGAGCCTGGCGCCTGCTTCGGATTCTGCGTATCCCTCTCTCTCTCCCCCTACCCTGCTCGCACGCTGTCTCTCTCAAAAATAAATAAACGTTAAAAAAATTTTTTTTAACTATTCACACTGCCAAATAAGGAAAAAACGTAAGTGATTATCATCAGTGATACTACTCCCACCTCCACACCTACAAAAGGAAGTCTTGAGTAGTATGCCACCAGGTATACTCTCCAATCTGGAAAGAGAACAGTCACTTAAAACAGTACCAGGCTACTGAGAAGGTACCTGTGGCATCATAAAGCACTACATTTTGGGTATTGTGTCTAAAAGTCTATGTTGAACTAGCTTAGGATATTCAATCAGCTTGGAAATAATTTTCCTGGAACCTAAATGAGAAAGCAATGCCATCATGACTATGACGACGCGGTTATCAGCTCTGCTTCAAGACAGTCCTGAAAGTGTTAATTCCAACACCTTTAGTCAAAAAAACATGAACCGGCAGATAAAAAGGAACTGCCTATTCATTTTAGAGAACTAAAATATGGTTTTAATCCTAGATCCATTTTTTCAACTATTTGAGCATTTTATTTAACTGTAATTCTTAAATCCTGGTTTCGTTTATTATTCAGATATTTTCTCAGCAAGGTATATGCCAGGCATCCAGAGGATCAGGATAAGGATTCTAAAGCAAACTAATTCTATACCTGGAACTCTAGTTGCTGTAAGGACTAAAAAGTGTTGGGAGCCATGAGGACACCTTCTAGAAAGGGCAAGGAAAGCTCCCTTTGAGGAGGTGTTGCTGTAGCTGAGAGCTACAAACTGGAGGGGCCCCACTGTCAAAAGGCAAGACTAAAAGGAGAAGCAACTTGCTCGGTGTGGCTGGGGATCCGTCCCAGTTGTACCAAGTCACATGATGTTATGCTCACCGCTCTGCGTCTACCAGCTTAGGTGGGCTCACATCCTTTTTATTTCTGCCTGGGTCTCAAAGCTGCATTTGCAAATTTCAAATCCAGGAATGATCAGTGCACTTCTAGGGCAGAAGTACAGACATTCTCCACTTTTTGGAAGTTTGCGTGACGTCACCTCACTTTTACAACAGACCTGCCTGGTTTTGCTAGCCAAAAGGGGCGCCTGGGTGGCTCAGTCGTTAAGTGTCTGACTTCGGCTCAGGTCATGATCTCACGGTTCGGTTGGTGAGTTCGAGCCCCACATCGGTGTCTGTGCTGACAGCTCGGAGCCTGGAACCTGCTTCGGATTCTGTCTCCCTCTCTCGCTCTGCCCCTCCCCCGCTCATGCTCTGTCTCTCTCTCTCTCTCAAGAATAAACAAACACTAAGAAAGAAAGAAAAAGCCTGAAAAGCACAAACAGCGTTCGGTGTTGGCTCTGACAGCAACGTTTTCCAGAGGCGCACCGCCCACCAAGCCCCCTCCCCCGCTGCCAGAGCTCTTGGAACTGTCCGAGCACCTGGGCCTGACCTCCGCTGACTTTGTGCATGTTAGCGTGTCCTAAGGTATCAGAGAAGCCTGACGGGTCATTTTTCAGGGTCTGCATATGACCCCAGTTTTTTTCCCATAGAAGTTAATGGCATAGTTGCATCTCTGCTTTATGCTGTTGGGGCTTAGGAAAGATTCCCAGGAGCGCCCTACTTGCCAGTGGTGGGAAAACCTGTATCTCAAACGCACCTAAAGTGCATCAGCCCCTGAATGCCAGGCCTCATCAGCTGGCCATCCGGTCTTGCAGCCATTAAGTCAAACTACCTAAAACCATCGAAAAGGCACACAAGTCTTGCCGGGGGGTGAGTTTGCAGGACCGCACCTCAAGTTTCCAGACAGTCAGCAGTCGGTTAGAAGAGGCTATAGATGACTGAAATCCACCCCCCCCCCCCCACCATCTGCATTCTCTCCCACTGGGTCCCTTTCACTACAAACGCCGAGAAAATGAGGGCTCATTTCGTTCTGTCGGCCATCACGCGATGCTATTATTCTATCGCAGTGAACCTTCCCAGCTTTTCCTTTATGAACGGAGAGGTTTGCCCTTCCGTCACCAAGGGCAAAGGAGTTGCAGGCGAAAACGAGCTTCTGTTGACTGACATGTTCATGAGTAGAGAATTGAGGAAAAGTCTTCTGCTCTCGAAAGGAAAGCCCTTCAGATTTGGCCCTAACTCTGTGACACTCATTTCAAAGATGTGCTTTCTCCAAGACCCGTGACAGAGCTCCCCCGGAGCAGGTGAGGAGCCGCTATCCTAAAAGCAACCCTCCCCCCTCCCCCCCACCAAGTGCAGCAGGCCCTTTGGCCAATTAGGTGCCGTATATGCGTTTCCAGTGAAATCCTATTTCTAAAGGTAACACGTTTTGTTCAATGGAAGTCACCAGGCATTGCAAAAACGGCACTTCTTGAACGGCCTGAGCTCATCCCCTCGGCCCGTTGGGCAGCACCGCCTGGCGGGCTCTGGGCCCTCGCTTGGCCTGAAGAGCAGGGCGTTTGCCCGGAAGGGCCTCTTCTCGGGAATGCTTGGTGCGAACTACGGTCTCTGCAAAGCAACCCCCGATCCAAAATGAACCCTCGGCACATTACGTGAATGTTAGGCAAATACTAGAAGGCAAATTAACATGCTACGACAGACAAATGAGGCTTTTCTAAGTGTGTAACAAAATTAAGGTGAAATTCGACTTACAGTGGGGATGAGGACACACACCAGAGTCACTCAACCACATCCATTTGCGCGTTGAAACATTAAAAGCAGCCAACCAGATCAATCTGGACAACACGTCGATAGTATGGAGAAAATCCTATCGCAACTAAGAGTTTCTTTGGGACACAAGGACTTCAGGTGCAGCAATGAATTCCTTTTTGATGTACTGATGGCAGTACCTGTATTGACCGTTTAGGAACCTGGTAAAATACTAACACGAACTCGTTTGAATAAGTGCTTATTTGTAATCCAAAATGAGGGAAAACAGTTAAGATTCTATTGAAGAAACTCTGATCAGGCTTTTAAAGGTACTTTAAGAAAATCTGAACTTCCAATAAGTTAGTGCGTCAAGACGGGGGAGAAGAGTCCGTGCTAGTGTAGACAGCCACTCCAGCTTGATGGAGCCGTAGCTCTAGCCTCAGACCTAAAGTGGAAAGCTCACAGGGTGAAGATAAAAGCAATCTGAGGAACACAGAAGAGTGACAGTGTGGGAAATTGTTAAAAAATAATATGTACACATAAGTCGGGGTCAATTTTATTACTGAGAACTTGGCAAATTATAAAGTGCTTTACTCTCCTGGAGAAAACTACAAATCGTTTTTACAAATATATACAGGATAATTCAGGGTTAGAGAGAAGTCCAATCTAGAGGTCAGGGTACAAGCTTAAAAATTTTGGAGGCCACTACTCTAACAATACATATGGGACAGTGTCACTTAGTACTAACCAGTCGGTACAGTCCCCCAAGTCGAACTGTCCTAGCCGGTCTTGGTGGGGCTTGGTGAGTCACGTGTCCTGGAGCAGTGAGAGCCTGAGGCACTGCTGCTTTCCTATAAATGACTCCCTATTGGGGGATGGCAAAAACCTCATTCGTGGAATGAAAACGTGCATGCAAACGTGCATGCATAGTAGCACTCCATCACAGTTCACCTGGGGGACCACTTTAATTCTAACGCCCAGATCACTGTATTCTAAGACGCTCTGTGGTGAATAGGAACTTGGATGCAGACATCCGTTTTGAGTCAAAGCAAGCATCTCTAAGCTTCTATGTGTTAAGGACTAATCATATTCCAATTATGATACTTAATACAAAACTGTCTTCCTAAACCCAGAATAAACTTCACATCACTGCTATAGAAGCATGAAAAATTTTAATCTCATCGCCTTTTAACTGCAGTATTAAAAACAAATCTGAGAATGGAAGATGATGAAAGCACGTCTGAAAATGAAAATGTGCTAGCCTATTTTACATACTTTTGACGTACTGAGGTCAGTGGCTGCTGCGGCGGGTTATCAATCCACAGAGGAGAAACCTTTTAATTGCAAAACACAACCACCTCCCTCAAGCAAGGCTTTTGACAGAGTCAGTCTGAGATGCCCTTTCTTCACTGTCTGCCCTTCACTGATAATAAAATGATCAAAACTCAGGAAACAAACAGCATTTGTCACTGATAGTCATCCCTCCAAAAGTGTAAGTTTCCAAAAAGATCCCATACACGGGAAAGTCTCTGTAGAGGATGACCGTAGACTAACGTGTTCCCTGTAACTCCCAGAATGGAACACTTCTATTTTCCGGGTGAGTTGGTTAACACTGAGAAGTCAGCCTCTACACTGGGGCCACATGGGATCCTGAGCTTGTCAGAAATAATTCCCTAATCAAGAGTTGTTCTTCGCCAGCTTGGTCACTCTTATGGTTGAATAAATGCAGCACACTCCGTGATGGGCACCACAGAACTTGGCTTTGTTCTGCCTCTACGGCTGAGTAGCTCATCGCTATACAGCTCTCTTGTCTTTAACCAACAGTTAACCAGTGACAGTCATTCTTACGATTCTCAAAGACTTGTGATGACTACTGTGAGTTTTTTCTAAAAATCTGATAAAAGTTCTATCAGGTATGAATTCAACGATCCTGTATCTATCTGTTTAGTAAACTTTAGATAGCTCTCAGAGCATTTCGAACTGTTTGGCAGGAGAGGGTATCAGAAATAAACACTGGTTTTCGACTACTTTATTACTTCACCGAAGAGAAGCAGCAGGGCACAGACAATCCCACGCCAACCCCCTTTCAAGCCCGTCTCTAGTCTCCCTTCAGTCCTCCTGGCCCATCCAACACGGTGTGGCCCCGCATTCTGCCTGCTTGAGAAATTAATCACAAGTGGACAGTAAGGTGTTTGAGAAACCGTAAAGATAAGTTGCAAGGGAAATTGGCTGCCTCCTGCAGACCTTATGGAATGAATCAGCTAGAAGGCTTGAAGTAGTTTAAAAAAGGAAAACCTTGGGGCGCCTGGGTGGCTCAGTCGGTTAAGCCGCCGACTTCGGCTCAGGTCATGATCTCGCAGTCCGTGAGTTCGAGCCCCGCGTCGGGCTCTGTGCTGACAGCTCAGAGCCTGGAGCCTGTTTCAGATTCTGTGTCTCCCTCTCTCTGACCCTCCCCCGTTCATGCTCTGTCTCTCTCTGTCTCAAAAATAAATAAATGTTAAAAAAAAAAATTAAAAAAAAAAAAGAAAAAAAGGAAAACCTTTTACTTGTCAGTAGGATAACATTAAGTTTATTATACTCTTTTAGTAACTAAAAAAAATTAAACTGGTTCCTAGATACCAACCGAGAGTCAGGCACGGTAATGAGTTTATTTAGAAAGTTAAAGTTTTGAAAGATCTTGTGTGCGAGTGGAAAATCTTCTAAAGATCTGCCTTTTTGTCTGGCTCCAGTGAAACGGTTAGAGTTTCATAGGTGAGCTGAATGTGTGCGTATGGTCCAAGGACTAAGCGAGGATCAGCACCTAGAAAATTACCTTCAATATATTAAAAATGAAAGATCACTTTCGACATTTAGCCACTGATCAAAAAGGGTAATAACTTCTAAACAACATCCCCGTAGGCCAGGCTGGCCGCTTGTGGTCCAGGCAAACTCTAGCTGGCCGTCTCGTTCCAGCTGGGTCAGTCAGAAGCCTCTGTAGGAGCCCAAATTCCCAACAGAGGTTTTAATAAATGATAAAACTTACCTTCAAATTACCTTAAAAACTAAAGTATGACCAGAAAGTATATGGAAATACTGACAATTAAATTCAGTGAAGCTATCAGTCCTGACAAACAGTCTACAGTTACTTACAGGCTGCCAAAGACAGAGAGCCTGCAGATCTGTAAGACCCCGATGTTATAAGTGGCCCCAGCCAACGTCCCTATATCAGATCCACACAAGCAATCCTTGAGGAGACACCAAGAAAAGGTCTTCATATTTTTCTACCAAATTAACAATGTATTAGGAACCAGCGTGGCAGATTATCAGGAACTGGTAAAAAATCTCTCAACTTTGAGAATTCCCACATACCCTTAAGGCAACATCTACAGTTTAAGAAAATAGCTATGAAAAACTCAAAACGTGAGAAAAGACAACACAGCCCTTGCCATTATAGTCTTTACACTTTAATCCTCTCCATTAATTCACAATTTTGAGCTACCAAAGTGGTATTAGCATGTGCTAATCTGGTTGGACTAGATTTTTCCACAATGTTCCATTTTCTCCCTGGCTTTGATAAATTATACTTGGGTTTGGTCTTTGTTCCCAAATACTGGAATCAAGACAGTCTTAAACAGTGAAGCTGCAAATTTCTTACGGTTTCTGCTTTATTATTTGCTGTTATCCACAGCGGGAGTTGAGAGATCGACTTAGGTAATAATGGAAAGTTCTTCCGCAGTGAAGGCGCTCTGGTGCATTCCATCATACCACAAGATAACTGAACTACAAGTTCCATACAGTGTAAGGTGCTGAAGTGTTTGTGGACAACTACAAGGTGCGTGAGAAAGTAAATACGCTGACTTAATACAGACAAAAAGGGTGGAGCTGATAGTTCAGCTATAAAGGGCAAGGCACACCCGACCTGTTCTAGCCATTTAAAAGTTACTAAAAAAAAAAACAATACAGTAGAGTAGGAAGGAAAACTAAAAATATCGTGAGCGCCTTGAACAACACTCTTGCATTCTACTGACACACAAACCTCATTGTTTTCAAGCGGCACGATCAAGTTCAATGTGCACTGACAAAAGAGATTAAAATCCTTTCAATTTGGTTTTTTAAAGCACTACACTTTAGTTAATACATTCTGTGTTCTGGTTATTTTAAAAGGCTAGGAGAGGGACAGGGGATGTAGTAGGAACCCTTCTAAGTAGGGAGGCTTCTAAGAATGTTTTACCTAAGATGTCATTAACCAATGGAGCGTGAAGATTCAGTGACAGGTCTTATTATTTAGGGACAGTAATACTTTCAAGATGGCATTTCTTTTGGCTTCAGATCTCCTTTTCCATTTGCAATTCCAGGTTCTGGAGTGCCTTTTCCCTGAACAGAAATT
Organism: Herpailurus yagouaroundi; assembly: GCF_014898765.1. Classification (NCBI taxonomy): domain Eukaryota; kingdom Metazoa; phylum Chordata; class Mammalia; order Carnivora; family Felidae; genus Herpailurus; species Herpailurus yagouaroundi. The sequence continues at coordinate 6,588,451 of NW_024412403.1, read as the reverse complement.
CTTCTCGCCATTTTCATATTATAAAATTAATTTGCTTTTTTAGGTACGACTCTCTACTATTTAGAAGAAACTCTTATGTTGTAACTGAGAAGCTGTGAATAAATGCTTTATCATTCTTTCCAAGCATTTCTAAATTGAGAAAGGATTTAATCAGAGATTTTTCCCCTAAAAATAAAAAAGGGAGAACGACCACCCTAAGAAGTATCTGAAAATGGGATACACTTTCCCTTTTATTCAGAAGTTACTACACATTGTCAGTATACCCTTTTAAAATAAGTATGATACGAAAAAAATGCTTTTTAAACCTCAGCTATTTTTTAAATGTTTGACATCTTTTTTCCTTAATACTTTAGAAGGAATCAAAAATCAAGTCTGATAACCACAGACCTTTTTCCAACCATAAAGGAATAAAATCATAGGGCTTTGGACATACACGACCACAGTAGTTTCGTTCTGGTTTGTTTTCATGTACACCATCAAGTTACTTCAAGTGCAATGGAAAGCCAGATAGCACTTACTTCTGGATCAGTTCACATTCAATTTGCAACCTTTTGTCTTTTTCACAAGAAAATACAAACTGATCCCAAACACATTAAAGTACATCCGTGCATTAAATCCCTGCGCAATTCGCATAAAGTAGAAAAAAAGTCAAACATGTTCTAGTGCTCAATGTAAACATTTTGAACTATTAATTATTTATTAATTTTCCTTAAAGTACTTAGGAGTGTGTGTCACATATTCAAAGTTAACCTTAGGAATAGCACCATGACCAAAAAAACCCATAAAAATGATTCTCACTATAATCCCTTAGTTTTACTTCAGAACTGGAGAAGCTACCACTGTCAACCATGCCTTCAAAGTCACCAGGACAAATTCTTGGTTTTTTTTTTTTTTCCCCAGATGAAACCAAAACACTGCTTTCTATATACAAAGGTCTAACCATTTTGGACAGAAAGAAAAATCAGTAATTGGTTGACCAGCCAATCTATGACCAGTTAGCTCAGGCCAAAAGATTAAGAATAGTTCTACCGATGAAGCCTCAATGATCAAAGTATCACCTTACAAAATAATTTATAGATTTAGAATGTATTCTATATTTTTATTTATGGATTTTTTTGGTACCTTTTTGCAGATGATGGTAAACATGGAGTTATAACCCTGAGAATAGATATAAAACAGAGAAGCTTAAGAAAAGTTTAAATAAATTAATGGAAATGACATCTATCACCATTTCTTAAAACTAGGGAAGTAAAGAACATTCCATTAATTTCTTCAGGTCAATAGTCAGGACAATTCTCCTGAATCACTCTCTGTACTATACCCTCAACACAAGCTTTGAGAAGAAGAGCATCATAGTTTTGAAGCGGCGACAGCTCTCCAAACAACCAAAGGAGAGACAGGTATCCCACCTGTCTCAGTTGGTAATGTCCAAAAACATCCTTCCCCTTACATCAGAATAGAAAGTACCTTCTACCATGTCAAATAGAATAGATGACTAAAAAGTAACAAACTTAAGAACATTCTCTAACATTGATACCAGAGTCTGATGCTTTTCCGTATCTGCCACCTTAAGCATACACAAGAGAAGAGGATTAATTTTGTCTGACACCAAACACAGGGCCAATAAATAACAGAGGTAGGAGTACTGCAACATACTCCTCAGCTACGAAATATGTAAACCATTGGAATCAAGTCCATCTTCAGGCACAAACAAGCTAGGAATGGCCACCTACACTCTACGGAGTAGCACAACCTATCAAGCAAAAATATTTGGCTCAAAAATAAGTGTACTATGGTATCTGATGATGTGATAGAAGTTTCACTTTGAATGGATTCCAAAAGTCTTCTCCCACAACACAAGACAGTTTCTTAAACTAGGGGTCACTAACAAAAGATGCACTGAGTTGCCCCCGCAAAGAATGCTCGGGATTGCACATGGCAGCAGTAAGCTAAAACAGAGAGGTGGAGAATGACATTGAACTATTTCCCTATATAGATGAGATTTGCGATTGCACTCTTAACAAAACTGAACTCTACAATCTCAATGGAAATGGGGGGGGGGGGGGGGAGAATCTACGTATAATTTAAATACTCTCTTGGCCCTGTACACTCTATTAAAGAACACACTTTTCCTAAATCTAAGGCACACAAACTCCTCTATTTCACAGAGTAAGACTATGGAAGACCAAGATTTTGGTTAAATCCCTTACATAGAAATCAGGAGATCTCGGAAAGACAAATTATATAGCATTCTGTTAGTGCACAATTTAAAAGAAAATGCCAGGGCTATGCTTGGGGCCTTCGAGGTTTAAAATATACAATCCAAACATTTTAAAAAATAATTTACCAGCACTTTATAAATTCAAGTTTATAAAATAAAAGTGATGACATTTTCCTTAAAAATAAAGAAAAAGAGAGAAAAGACCCAACAGCATTTGGAGAGAAACCATTTGAATGAAAATGACCAAATCTGGTATAATGTATTCTGCTCAAGTAGCCAGGGAAATAAAAGAAAAGGGAAAAAAAAAAAAAAATGGTAGGTACCTCGCCTACTAATCATGGTTACACCTCCCATGATCGATCCGTCAGTATGCACATAATATTTATGAAGAATCTGTAAACATAGGCCACGGGTGAAATTGTTCTACGACAACAGAACAGGGGTTAGAAACTACCACCTCTGGACGCACTCAGCAAATGACTGCATGACACTTGCTACCGTGAAAGTAATGCTTATTTGTTTTGACAACCAGGATGTCTAGTGTTGAACATACTTCAAATCCTTGCTCTCTGTAGTTCAATACTGTCAAAGTAGATCTGCCCCCAAAATGAAGCATATTTTGGCACCTGTGCTGAACGCTGCTACAAAGGCAAGCAAGTGCAAATAAAAATAACAGTCATGATTTAGTCACATTCATAACTTTTCATAGAAAAATATAAATATATTCCCTGAATTGTAGGACAAAAAATAATTTCAACAGCCAGCTTTCACCATAAATTCCAGTCCATTTCCTCTTCGAATGAACTGGTTTTCTCTCAAGGTCATAAGGTGCAATCATCAAAATCTATCCCGTTCTCTAAGCTTCTGTCATCATCCCCGTCGTGGTATCTCACGGTCCTTCTGCCCTGATTCCTCGTTTTTATTTTCGAGCGCCGAAGCCCTCTTTTCGACTTTGCATAGTCCAGATCTTCCCAGTCGTTATCGTCCACACTCAACCTGGGCCGTTTGCTCTGTCTCTGCCGCCGCGCGTTTCGGGACGCGGCGGCCGCACAGGCTTTACCTTTTCCGGCGGCCTTTGCTTTTCCCTTCGTTTTCCTCTTTTTGGTGTTCGCGTCGTCGGCACAGTCTCCGTCGGACTCGGTGGCGGAGGCCGGCTCGGACGCGGACCTGGGGCTGGGGGCGCGCGCGCCCCGGGCCGCCCCCCGCGCCGCGGTTCCCGGCGCCTCCCCCGGATCCGGGCGCAGCCTCTTGCGCCCGGCCTCAGCTTCCGCCCCCGCCCCCGCCGCCGCCGCCCCCCGCAGCGGCGCCTTCCCGTAGGTCCGGAGCCGCCGGCCGTTCCACCTGCGCAGCCCGTAACTCAGCTCCTCCTCGAAGCTGGGCTCCGCAGCCGCTTTCTGCTCCGAAGCGGCCTCCGCGGAAACCTTCTTCCTGCCCATCTCGCCCCCTGGAATATGGCTTTTCGACTCTTCCCCTGAAGACCCGGCGGAGGAATGCCTGGTTTGGGGAGGCGCCCCGTCCGCCCTGGGGCCCCGGGCGCGCCTGCCCCCGCGCTCGGAACTGCGCGCACCTTCCGAGTCGGAGTGGCCCTCCGGGCCCGCAGGGCCGCCTCCCGGGCCCCCTCCGCAAGCACACGGCTCGTCCGGCACTTCACAGCTTGCGGCTCCCTCCGAATCGCTCCCCATCTTCGGGGCCGAAGAGGCACAGGCGGCAGGGACGGGCTTCTTCCTCCCGTGTCGGCTTCTAGTGCACACGCTGCCCGAACTGCCGTCTTCCGCGTCGCTCATGAGCTTGATCTTACCGGCGGCGGTGCTGGCACTTCTTCGAGGAGTCCTGAGGGGTCGCGTTTTGGCTTTTGAGGACTTCTTCTTCACCTTGGAATTGCTGTCTGAGTCACTGGAGCAGACCCTTTTCCTGGAAACCTTTCTGCTTTGTCCATGGTCTTGTGACGGAGAATCTAAAAATTAAAAATGAGAAGTACTCCTTTAATCTCTACAAGTATGTGTAAAGGCACGAAATGCTCAACATTTTAAACAACTGAAGTCCAGAATTCCTACTAACTCGGAAGGAGGACGGCAGTGAATGCGCGGGGCTCTCGCGTTAGAGCAGGGACCTGGGTCCAGTCTCAGCACCGGCACGAGCAGAACACATTCCCATCAGTGACCCCCAGCCCCCTCCCCCCCCCCGCAATCGACATACACCAACAGCGGACACTAAAATACTTTCTTTACATGAGCTCAGACTAAACTCTACCAGCGCCCTAAGGTATGCAAACCCATCACCGACTCTCAGCCTCTGAAACTTTTTCCACTTCACAAGTTCCAATCACACCAAATACCTTTCATCTTAGCTTTGGCTGCCTCCCGTTCAATGTTTCATCAATCCCCACTTACCAAGAGCACAATTTTACATCAGCGAGTGGTTTTCACCTCTCCCGGCTGCAGAGTTGCCCTGAGTAAAATGGGCAACAGCACTACATAGCTCATAAAAGACACAGGGATTGAACTAGTTAACAAACGTCCAGCAGAGAGACCAATCTCCTGATCCGAAGAAAGGCAGGGCTGCTGCAGCTGTTCTTACTTCCACATCGCTTCCAAACAAACAGTCCAGCCCTCTCTTCTCACCTTCTGAAACGGGCAACGCCACAGCTTGTAAATGTGCTGCCTCTGCTTTTCCAATACCCATGGCCAACACAAGCAGTGAAATCTTTACTCTGAAAGAGCTGTGAAGGCCAAGGCCACCTGCTACATGAACTAAACGTGCTGGACAACCAGTTGTGCATGCACACGGGACATAGGGGTGCAGGGAAAAGGCTGCTGGAGAATGCCTGGGGCAGACACAAAACAACTGGCAAAGGGAAGTTTCATGGGAAACAGACACAACGTGTGCTATAGGAGAGAAGGGCAGTGAGGGCACACACCAAGGAGCCAAGGCTCCATGTTTTGAATTACCTCTCACAAAACTGTTGGGTTTTTCTTTTGTTTTGTCATCATCTGAATCCAAATCGGTCTCAGATACATGATCTGAGAAACACTGGGACCCGGCAATTGGTTCACGCTTCAAACCCCCTCTGATCGGGTTGGTGTCCATTTCATGACATCGGCCATCTTCTCGATCTCGCTGTTCGGATTCGGAGTCCTCAGAATCACTGAAGATCTTTGCTTTTTTAAGGAAAGTAAGATTCTTGCGACCTGTGTTGTACTTTCTACCAGCATACTTTCCCGGTTCGGAATCTGCTTCTTCCTCTTCCTCGGAGATGCTTTTTGCCCTAAGTTTCTGCCCAGAGGTTGACGGACCAGCAGTTCTGTTCTGTACATTATCTGAATCGTGACTTTGAGAGTCTTCCTCAGAAGACTCTATCTTAAGAAATTTTGTTTTAGAAGTTGCCAGAGTATGAGACTTGTAACCATTGGCCTGCCAATTTTTTCGGGCTACTCGTAAGTCACTTTCTGACTCTGAATCCCCATTTTCAGATTCATTCACAGTATTCTGGGCAGCATGAGAATTGGACAGTGGTGATGGTCGATTGTGATCTTTTAGCTCCTCTTCTTCAATTTCTGACTTTAAGCTCTGATCATCTTCAGAATTGTGTAATAACTTTTTTCTAGCCACAGCAGAAGCATTACGGTGAGGCAGCTTCCGGCCAGAACAGACACTTTCAGAGCTAGAGTTCTCCTCGACGTCGCTCATCAGCTTGATCTTATTGGCAGCCACAGCAGCACACTTTCGTAGCACTTTCCGGTTATTTCCAGCCCTGGCTTTTAGGCTCTCACCAGCCTCCACTGAATTATTATCAGAGTCACTTAAATAGACTCTCTTTCGAGTGGCTTTTCTGCCACATCCATTTTCTAAAGAAACTGGACCTAGAAATAAAGTAGCAATAAGATTAGAAAGGTCTTCCTTATTTCAACATTTTGCAATGAATTTATTATTTTAGAACTGGTGTTCCCTATTTTTTAATGCCAAAACAGGTTTCCTTTCTAAACCTAAAAAGTCCTAAATCTGGAACAGAACAGAGAGCCCAGAAATAAACCCATGCATATATGGCCAATTTACAACAAAAGAGGTAAGAATATACAGTGGGGGAAAGGACAGTCTCTTCAACAGTGTTGGGAAAACTGGACAGCCACATGCAAAAGAATAAAGCGACATTACTATGTTACACCATACACAAAAATTAACACAAAATGGATCAAAGACTTCAACGTAAGACCTGAAACATAAACCTCCTAGAAGAAAACACAGGCCTGGTAAATAAGCTCCTTGACGTTGATCTTGCCGATGGTTTTTTTGGATCAGACACAAAAATTAGAGGCAACAAAAACCAAAAATAAACAAGTGGGACTACATCAAACTAAAAGCTTCTGCAAGGCAAAAGAAATCATCAATAAGATAAAAAGGCAACTTACTGATGTGCAAATCATGTGATTAGGGGTTAATTATCCAAAATACTTATTTTTTAGATGTTCATATATATGTGTGCGTGTCTGTGTCTGTATGTATATATATACACACACACACACACACACACACACACACACACACACACACACACATTTTTGAGAGAAAAGACAGAGAGAAAGACAGAGCATGAGCAGAGAGAGAGGGAGACACAGAATCTGAAGCAGGCTCCAGGCTCTGAGTGTGGAGCCCAACAAGGGACCCAAACCCACGAACCTGTGAGATCATGACCTGGAGCCAAAGTCGAATGCCTGACCAACTGAGCCATCCAGGTACCTCAAAATATCCAAACTATTTAAAGAACTCATACAATAGCAAAAAACAATCGATTAAAAAGTGGACAGAGGCTCTGAGTAGACATTTTTTAAAATACAGCATATAAATGGTCAACAGGAACATGGAAAGATGTTCAATATCACCATTCAGGCACTGTCAATGCAGCACCTGATGCAGGGCTTGAACTTACAGACCGTGAGATCATGACCGGAGCTGAAGAGTTGGATGCTTAACAGACTGAGCCACCCAAGCGTCCCACTCAAGCACTAATTTAAAAAGATATATGCACCCCAATTTCACTGCAGTGGTATCTACAAAAGCCAAGACACGGAAACGACCTAAGCACCCATTAATGGATGAACAGAAAAGAAGATGTGGTTTATCTATACAATGGAACGTTATTCAGTCATAAAAAGGAGTGGAATCCTGGCGTCTGTAACAACATACAGGGACCTTGAAGGTGTAAACGCTCAGCAAAATAAGTCAACAGAGAAAGATGGATACTGTATGATTTTACTTCTATGTGGAATCTACAAACCAAAAAACCAAGCTCACTGATACAGAGAACAGACTGGTGGGGGGAAGGGAGGTCAAAAGGTACAAACTTCCAGTTATAAGTGATAGGGATGTAATGTACAACATGATGCCCGTAGTTAGTAATATTCTGTTGCATATTTGAAAGTTGCTAAGAGTAAATCTTAAGTCCTCATTTCGAGAAATAAAAATTTTTATAACTATGTATAGTGACTGACAGTAACTATACTTATTGTGATCATTTTGTAGTATATACAAAAATTATGTTCTACACCTAAAATATGTTTTATGTCAATTATATACCAATTTTCAAAAAATCTAAAGAAGACATTTAATCATATGTAGATGCCTTAAAACAATAAGTCATTCCATGCTTAGCTTATGGATTCTCTTGATAAACGTTCCTCCAAAGTACCAACCACTGAGTCTCTTACCAGTTTTTCTCTGAGCAGCTCTGGTTCTGGTCACCCGGAGATTACTGCTTCTGGCCAGCCCACTACGTAAGGAAGATTCGCGAGGTCTTGAACTCTCTTTGCTTTCCTCTGAACTATTTGAAGCTGAAGATGAAGAGGTACCTAAGGAATCTTCCATTTCACTTTCTAAGAAAAATAAAGCATCAACAGCTCATCACATACATTCTATCTTTGCACACACAAACAGTCCTATTTCATAACAACAAGCTAAAAGCAGATTCTCAAGATACTCAAGAGAGATTATAATTGTAAAAACTGTTTCAAAGAACAGCTCATAGGGACGCCTAGGTGGCTCAGTTGGTTAAGGTCCAACTCCTGATCTCGGCTCAGGTCATGATCTCACAGTTCATGAGTTCAAGCCCTACATCAGGCTTGGTGCTGACATCACAGATCCTGCTTGGGATTCTGTCTCTCCCTCTCTCTGCCCCTTCCCCAGTCTCTCCCCCTCTCTCAAAAGTAAATAAACTAAAAAAAAAAAAAAAGCCCATAAATGTTTGGTATTAAAAGGTACATAGACAGCATTCCAAATCAAGTTTGTTCTATTATCTCTTTTTTCTTTTTTTTTGTTTTTAGTTTTTTTTAATGTTTATATATTTTTGAGAGAGACAGAGACAGAATGCAAGTGGGTTAGGGGCAGAGAGAGAGGGAGACACAGAAGCAGAAGCAGGCTCCAGGCTCTGAGCTATCAGCACAGAGCCCGATGCGGGGCTCGAACTCACGAACCATGAGATCATGACCTGAGCCGAAGTCGGACGCTCAACTGACTGAGCCACCCAGGTGCCCCTATTATTTCTGAAAGTAACATATTAATCCTGGGTTGGATTCAGAAAATACAGTTTGTATATTTGATAAACAAATTTGCATCGAAGAATGTAATCAGCCCCCCTCCACTTCCTGCTGTCCTATGAAACATGTACTTCCTGTAGGTCCTGTAGGAAGAACGGCCACTTTAAGTCCCGCATGTCAGGGGACAGACTTTCAAGCCTTTCGCAGGTAAGCCCCATAACCCCGTAGCGATACCACATGCTTTCAGCTCAAGAAGGGTCATTTTTACATGTGCCACCATAAAGGGGGGAGGGAGGTAGACGAAACAAGATAAACAATTTAAACAGTACAGGTCATTCCTTCCTACCACTCCACTGAATGAGTGCATGCTCCAGTGTGAGGCACTGCACAGGACACCCAAGTGTCCCATTCCTTTGTCCCCTCTGTTCTTACATACATGTCACAGAATGAAAGCTTCATGGAAATGAGTGGAAGCAGGTTGCCAAAAGTCAAAATTTTGCTCCACAATACGACCCAACTCCGCGTTAAAGACAGTGGCTGCAATAGAAGGATGCCAGTCCCCAGGCTGTGTCTCTTCCTCTGAAACTGCTCTGCTGGTTTGCTACAGACTACTCCTGTTCTATTCCACTCCACTCCCCAGCACGCCGACTCACTTTCCAGACTCTCCCTCTTCCCCGCGTACAACTGCCAAATGGACTAATGTTCCTGAAACAATTCATCATGTGATTTCCTTACTCATCAACAGACCAAACTAGGTAATCCAAATGCTTCTGCAAGACTTGCCAGTCTGTCTAATATGTGGCTGCTTTCTACCCCTTTGATCCTATTATTTTACACTATAGTAGTAATTACCACACTACCATTGCAAGCTGTCAAAACCACTCATGGCAACCGGGAAGCATTCGCATACCACAGCCTCACTCCCACGATGCTAACAAAGGGTGAGGATCCGCAGTAGTTGTATTACCAAAGAACAAGAACATAAACGGTATAGAATTTACTAGGCCTTCCATGTAAACACACATGATTACCATGCCTTTTTTTTTTTTTTTTTTTTTAATTTAAAGAAAAACCACCGGAAGTATACTTGGCACACAAAGTATGATATTTGGGGCGCCTGGGTGGCTCAGTCGGTTGAGCGTCCGACTTCGGCTCAGGACACGATCTCACGGTTTGCGAGTTCGAGCCCCGCATTGGGCTCTGCGCTAACAGCTCGGAGCCTGGAGCCTGCTTCGGATTCTGTGTCTCCTTGTCTCTCTGCCCCTCCCAAACTTGTGCTCTGTCTATGTCTCTCAATAAATAAATGTAAAAAAAAAAAAAAAAAAATTCAAAGTATGGTATTTGTATCCCATTTTTTACGATTTAGAAGATTCAAATTTGCACAGAATATGGCTGCACCATTTGCAAAGAACAGCACTTATCAAACATATTTTAACCGTTCCCCATTTGTTACTTTTGACTCTTCCACTGAATTGTAGGTTTCTTATATGTCAAGGCCAGTCTTCTTCATTCTCTCCTCTGAACCTGGAGTAACTAGCCGTGCTGCCGTGCTACTTGAGTGCTAGACAATTAAAGAACGATGTTCACGTCTTACCAGATAACGTGGAGCCATTTTTCAGAGTGACAGTCCTAAGTCTTCTCATTCTTTCTGACGATCCTGCCGAATCTGAGGAGTCGCCAGAAGTCACGCCCGAAGAGACACTAGCACCTGTCTTACGGCCTGCAGAATAGGCACCCCTACTGGAGGGAGAGTGGGCAGGAGAACCCACCAATTCAGGAATTACTTTTGTCTGAGATTTTAACCGCTTCTGTTTGATATTTCTGGTCAAAGATATGAACAAAGGAAACAAAATTTAATTAAACAGGGAATGCCTGAATAAAAGTGTATTACTACTTAACCTGAGAAAAATTTTATGATCCAAACATTGAAATATTCACTGTTAACATCTTATTCTGACGTGGATTACTATGGATATCCTTACTCTAAGTTTGACATCATTTTGTTCCAAACTGAAGTAACGAACAAATGACCCAAGTTACAGAGTAGAAAATCATACTGAATACCTTAAATTCTTTGGATTAAATGCTAAGAGGAGCCAACATTTATGTAATACACACATTCATTCATATTACAAATCTGAGTCTCAATAAGAAACAACTTTCTCTCTGGTCTATTTACATATATAGACATATACGTGTAACAGTATATAAGAGGAGAAATCAACAAAATCTAACCAGAAAGAACAGAGGCCAAAAAAAAGATCAGAACAAGCTAGTTTTTTCTAAGACCAATCTGTTTATTCTAAGTACCAGTTCACTGTGTTTGACCCCTGAGCCATGGATTATCAAGAAAAAGAGTGGAAGTTTAGGACAAGACAGCCTTTTGTTTTAAATTACAGATCTGGGTAATATTCATGTTGAGTAATCCTATTTTCCTTTAAAACAAAAAGATAAAAGAGCTTTGTATTTAAGGCACCTGAGCTTAAAGATAACCACAACGTTCTTTAAAGCAGTAATTGTTTATCATAATCAAGAAATTTCAAGCTTTTTTACAGCAAAATGTTAACTTCTAGAAATAAGTCAGTCCGAAAAAGACAGATGTCATGTTTTCACTCATATGTGGAATTTGAGAAACTTAACAGAAGACTATAGGGGAAGGGAAGGAAAAATAAGTTACAAACAGAGAGGAGGCAAACCATAAGAGACTCTTAAATACAGAGAACAAACTGAGGGTTGCTGAGGTGGGGGGATGGAGGGAGAGCAGGAAAACGGGAGATGGCACTGAGGAGGGCACTTGTTGGGATGAGCACTGGGTGTTGTATGTAAGTGATGAACCACAGGAACCTACTCCCAAAGCTAAGACCATGCTGTATACACTGTAAGTTAGCTAACTTGACAACAGATTAAAACGTCAAAAATAAGAGGCGCCTGGGTGGCTCAGTCAGTCGAGCGTCTGACTTCGGCTCAGGTCATGATCTCGGGGTCTTTGAGTTTGAGCCCCGCATCAGGCTCTGTGCTGACAGCTCAGAGCCGGGAGCCTGATTTGGATTCTGTGTCTCCCTCTCTCTCTGCCCCTCCCCCGCTCATGCTCTGTCTCTCTCTCTCTCAAAATATTAATTTCTATTAATATCAACTGGAAGGCAGACCAATGAATACAAAAGAAAACAATTACATGCTTATACTCATCATAAACTTCCTTTTAAACAGAAGACAAAATGATAAATATCTCAGGGGTAAAACTGTTCCCTTTTTTTTATCCTATGTCCTTCTTAACTGTTAAACTCTTTATTGTTCAAAGAGAAAGAGCTTTTTTTTTTTTAATAATTAAACAAAAAAATTAAAAACTCCTAAAATAACAGAAAAACCCAAACTGGGGGACATTTTAGAAAATAAATGACCCATACTCTCCAAAAATGTCAATTAAGAAGACAAAGGTAGAAAATAAAATTCCTGATTAAAACAGACTAAAGAGGAGTGCTTGGGTAGCTCAATCAATTAAGCGACCTACTCTTAATTTCAGCTCAGGTCATGATCCCACAGTTTGTGAGTTCAAGCCCCACTGTCAGGCTCTAGGTTCACAGCACAGAGCCTGCTTGGGATTCTCTTCCTCCCTCTCTCTCTCTGCCCCTCCCCCACTCATGTTGTCAGTCAATCAATCAATCAATATTCAAAAAAAACAAAACAAAAAAACAGAGACACCTGGGTGGCTCAGTTGGTTAAGTGCCTAGCTCTGGATTTAGGCTCAGGTCATGATCTCACAGTTCTTGAGTTTGAGCACAGAGCCTGCTTGAGATTCTCTCTCTCCCCCTTTCTCTCTGTCCCTCCCCCACTTGTGCACATGCAAGCACTCTCTTCTCAAAATAAACTTAAAGTGTAATAATGATGATGATGATGATGATGATGATGATGAAACAGACTAAAAAGGAGTGCCTGGCTGGCTCAGTCAGTAGAACATGTGACTTGATCTCAGGGTCATGAGTTTGAGCCCTATGCCGGGCACAGAGATTACTTAAAAACTAAATAAAAATAAAAAATAAGATTGGCTGATGATTAAATGAGCTAATGTTTAAAAAAAAAAAAACCAAAAAAAAAAACCACCAAAAACACAGACTAAAGAGACCATGAACTATATGCAACACAAGATCCTCACTTGGGTGTAGATTAGAAAAAAAAATTGTCCTAAGGACATTATTAGGTCAACTGTAGAAATACAATAAGATGTGGTTAGAACCTTATTTTTAGCAAATCCACACCAAATATTTAGGGGTAAAGGAGCAAGGTGTCAGATATATTCTTTTGAATGACTGAGAAGAAAAACACACAACAAAAAGATAAAGCAACAATACAGCATATGTGACGTACTATGAAAAATTGGTGAGTCCAGGTAAAGTATAAAGGAGTTCTTTGAATTATTCTTCAACTTCTCTGTAGTTCTGAAATTATTTCAAAATTAAAAGTTCAAAAAAAAAAAAAAAAAGAGGCAGGGAGGACTCACATAGTACCTCGTAACGTATGCCCCCAAATCACGGACTGTAAAGCAGCTGAACGGGCCGAACTCACTTCCCTAAGGCTAAGGAGCACGTCTGCCCGGTTCAGTGCAGTTCTGCTGTCCTAAACACTGGGGCAGGGATGCGAGGAGGACTTTGGCAAATCCTCTCACCCAAAACGCAAAGATAAAACTGGCAAAATCATCCAAAACAATCATTTCGCAACTCTGGAAAGTAATCAAAGGCCTTTATTAAAAAAGGCCTTTATTAAAAAAGCCTTTATTCTAGAAAACCTTCTGAATCTAAGAAAAAACTTTACTGGAGTTTTGGTATTTTAACTCGGGGCTCCTCCCAGTCACACACACCCCAATTCTGTGGCACAGCCTTGAGGACCAGGATGAGGAGGCGGAAGGAGCTGGCCTGACTTGAGAGCTTCACCAAACAGCACTAAACTCACTGCTGGAAATCCAGCCAGGCCGACCACGTAGCAGCCCAAGCCTGTGAAACCGGTCAGAGCAACAGAGTTCAGCCACAAAATTTAAAGGAGAGCTACAGAATGAGACAGTCACAGGAGTCTTTGAAAAGCTCCAAAATCGTCCTGGGGATGTGCAAGGTTCCACAAATACTCAAGAAAGACTGGGGAGAGCCCTGGTATCCAGTCGTCCCTGGATTACCTTGAGACTCTCACGCCTGGAAAAATATAGGCAGAAAGTGAACTTGGCCTCACTTCACACAAAGGCCTCCTTCAGAAAAGGGTGGAGGGCTTACTTGATGGGTTTAAGCACAAATTCTGACCACTGTGCTGTGGCAAGTCAGGGAAGACACCCAGGAACACAGGCCCCCACCCCCAATTTTTTTATTTTTTTTTTTTTAATTTTTAAGGGGCACCTGGGTGGCTCAGTTGGTTGAGCATCCGACTCTTGATTTCAGTTCAGGTCATGATCCCAGGGTCTTGGGATCAAGCCCCGTGTCAGGCTCCACAATGAGTGTGGAACCTGCTTAAGATTCTTTGTCTCTCTCTCTCAGAAAAAATAAAATAAATTTTTAAAAAGCAGATTTCAGCAGCTTACCACTGCAGGAAAGACAAACCACAGAACTGGTCTAAGGTAACTCACTAAACAAAACCAGCAACAAGTATCATCACAGAGGGACAAGAATCAGAGTCTAGAGTTTCTACAATATGTTAACAAACAGCGACAAGAAAACCAGATTACTAAGTTTGTCCCACATCCAACAAAACAGTACAAGACATACCAAGAATCAAGGAAGTTTGCCCATACACAGGCAAAAATGCACTCAATGGAAACTGTCTCTGAAAGGACCCAGATGCTGAGCTAAATCCACCATTATAAACACATTTGAAGAACCAAATAAAATCATGTTTACAGAATTAAAGAAAAGCACGAGGACAGAAAATATCAGTAGAGACATAGAAATTACAAAAAACCAACCAGAGATTCTGGAGTTGGAAAGCACAGTAACGGACATAAACATTCACGAGATAGGCCCAACAGTAGACGTGAGCTGGTATGAGCTGGTGTAAGAATTAGTGAACTTGGTAGGTCAATAAATTATTATCCCATCTGAAGAACAGAAAGAGAAGGGGGAAAAATGAAGAGAGCCTCGGAGGCCTGTGGGAGACCATCCATCATATCAACATATGTATAATGGCAGCCCACAAACGAGAGGAAAGGGGCAGAAAAAAATTGAGTAATGGCTGGAAACCACCCAGATTTTATGAAAAACAGTCTTCTACAAAGCTGGAAAAATTCCTACACACATCAAAGTCAGCTGCAAAATGCAGACAGAGAACTGTGAGAGCAGCAAGAGAAAAACCATTCCACATGGACGAGGGAGGGAACCTCAGCGGCACTGAGAGCTGACTTATCAGAAACAACAAAGTTCGGCAGGCAGTGGGAGAGATACTGGGAGGAAAACAAAACACGGTCAACCAAGAATTCTATGTCCAGCAAAATTAGTTAGTCCAAAAGGAAAACTGTCAGAATTAACTACTAGCACATCTGCCTTACAAGAAACACAAAAGGATCTCAAGCTGACAAGAAAGGACACCAGAGGGTAACTCAAACCCACACAAAGAAATAAGAACCACTGGGAAAGGTAATTTACATAGGTAAATATAAATAACAGTGTCAGTGACGTTTTTATTCTTTCCTTAACCGATTTGAAAGAAAACTAGATAAAACGAAGATGTAATCTGACGACAAGAGCACAAAATGGAAGGGAGGGAGCTAAACGAAAACAAGCTTATGAGATTTAAATACTATTGATCTGAAGGAGATGGTTCTGAACAGAGATGCAGAGCACGGTCCCCAAAACATGCATGAAGACGCCCATCGCGGACACGGTGCTTGTTCAAGACAAGCCTGGACACAGACGACACGGGACGGACTGCACTGCAACACTGTGACATACCTGGAAACCTGACAGTAACGGAGGCTACACAAAGATGACACAATACAAATTAATATCAAATTCCTGACAGAGAATAAGCCCTGCATTTTATGTCTTCTTTATAACTAATCCTCAGAAACAATAGGGAACATCGTGCCTAATCGCTATTTCTCTTAACACAATCAAATGCTCGACACCCAAAGTTATCACTTTACTCTCTGCATTATAAAAAAAAAAAAAAAAGTTCTTATGTAAATACATAAATGATACTTTAATCCTTAGTAAAATTTTAAAAATCTGTAATTTTCCTTAAATGCTTAAAAATTTACCTAATTACAAATTACACAATAGCTCTATATGCACACAGTATTTTCAAGCCATTAAAAAAAAACAACTTTCGGAATATACTATACTCCTAATCATTGTAGAATAATAAAATTAAAGAAGTATCACAACCTGAAACTTTTTAAATTGCATACAAAGCCTGAAATAAGCAATCACCTGATACTTCTGTTGGCCTGACTGACACGGTTACAATTTTGCCGTCTCTTGAACCTCTGGCTTCTTCGAAGTTTTTCATTGAATTTTTGACCAATTTTAAAATCAGAGGAGATTTTCTTCATTTTTTCTTCAAATAAGGCAGACAATCTCAAGGTCATACTGTAAATCTGCAAGAATATGAAAGCAAAACTAGAACTACAAAATATCTTGAAAAATACTTTCACAAAAAAGAGTAGAACTGCAACCTATTACATCACTGTTATAGACAATAGCTGTTACTCATTTCATCCATCCCACCCTTCCTTCAATGACATCTGCCAGAAACACGCAGTACCAAACATCTAACTCTCAGATGAAAAGAAAGTATTAAAGCAATTGTCCAGAATCCAGGACTTACTACAGTCTATAGGTCAATGGTTCTCAACCAGCTGTTCTCATTTTCACATTTGCATATACAAATCCTAAAGATGTCCCCTTCTCCTAGTTAGATGTGGAGCTGGCTAGTTTTAGGATTGCTGTCTAGGCAGCAAGAGCAGTGTGTCCTCGGGACAAGGAGACAAAGACTTCACCCCAGTCTCCAACTTGCAATCTGACCTCCTGTAAGGCCACTTAGATCTAAGCATGGATTCCAGACCAAAGCCTATCTTGCCACAGGAGAAGAAAACAGGCCCCAGAACTGTAACAGATAGGAAAGATGGTGTTTTAACAGCTTTGATAATTAAATAATACCAAATCTGTCAAAGAACCGCAACATGATATTCAGTGCTCCTATAAATAACTTTGGTACAGCTATGTATTTACAGGAAGTGCTCTTTACTCCTTCACAATCATTCCTGAAAAGGAAGTATCAAAGTCTAACGTTCGATCACTCTGATGCACCAGGCAGCGGGGTGGAGAGACTTTAACATTAGAGAATCTTCAGAAAAAAGTGTGTGAGGAGCCCCTGGGTGGCTGAGTCAGTTAAGCATCCAACTTGATTTTGGCTCAGTTTATGAGCTCCCCATTCATGAACTTGATCCCTGCATCCAGCTCTGCACTGACACTGCAGGGCCTGCTTGGGAGTCTCTCTCTCAAAATAAATAAACATTTAAAAAAATGTATTTTTTTAGGTATGTGAGCTATAGCAATTTCTTATACGCTTTATAAATATGTATGCACACACACATATATATACACAATACATGTGAAATTCAAAATGCCACTTCATCTGAAACGATCACTGACATTTCCAGTATTTTGTGTATACCTTACTCTTTCCCTTCAAATGTGAATTCTAACATTAGTCACCAATTTTAACAAGTGGCTTTATTTCCTTAATCATATTAAGTTTGAAATCTGATTCTCTTAAGAATCACTTTCATATTATTTTATGTCTTCTCATTGGGTTTTATATAAAATTCAGTTAATACACTTGAGTTGAACATAAACATTGAACAAAAATGGGTGCTAAAATTATTAGCTATTCAAAATGAAAAAAGGCATGTATGAAAAAACCCCACAGTTAACATCATACACAATGGTGAAATATGGAAAATCTTCCCCCTGCAATCAGGAAAGAGACAAGGTTGCCTGCTTCCACCACTGCTATTCAATACTGTACTTTAAATCCCAGCCAGAACAATTAGACAAAAAAAAAAAAAAAAAAAAAGACCAAAAGACAGAAAGACAGAAAGACAGAAAGAAAGAACATGAAGAAAGACAAAGCAAGAAAGATCATTCAGATTGTGAAGTTAGAAGTGAAACTACCGCCATTAGCAGATGGCGTGATCCATATTCATGGCAGCATTATTCATAAGAGCCAAAAAACAATTCAACTGTCCATCAAGACATGAATGGATAAACAAAATATTATATACCCATACAATGCAATATCATTCAGGCATAAAAAGGAATAAAGTTCTCATGCATGTTATAACACGGATGCACCTCTCAGAAATTCTGCTAAGTGAAAGGAGCCAGACACGAAAGGAGCCAGACACAAAAGGGCGAATGTTGTATGATCCCATGTATGAAGTATCTAGAACAGACAAATGCATCCAGACAAAGTAGATGAGACATTTACCAAGGGCTAAGCGGGGAGTGAATGTAGAGTTACTCCTTCATGTTAGAGTTTCTGTTTGGGGTGATGAAAGAGTTTTAGGAAAATCAGTGATCGTTGAACATTGTAAATATAATTAATGTCAATGAATCATACCCTTAAAAATGGTTAAAATAATAAAGCTTATGTTACATATATTTAACCGCAATTTTGAAACTCTGATAATATATAAAATTCCAATAAGTTGTACAGTTGATGATATATCTATCCTCAAATAGTATTTTACATAAAAGGCGAGGGAAAGCATGAATGAAATTTCTCTCTGGGAAGAAAGTCTCAATAACAGTGAATACGGACAATAGCAGCAACTTGGAAAAATGTTGGACCGGATGCTAAACTGATTTAAAGTGATGTGAAATCTGCACATTGAATCCAAGGAAGCAGTTCTCAGATTGAGAAATAATTAACACAGGAGAGTCTGGGGATAATAAAGAGAAAGTGAAATTAAGGCAAAATGGTTACTTAGCAGCGATAGTTGCTGATCATAGACAAAGTGCTATAATATTAAGCAAGTGCTTTCTTTAGAGTCTTCTCAAATCATCCCTCTTTGTTAAACTACCAGCACACTGGCTACAAGGGTTTGTGATTATTCGTGAGAATTCACTGAGAGACTTATGTACACTTTTGTCTGTTCACTGTGCTTCAACAAGTTATGAGAAGTTATCCAACATGTAACATTTTAACACAACTTTAGGGGTGTACTCTCCACCTGTGTTCTCCAATAATCATATGGCTCATGTGTCTCCTCTTTGGGTTGGAAATATTACTATGCTCTCAGGAGTCTTACCCCCACTTCCGATTTTCCTTTTCTTACTTTTAATTATCTTCCAGAATCTATCATTAAATTTCAAGTCCACTCTTCAAGATTCCTACATGTATAAAAACAGATTTTTCCCATCCTATGTATCAAGTTCAAATTTGTTCATTTCTCATTGGTGGCCTCATTGCCTCCAATTCCCATTTGTTTCCACGACATTAGGAAAGGTAAGCATTAACTGTGGTGAGGGGAGAGAGACAGAGCTCTAGCCTTACCAGTGTTCTCGCCCTCCTCACTCATCCTTAATGTTCCAACACGTACCAGCAAGTGGAAAATGATCATCAACACAGACCACGCACTCTTTTCATTGAGAACCACTTTTAAAATTACCTTTGATCTTTTGTTTGGTGTATATGCTTTTGCATTGCTAAATATCAACCGGATGTCTTTGCAAAATTCCAAAGGGCTGTCATAATTTCCTGCTTCTAAAGTTTCCCTTACTGTTCCAAAATCCATTGGAGTATCTATAATATCTCGGTAGTCCTAGGTTTTAAAAACAAGAATTAGTTCAAAGATTTGATTCCTACTTTTAGAAATGTTACGAGCATCAGATCTCCAAAACATTCAAAATGAGAGAAAAGAAAAAGGTCAGAAGGACCTTAAGAATCATCAATAATTTTTAAAAAAGAGGCTCAGACATACAGAAAAAATAAGAAATATACCAAAATGATATATCTGGTAGGATATTAAATGGTTTTCATTTCCTTCTTTATACTCTCAATGTAATTTCTAAGCTTTTACAGTAAATCTGTGCTTTGTAATCTTTTTTTTAAAGGTCATTTTCCATTCTCATATTTGGGGAATGAATACAGAGCTTTTATCCAATTTATAGTTTTCCTGGGGCTGAGCCAACTAAGAAAACAGATAAACATGTAGGATCCTCCCATTAAGATGTAGCAGTGATTAAGTCTTAGCCAAAGTTACGAGGGGTCTAGAAAATTCAAGAAAAACTGTGTAATACAACTCTTCCACAGCTGCCTTAGTGGTGAGAGACAAAGTTAACATGAAGCTCAGACATCTTACTCGTTAAAGTTTAATTTAAACACCTCCACCCCAATCTCTATACAAAACGAGAAGGCCCAAACATTCAAACAATGGCAAAACTTACTGGATATTCAACCAAATCAACAGGTTGTCTAAATGGTTCAGAATCTTCACACTGAAAAATTAAGTTCACTAGTTCCTTACACTGTTTCTTCCAGTTATTTTCAACATAGTTGGTGGCTTTGATGCTCGTTTTTTTCCAATCACGGACCTAAAAATACATTCACAATATTATAAGCTTTTTCAGTCTTGGAAATGTCACACTGCGGTCTGGTATTGTGCGGTGGTAAAAATGCACATGAGCTGTGGCCTTGTGTACTATAACAATGTGGCTACTTTTATTTTCTATCTACTTAGAAGAAATCCACTTTTCTGTAAAGGTCAGTAACGTCACATCCATTACTCTGAAAACATTTTTCATTCTACCACTTATCTCCCAAGTTTAGAACACGTTTTCACAGAAAGTGAAGACTCACATTAGACAAAGTGGTAGGCTAAAGAATGGCCCCAAAGATACCTGCATCCTAATTTAAGAACTTATGGCTGTCACTATCCATGGCAGATCTGACCACCGGTTTGAATCCTGAGATGGGAAGACTGTCCTGGATTATCAAGATGGGCCCAATGTGATCACAAAGGTGATTTAAAAAAAATTTTTTTAAGTTTATTTGAGAGACAGAGACAGGACAAGAAGGGAAGGGGCAGAGAGAGAGGGAGAGAGAGAAGCCCAAGCAGGCTCCGCACTGTCAGCACAGAGCCCAATGTGGGGCTCGAACCCACGAAGCCACAAGAACATGACCTAAGCCGAAACCAAGAGTCAGACGCTTAAACTGACTGAACCACCCAGGCGCCCCACAAAGGTCCTTTTAAAAGTGAGAGACTTCGATGGGGCGCCTGGGTGGCGCAGTCGGTTAAGCGTCCCACTTCAGCCAGGTCACGGTCTTGCGGTCCGTGAGTTCGAGCCCCGCGTCAGGCTCTGGGCTGATGGCTCAGAGCCTGGAGCCTGTTTCCGATTCTGTGTCTCCCTCTCTCTCTGCCCCTCCCCTGTTCATGCTCTGTCTCTCTCTGTCCCAAAAATAAATAAAAAAAGTTGAAAAAAAAAAAAAAGTGAGAGACTTCGAGACTTCAAGCTGCTGGCTTGAAGATAAAAGATGAGGGGACAAGAGCCTCTAGAAGCTAAAAAATAACAAGGAGAAGGATTCTACCCTAGGGCTTCCAGAAAGGAACACAGCTATGCCACCACCCTGATTTTAGCTCCATTGAGACCCATGTCTGACTTCTAATCTACAGACCTAGAAGACCTTATTTTTTTATTTTTATTGTTTAAGCCACTAGATTTGTGATTTGCTATGGCGGCCACAGCAAGCAAATACTATACAGATACTAAACGCCTGGGATTTTGTTTAAAAATGAAATTATTTTCCCCCCAAAATAAGAAATTATACGAAAATGACAATCAGATGACAATTCTTCAAGTCTAACTTCTCAATGTTATTTGGGGCAAGCATATTAGGAAAATTAGTATGATAAAAAGCTTAAATTTAAGCAGTATTTGGACAAAATTTAAAATGTTAAGCATTTTAGGGGCGCCTGGCTGGCTCACTCAGTTGACAGTCTGACTTCGGCTCAGGTTGTGACCTTACAGTTCATGAGTTTGAACCTGACATTGGACTCTGCTGGCAGCACAGCTTCAGCTCCTCTGTCTCCCTTTCTCTCTGCCCCTCCCCCGCTCATGCTCTCTCTCAAAAATAAACATTAAAAAAAACTTAAAAATAAAATGTTAAGCATTTTTAAATTAATAACCTTTCCTTAGGGGTGCCTCAGTGACTCAGTCTGTTTAAATGTCCGATTCTTGGTTTTGGCTCAAGTCATGATCTCACGGTTTGTGGGTTCGAGCCCCATGTCATGCTCTGCGTTGACAGTGCGGAGCCTGCTTGGGAGTGTCTCTCTCTCTCTCTCTCTCTCTCTCTCTCTCTCTCTGCCCCTCGCCCACTTACACTGTCTCTGTCTCTCAAAATAAACATTTTAAAAAATTTAATAACCTTTCCTTTAATATATTACATTATAACCACAAGAGCTGCTGGTGACGCCACAATTCAAACTTAGTATCTAAAACTTACAACCAAACCCAGTATCTAAAAACTCATTATATCCATACGTCATTCTCCTTAACGCCATCTTCCCAACAGGTGTCATTTAAAAAAAAAAAAAGGGGTTATTCACCAAACCCTAGTGAACATTCCCCTACAAGGGCTCCTCCTCTACCAGCCTTCCCACTGCACACAAGCACAGTCCCTGACGAGGCTCCGCCTTACACTCTAGTTCTTGCAACAGGTTCCTCACTTCCTTTAGTACCGATTCTGTTATCCTTCAAAATCTCTGCATCTATTATGGTGGTGAAATTGAGTCTCTCCTTTAAATTTAAATGAAATCCTTGGTTTTCAAGATCACCATCATCCACTCCCAACGTCACAGCCAGACACAGCCCCCCTGCTCACCCCAACACTCAGTCCCTACACTGGGCAGGCCAGTGCTCTACCACTAGCCTAGTGGCATGCTACATGTGCCTACTTTGTGACATGGGTCCCAAATGCTCCTTATTTTGTGCACGTCCTCTTTCTCCTCCAGCTCATTCTGAAAACAAAGTTCAAGTCCCAACTCTTCCACTAAACCTTCCCTGACTACCCGCCTCTCAGTGATTTCCCATTTCTTTTAACAAATGCTCAATACCCATATCAAAGTAACTTTTCAGAGTAACACCTGAAATCTGAGGCTGCTTTCAAAATACAGAATAAGCAAACAACAAAGGTCAGTCGAACAGATTAACTTACTCTCCTTCTTCCAGAAGATGTTTTAGGAAGGTCACTATCATCCTACGAACAAAAATCAGAGCACCGTAAATGTTAATATTCTCATCTGAAACGTAATAACCTGAAAGCGTATCAAACACATTAGGTCTTACAAGGATTTTAACTCGTTCACAAAAATCTCAAAAGGCAGACCCTATCAGGTCTTTGTGGCACCCAGACTCCCATAAACCAACCATTCTTAATAACCCTCTACACTCCCTAGGAAAACTAATTCCTATAGATAGCTATAAAAAGGTGCTTTGTGCAGGACCTAAATAGGACATGCATCAGCCACTTCCAATGTGTGTTTCATCTCTATCCATAAAACCCAAGAAACCATTTCCTACTGTTCTGAATTTCATACTCCACACATTTTCTTATTCCCTAAATCAAATATTTGCATGGCCATTTTTATTCCGATAGAAATTACCAAGAGAATCAGTGAATCGCAAGAAGGGTCTGTGTAGAAATTGACACTATACAGAACTCCTGTAACTTCCTGCTCGATGCTGTATGAAGTGAAATTACCCAGCATCACTGATATTTGCCTTGAACTTTGATACCACCTTGAGTGAAGAACTTGTGGGTACTGTGAGCATGGTCAAGTTCGTTAATTTGTAATTACAATTAAATCCAACTCTTAGAAATTGCAAAAGTAGAGGACACATTCCTCAGCTATGTTATTCACGCAGACATATGCTGTTTATTTGGTATCAATTATTGGTTAAAACAAATTACTTCACTGAATATCTGGATAATTAAAAATATATTTTTATCAAACGGGAACCCTCTTGCACTGTTGGTGGGAATGCAAACTGGTACAGCCACTCTGGAAAACAGTGTGGAAGTTCCTCAAAAAATTAAAAATAGACCTACCCTATGACCCAGCAATAGCACTGCTAGGAATGTACCCAAGGGATACAGGAGTACCGATGCATAGGGGCACTTGGACCCCAAGGTTTATAGCAGCACTCTCAACAATAGCCAAATTATGGAAAGAGCCTAAATGTCCATCAACTGATGAATGGATAAAGAAATTGTGGTTTATGCACACAATGGAGTACTACGTGGCAATGAGAAAGAATGAAATATGGCCCTTTGTAGCAACATGGATGGAACTGGAGAGTGTTATGCTAAGTGAAATAAGCCATACAGAGAAAGACAGATACCATATGTTTTCACTCTTATGTGGATCCTGAGAAACTTAACAGAAACCCATGGGGGAGGGGAAGGAAAAAAAAAAAAAGAGGTTAGAGTGGGAGAGAGCCAAAGCATAAGAGACTCTTAAAAACTGAGAACAGGGGCGCCTGGGTGGCGCAGTCGGTTGAGCGTCCGACTTCAGCCAGGTCACGATCTCGCGGTCCGTGGGTTCGAGCCCCGCGTCAGGCTCTGGGCTGATGGCTCAGAGCCTGGAGCCTGTTTCCGATTCTGTGTCTCCCTCTCTCTCTGCCCCTCCCCCGTTCATGCTGTGTCTCTCTCTGTCCCAAAAATGGATAAACGTTGAAAAAAAAAATTTTAAATAAAAAAAAAAAAAACTGAGAACAAACTGAGGGTTGATGGGGGGTTGGGGGGGGGGAGGTGATGGGTATTGAGGAGGGCACCTTTTGGGATGAGCACTGGGTGTTGTATGGAAACCAATTTGACAATAAATTTCATATATTGAAAAAAACAAAAAATATATATTTTTTTATCAAAATAGTTTCATAGTTCATTGGAATATAGCAAGAATTGTTATTTTTCTACTTCGCTCAATATTTTTAAATCACCATTTGAAACGAACAGAAATCATTATAAAATTGACAAACTTCATTACCAAATCCTCGGCATTTTGCTCATCATTTTCGGAAGTGTTAGAAAGTTCTGAGATATGTGTACAGTCTTGATTCCTAAAAAGCAATTTTTCACATGTTTAAGAGTATGCAGTTGTCGTGTCTGATGTCAAAGATTCAAACTACAGGTTAAGATATAAACAGTTCCCCAAGTATGCATACCTAATTTCAAGCAAAGGAATATCCAGTTTTTGAATCTACCCTCTGCGGAAACAACTGACCATCTTAGAATATGGAAAGTAAGTTTTTGTTTCCCCAGCTAAGTATGTATAAAAATTAAGCTGGCAATCCAGAAATAATCCAATTATGGCCTCAACTGGATGAATGTGAAGATGAGTGTTCCTACACATCACTAGGCATATTCGTACAGTAAGTACCAGGAACATGGATTGACTTGAGAC
Source organism: Herpailurus yagouaroundi (assembly GCF_014898765.1). Classification (NCBI taxonomy): domain Eukaryota; kingdom Metazoa; phylum Chordata; class Mammalia; order Carnivora; family Felidae; genus Herpailurus; species Herpailurus yagouaroundi. The sequence goes on along the minus strand of NW_024412403.1, from coordinate 6,563,265 downwards.
AAAATAGAGGGGAGAAGCAGAAATTAAAGCAAATTAGATCTTAACTTCCCTGTACACACAGAAGAAAGAATGCTGAAGTAGGACTATCTAGGCATGAAGAAGATGAAAATGGGTATGTGATTTTCCTGAAGTAGAAAAAAATGAAAGTCCTGGGGAAGAGGAAACAAGTCCAGGTCATCCAGGCAAGAAGTGGATTCAACCCAGCAAAGCAAGATAGGCCAGAACCAGTTACTTCCCAGTTTGTAGCCACATAGTAAAAATGATGGCACAGTTTATAAATTATCTTCTCTCTACATAATTCTTTCAAACAATTTTTATGGCTATGGTAAAAAGGCATTAAGATCACACAGCACAATTCATTAATTTCAAAGGAAACAGGCTGAGCAATTTGTCCAAAGTGACAGACAACGTTCATCAGAACAGATGATGTTCAAACTCAGATCCCACTTTCCGTCCTCCTTCTAAATGATCTCCCAATGCAAGCAAGCGTGTGCAGCCATTAGTGTTATACCAAGGGTAATTTCTTCATGTTTCATGAGTACACCACAGTCATGAAAAATGACTAAGGGAAACCCGGTGAGGGGTATATATAGGGCAACTTCTGTAGTATAAAATTATTTCAATTTTAAAAAGCAGAAAACATTGGATTGTCCTATTTTTCATGCCTTTACTAAAAGTAATAATCACAATAAATATGTACAGAAATGTTATGTAACATAGCATATTAATAAAAGGGTGTAATTCAGAGAGCAAAAATTAAGAACTAGATGGCTGCAAGAGGTACAGATATGCAAAGCCACTTTCCACATCTATAATAGGAGGTAACTTACTTGATAAATTTTAAAAGTTGGTCAGTTATCTTCTTAGCTGATCTTGCAATTACACTTTCAGGCTCATTAAATGTCCTGGCATTATGTTCTATGTATCTGACTTCCCAAACTAATGCAGATAGCCTCCTTCAAAACAAAAAAGTAGGCAATTTAGAGCTCAGAAAACAAAAACACAGAAACCAGGTTGTTAAAAAAAAAAAAAAAAAAAAATCCCAGCACGTTAAGCCAGCATGTATTAATATATTAAATCCTAAGTGCAAAGTTACAATGAATAACCTTCTAATGCTCTCAACCTGATCATAACCATAAGCAATTATACTGGAAGCTAAACCACAGAGAATACAATTAAAGACCAAAAATCTTAACAGTTCACTTCATCACATCCAGAGCAACCTGGAGCAACCCTCCCTTTCACAGTGTCTACAGGCACAACGGAAGCTACTGAGACTCAAAGAAGAAAAGGTGTTAAATATCATCAATCCTAAGAGAGTAACCTGGCAAAGTGGTTTCTGAACAAATGCACATTCCCATGTCTGGCTACAGAGATAAAGTACACCATCAATGTAAGAAGTCAGTTTTTTGAAATGGTAATTTCTCAAAGTAGATGAATTGTAACAAATAAAATACTATCAATTACTTAAAACTGAGAATCAGGGCACCTGGGTAGCTCAGTCGGTAAAGCGTCCGACTTCCGCTCAGGGCATGATCTCACAGTTCATGAGTTCGAGCCCATCGGGCTCTGTGCTGACAGCTCGGAGCCTGGAGCCTGCGTCTCCCTGGATTCTATGTCTCCTTCTCTCTCAGCCCCTTCCCCACAAGCTCTCTGTCTCTCTCTCTGTCTCTCTCTCTCGCTCAGAAATAAATAAGCAATAAATAAATAAGTAAATAATTTTTTTTTAAAAATTTAAAAATCACTGAGAATAGGAAATTTTATAGTTATCAGTGCTCTAGAAGCCAAAAATAAAAAGCTGATGACTCTGGGGAATCAATCTTTCAAAGGCCAATTTTTAAAATTCAACTTTATTTTTAAAATCAAGCTGCTAGGGGCGCCTGGGTGGCACAGTCAGTTAAGCGTCCGACTTCAGCCAGGTCACGATCTCGCGGTCCGTGAGTTCGAGCCCCGCGTCGGGCTCTGGGCTGATGGCTCAGAGCCTGGAGCCTGTTTCCGATTCTGTGTCTCCCTCTCTCTCTGCCCCTCCTCCGTTCATGCTCTGTTTCTCTCTGTCCCCCAAAAATAAATAAACGTTGAAAAAAAATAAATAAATAAAATAAAATAAAATCAAGCTGCTAAATAGGAATAACATGCAAATAAATATGATGTCTAACTACTTAACATAATTTGTAACAAGCACGTGGAATTTTTTTTAATCCGACACCTCTCCAACATCAAACAGTGTCTTACCACAGAAGACCACAAGATCACTATAATGAAAGATAGTGAAACAGAAAATAGCATGCATCAGCCCCCACTCCACCACTGTCACGATCAACCACCACTTCCATTTACTCCACTCAGGATGACCAAACACCTTTTCAAACTATTGTGAAAGGAGGTTTCTACTAACCTGTAGAATCGATTAACGAGCCTCATTCGAATCGTGTAGAGGTCGGTTGGATAAGCTACTACGGTGCAATACTTCGGGTACGTACACAGATCAACTGGCCCCGCGAAAGCCGCTGCTATGTCTGTGAAGGCAGACACAAAACATTTTCATCGATAAATTCATTACCCCACAGGAGATTATTTCTCTGAAAATTCCTCAAAAATAGAGCCACGTTTAACAATGCAGGCCCAAACAAAAAGCAAGTAGAAACTGTAGTGAAGAATGCCACCAAAGTTTGCTGCGCTTTTAAAATACTTTTGTGGAGGGGCGCCTGGGTGGCTCGGTCGATTGAGTGGCTGACTTCGGCTCAGGTCATGATCTCATGGTCCCTGGGTTCGAGACCCACGTCAGGCTCTGTGCTGACCACTCAGAGCCTGGAGACTGGAGCCTGCTTCGGATTCTATGTCTCCCTCTCTCTCTGCTCCTCCCCCACTCCTACTCTCTGTCTCTCAAAATTAAATAAACATTAAAAAGAAAAAATACCTTTGAGGAAAGAAAAACTTGAACATGAAACATTCCACACTAAAAACTTACCAAGATTCAAAAGTTGGTCTATACCACTAATAATTCTTTCACATTCTTCATCTCTCGATTTCTGGCCCCATTCACCATCTTGAGGTTTGTAGAGTAATTTCTCTAGCTCATCGGAAGTGACAGAAATACTAGCTCCTAACTCTTCAGGTGGGTCAACTATAAATTCCATTCCAAAGAACAAGAAAGAAAAAGAATTAACCAAATATATATTATACTTAAGTTGTCAAAACTCCTAAATCAGACACTACAAAGGAGAAAGCAGTGGTTTTATAGTGGAGAAAACTGGGACACCACCTAAGTCACATGATGAAAGTTAACACCCCCAGTAATAGGACAAATGGACATCATGTGCCTCATGATATGATGCACTGAGGACCATATACCACGTCTCTAACACTAGCACCAGAAATGCAAACCCTGGATAATGAGTAAATATGAAACAAGCCCAAACGGAGAGAAATGCTACAAAACGACTAGCCAGGATTATGTAAGAAATGATAATGGGCTATTAAAATGCAGTCAGCATCAAACTTGAAGCCTAGGATAAGAATTAATCAGCCAGATTCATATTAATTCTGTGGGGGGTTAGTAAAGCTCACAGTTACTGAAAACAGGTAAAATATTTTCATTATTTAAAAATGATATACCATGGGGCTCCTGGGTAACTCAGTCGGTTAAATATCCGACTCTTGATTTCGAATCAGATCATGATCTCATGGTTCATGAGTCTGAGTTCTGCATCAGGTTCTGCGCTCACAGCGTGGAGCCTGCTTGGGATTCTCTCCCTCTCTCTGGCCCTCCCTCTCCCTCTGTCTCTCAAAAATAAATGTTTAAAAAAAATTTTTTTAAATAGTTTCTGCTAAAACTTAAAAAAAAAATCATATACCATTATCAGGAATTGGTTCCATGTCCCATGGGCTAAGTTTTTCAATTTCAGTATTGTCCCACCTATTAAAAAACCAAAAGTCCAGTTAGCCTCTCATAAAAACAACTTGTGGCTAATAACTAGGTATCCACAAAAGAGTAAACAAAAATAAAATGTGAAAACCTTATGGTAGCAATGAAAGTTTAAATATTAACCGTAAGATTTTTTTTTAGGAGAATACATTATGAGAAAAAGAAAGCATTAAAAATGTTCAAAGACAAAGTCAGAAGTCCTGTGTGGCTTGTACCCAGGGTAGGTGGAAAAAACTCAACAACCCTGTGAAGCCTTGAATGCCACACTTTAGGATGTGACTTTATTCCACAGCCGATGGAAAAGCAGCAACGATTTCCTTGAACAGGGGAAATGACGTAATATGTGCTCCTCACCTAGGAACTATTAGGAGGCTACAGAAATGGGACCAGGGAGGCAAGCAGAACCTGTCCCGAGGGGGTTCTGGTGAACGGGAAGCAGCCAGGGCGTGCGAGAGACACTGCATGGGGATGACGGACAGGACTCAATGACAGACTAAATCATGGTCTTTCACCTGAAACATATTATTCATAAAACTACCCACCACAATGAACGAATGTCTGTAGAGAATTCATTTCAACTGCATACAGACCTAACGATGTAGCACTGGAAATGACTATCAGGGTACTGCGGCTGATATGGCTCTTGACTTAGCACTGTTCCAAACCACCAAGCATCATCAATGATAGAACGGAACCTATCACCTATAAAAGATGACCAAGTCTGAGACACATTTTTAATTTATAAAATACCATGATACAGATAAAAAAAGAAATTACTTTTTTTATCTTAAAATCAGCCATCCTTCCCCACTTTCCAGCAATCTTCAGCAATAAAATAAATGTAAAAAGATACAATGTCACACTGAGTAATTTACTGACGGTGTATAACCATACAGTGCAATAGACTAACATGCTTCTGACTGGATTCTGTTGTTTACTGGATCCAAACATTTCCCCAAAATCGGTTCGACCACATTTTACAACATGGAACAAAGAACAAAGCTTAACAAAACTCAATAATCTTCTACAACGATGTATATGATCAAAATATGCTTGCTTAATAAGTATATTAAATACCTCTGAAACATGTACTTCCTGAATAAAACATATTATAAAAGTATGACTAGAATCCATGATTATTCTAAAGCTCTCCCTATATAAATATTTCCACATAAAACAGAATTCTAATTCTTAAGACTTCACATTAAAAATCAGTTCTAGGGGCGCCTGGGTGGCGCAGTCGGTTGAGCGCCCGACTTCAGCCAGGTCACGATCTCGCGGTCCGGGAGTTCGAGCCCCGCGTCAGGCTCTGGGCTGATGGCTCAGAGCCTGGAGCCTGTTTCTGATTCTGTGTCTCCCTCTCTCTCTGCCCCTCCCCTGTTCATGCTCTGTCTCTCTCTGTCCCAAAAATAAATAAACGTTGAAAAAAAAAAAAAAAAAAGAATTAAACACCCACATATTCCTGTATCTCAGGAGGATATATAGAAGCAGGAAGTAGATCTTAGGAGGGCTCCATCCACAAACCAAACTAACTGTACAGAATGCTCCAACTGACTCCAGTAATCGTCTGTGTACCCTACAACGGCATCCCTTCTAGAGGAACACACTGTAGGTGAGCTCGGTTTCACGTTACAAAAGGAACACAGACTGCTGTCATAACCCCACCTCTTCCCTTCCATCCATTCCACCTTTCTCAAAACAAAACCAGTAACAAAACAAGTTGCTTAGCCACCACTAACAATTCCTTGGTAGATTAGCAATTCTGCTTTCAAGGAAGGTTTGACAGAAATGGTATCCATCAAAATTAAAGCTGTATTTCATTCCCCAGAAAGAGAATATTTACGTAATAAAATACCCACAAAGAGTACTAACAAAGTATGCTTCCACGGAATTCTCTAAAACTGAAAACAACAGCAGTATCACTACTGGAGCTGCATGTTTTGAGGTTCTTAAAATATTTTTAAATTCACATAAACATGACTTTTATGTACATTTTATATTTTTCAAAGTCACTAGAAACCCAGGACGCCTGGGTGCTCAGTCGGACTCTTGATTTCAGCTCAGGTCATGATCCCAGGGCTGCGGGATCGAGCCCCACGTCTGGCTCCGTGCTGAGCGTGGAACCTGCTTACGATTCTTCCTCTATCTCAGCTCCTCCCCCACTTGCTCTCTCTCTCTCTCAAAACAAATAAACTTAAAAAAAAAAAAAAAAAGAAGCCAGTTTTTGATACCAAGAACCAACTTTATAATACTTTCCTTCCCTATTTATCTAAAACTAGAAGAGGAACACCTGGGTGGGACACTTGATCTCGGCTCAGGTCATGATCCCGCAGTTTGTGAGGTGGAGCCCCGCGTTGGGCTCTGCATGAACAGCATGAAGCCTGCTTGGGATCCTCCCTCTCCCTCTCTCTCTCTGCCCCTCCCCTCGCTCTCTCTCTCTTTCAAACATAAACTTAAAAAATTTTTTTTACCGTTTATTTATTTTTGAGACAGAGAGAGAGCATGAACGAGGGAGGGTCAGAGGGAGGGAGACACAGAATCTGAAACAGGCTCCGGGCTCTGAGCTGTCAGGACAGAGCCCGACACGGGGCTCAAACTCACGGACCCCAAGATCATGACCTGAGCCGAAGTCAGACACTTAACCAACTGAGCCACCCAGGTGCCCCTCAAACATAAACTTTAAAAAAAAAATTCAAAAACAAAACAACTAGAAGATACTTTTGGTTTAGATAAAAGTATTTTTCACTGTAACATAACACTTTAAATTAAAAGGAGCCTTAAGAAATCACTTTTCTGAAGGTAAAACCTGGCTTTTCCTTAAGAATTAAAAAACAAACAAACTGATTTTGCCTATTCAAGAGTAGAATAAACATGCTTAGTAAAGTTCTTCACGCAATAAAATCAGGATTAAGCAACTTCCTTTACTAACACTGCTCAAACTTCGAGAGAATCGGTCAGATTTCATGGGGGGGGGCAAAATTGAATTAATTAAAAGATCTGGTACATTAATTTCCCAATCACAAAAATAAAACAAAGGCACTAAATTTCAAAAGGCAAGTGGGAATCCACCTCTAGAGCTCAGCTACAGAGAACGGGAGTTTAAAACAATTTCTGGATGCACATGTGGGCGGAACAAAATGAGACCTTCCAACTTAGACGTCACGGATGTTGGATAAACAGAACAGATGCGAAACTTTGAAGTTCCTCAGGATTTGGCTATCGACCTTAACTCCGGCACATTCCAGACGACTGGAGTTTGGTCTTGGTTGTTTCTGTGTATGGCTAGATGTTTTTCTTCAAGAAAAACTTCCTTTAGTCCCCAAACAGTCCTGACTATTTGTGTGGGTATTACCGTTAAAAATAGTCCACTAAGAACAGCCACGTTCTCCAACAACCCTTCATTTCAAATAGGGATGACTCAGGGAATTTGTCGAAAATTTACCTATTTGTAGTACTTTAGAAAAAAGCAGCAACAACTAGGAAAATTAATGAGGCCTTAACATCATTTACAAACGTGTACACTAGACGACAGAGCCTAAAACTTACTATTCCTAATAAGAGACCAAAACTGCTCAAAGGTGAATGAACTCTCCTAAGTGCCTGCATTATTTACAATGCAGATTAGAAGTAATTTGCATTATTTTTCAATTTCCTGATTGTTTTAGATCATAAGGTAACTTTGTGAATTATACCAGTCACAGTAAAGATAGAAAAAAATGCAGACTGTGGACATGTGAAAGGATATAAAAGCTCACCCCTAACATACAGTCAACGCGTAAGAAATAATCCCCTCAAGAAATGCTGCTTGGCTAACAGTCCTTATGAAGAAGCAGTAAAGCAAAAAATACTTTCCAGGCACTTCTATTTCTTTCCAGAATTCACATGTTTGCATCCACCATAACAAGCAGCACCACAACAAAAAAATAGGCCAATAAACGGAGAGATCATTTTCTAACGGTGTAGGAAACTCAGTAAGAACAGACTTACAAGACTGCCAATTCCTCTGTCTTGCTTCATCATAAAATTGACGCAGTACAAGAAAGTCAATGACATCGGGCATATCATGGTATCTAAACAGAAATAAAAGATTATTAAACTCCCTGAGCAGCAGGTTACAGTCTAAAGCAACAATGTCCAAAAGAAACAGGATGGGAGCTGCATTTCTAATTTTTTTCTGACTAGCCTTATTAAAAAAAGTAGAGAAACTAGTAAAATTAATTTATCCCATGTACCCTAAATACGGTTTCACCATGTTATCACTACAAAATAACGAGATACCTTACATACTTTTTCTTCATACCAAGTCTTCAAAATCCAGTGTGTACATCACACTCCATTGAAATCGGCCACATTTCAAGAGCTCAAGAGCCACATGTGGCTAAGGGCCACCATAATGGACAGCACACATTTAGCAAATCATTATTCTAACATTTTCTCAAAAACAAGGACAGACACAAATTCCCCTACAGGCCAGAGTTCTCCACACATTAGTGGCATGGAAAAAGGTATAAACATGCCAATGCCTAATTGTTGCTACAGCATACTACTTTTACTCCCAGCTATGAGCACCTCAACTCCCGCCTTAGGCTGTCCACAGTGCTCCGCTATTTACCCCGCAGTTATGAGGGACATGCTGATCAGCAAGAGGAAACATCTAAATTTAAACAATTCCATAAAAAAAAAAGAGTAACACATACCTAATAGAGAAAGATTTGTCCAAAAGTTTTCCAGTAGCAGGATCTATAAATGCTAGTTTGAGGCAACAGAGCGTAGGGGGCCCAACCTCGTATCGTATTCCAACTATTTTGACCAACTCTTGATCCTTTAACAGATATTTTTTAAAGAATGCAATGTTTAAAATGGTTAAAATAAAGCAATTTCTCAAGACTATAAATCTCCACGTATTGCCACATTAAGTCAACTTATAAGTCAGGTTTCCAAGTTAACAGTGATTAAATCATTTTTGCTAAAATTAATCTTCACATCTTTTTCAGGATAGACATTTAATACTGTTTCAAACATAAGGAATATACTCACTTTAGAAAACATACCACAAAGTGTTAAGAAGGAACATATAAGAGTCACTGATCAGCACAATATCTAAAGACAATTACTGTGAATAATCTGAATTTCTTTCTGGCTCTGTTCTCTTCCTAGAGATACATCATCTTGTTTTATGTGTGTCTCTGTGTAAAGACATCTCATTGAAGATGCTGTTGATTCATTAGCACTGAACTCAACAGCCAAAAGGACTTCTCACTCATGCCTAGACAAAGTTTATCTAACACAGGTGTTCTCTCCAGAAAGCATATCATCACCTTCTTGTACTGAGTAACACAGCAGAGCACTTTATTTTTTTTTTTTTTAATTTTTTTTTTCCAATGTTTATTTATTTTTGCGACAGAGAGAGACAGAGCATGAACGGGGGAGGGGCAGAGAGAGAGGGAGACACAGAATCGGAAACAGGCTCCAGGCTCTGAGCCATCAGCCCAGAGCCTGACACGGGGCTCGAACTCACGGACCGCAAGATCTTGACCTGGTTGAAGTCGGACGCTTAACCCACTGCGCCACCCAGGCGCCCCCACAGCAGAGCACTTTAAAACATCACAGTCGGGGGCTATGTTAAACAGTAAGTCACCAACAAAAAGCATAAAAACACTAAAGTTATTTATGTTGCATTCAATAGATCGTGAGAAGGACGCTTATGTATGATGTGAGAGCTCAAACAAGAAGGTATCACCTCGCTCGACCTCAGGAGGTAACAGGCCGGTCAGGGAAGTCAAATTTTTTGCCACTGTGTGTGTGTTTGCAAATGACCAGAAAGCACCCTGAGCACTGATTTGGGGTTACAAATAACAGGCAGCTAGTAGGCAAAATGACAAATATGGAATCTGTGAATAATGAGGATCAACTCAGTGATACGTGAAACAGACCTAAATAAATCAGAGCATATGGTAAGCCAAATGCAAGACGGAGAGCCACTAAGTTGAAGGAGAGTTAAGAACAGCTATCTTTGGGAGTGCCTGGGTGGCTCGGTCCCTTAAATGTCCAACTCCTACTCATGATCTCACTGTTCGTGGGATTGAGCCCCACATCGGGATCTGTGCTGACAGCAGAGAGCCTGCTTGGGCTTCTCTCTCTCTCCCTCTCTCAAAATCAATAAATAAACTTAAAGAAGAAGAAGAAGAAGAAGAAAAAACGGCTATCTTTGCTAAGATAGTTGTTTTTACCTTCTAATAGTTACTGAAAGTATCAAAAACATATAAAATACAAAGAATAAAAAAAAATCAACGGCAATGCTATTCCATACATAATCACCATTGACATTTTGATGTATTTATTCTGGTTGACTACATGTCTGCAAGTTTTTATTACCATAACCACAAACAATATTTCACATCCCATTTTTTCTCTTAGTAATAAATTATAAAAATTTAACAGTCATTCACTCAAGTATTTTAAAAGCCTCAATTACACAGTGGGCTTCATACCATAGTCAACTCTACAAAAGGTACCATGACTTGTTCCATTCAGTACTGTAGGATACATGGACTTTTTCTAATTTTTGTTTTTATAAACAGGGATATGGAATCGTCTTGCTCATAAATTCACATGCACTTCCAGTTGTTTCCTAAATCACCGCAAATAAAGTCATGGATTTAAAACATCTGAATATTTTCCAGTTTCAATTCCAATCGCCAAGATAGCCTCTACAAAACCCGGGCTGTTTCATATACCCTGTCCTGTCACCAATGTGAGTAACTGGTAACAAACCAAAATCTTTGCTACTTGCTAAAATGTGGGGTTTTTTTCTTTCACTGCTTAAAAAAAAATTTTTTTTTTAATTTAACTGGTTAAGTATAGGGGAGCTAAAGCTTTTCCAATAGACTAGTCTATTGTGCACGCGGTTCAACTTCTTTTCCAATTTGTATTTCCTCTTTTGAAAAGCTGCCACTTCTTTTGAATATATGTCCCAGATACACACATTTTAACATTAATGATATATACTACACCAAGCTGCCTTCCTGAGTGACGAACACACTTATAATTTTATACGCCAATCAGCAATACATGAAGACCATCCACTGACAAACACGTCTTTCTGCTGGATCCTAAGGCTTAGGAAGGTAACAGCAGAAATGTTTTTAAGTAGGCAGTCAAAAAGACAGTAATGAAATATACCTCCAGAAGGTTTATTTTTAATGGATTTATAAATAATTTAACTATACAGTGCTAGACATTTAATGGCTTAATAATATGATCATCTTACCCTAAGATCCATTTTTCTCCATGGCTCCTTATTAGGGTTCAGTTCATAAATGTTATTTCTTCTGACAGCCTCAATATAAGCTTCGTGACCCTGTCGAAAATAGATTACCTACAAAAAGTATACATTTAAAAATAAATTAAAACCTAAGGGTAAAATACTATCTTGTGGTCCATATTCCCATTTCTAAATTTTACTACTCTCACCTCATCGCCCATCTGAGGAACAAAAGGAGACTTTCGAAGTGTGGTGTCTGTTATCCACACGGGAGGGTGAAATTCATATAAATGTTCCATATTTGCAAGCTCCACCGGAGTCATCCTCCGCAAGCTCTGCCAAGGGGATGAGAACAAAGTCCAATACAACAGAAAGGGCATGAGGGCGTGGTTTGATTGACAAACAAAAGAAACTTCACCAAGTGAGAAATGCTATGTCAAATGAGAATGGGCACGTCGCCTAACGATCAGTTTTTAAACGGCATACATATTTGGTTCCTTCACACACACGGGGGCGTGTACATTGTGGGCCACTGGTGAAAGCAGTGCAGGTTCCCCCGGCACTCATCTAGCCTCTCCCGGATTTCTAATAGACTCTTCATAACACTTGACATCCTATGGAAGGGGGCTCCTTTCCAACCTAAATCCTCTTCAACAGCCAGCCTGCTCTGCCGAGAGACCATTCTGAATTTCACCATGGACTACTCATCACAGGGAGACTCCTCTTGATTTGAGGTTTTAAGACAGGTGACTTTAAAATGTGCCAACAAACTCTTTGATCTTCCTCATCTCTTCCACAGGTGCAGCCCACAACCGCTCCACTCAAACAGAGTAAGACAGAAGTGACAAGAGGCTTCTAAGACAAAGCTGTCACAGGCATTAAGGCTTACCCCTGCTGACACCTCTGGATCACCTAACCTAGGGAATGTCGGCCACCATGTCATACAGATGCCCAAGCAGCTCTTTAGAGGGGCCCATGTGGTGAGTAGCGGGGTCTACAGCCAACTCCCCAACTGAATAGGGTTCAAAGAAGACCAGCCAGCTCCAGTTATACGTTCAGACAGCTGTAGCTCCAACCAGTGTGATAACTGTGACCTTGGGAACCAAAACTCACCTAGCTTTTCAGCCCCCAGATTCTTGACCCACCAAACAGGAATACATGTTTGTTGCTGTAAGGAGCTAAGATTCAGGATGGTCTGTGACACAGCAATACGTGAGGAATACAAAGACGTGGCATCTTTAAATAATGACTGTTACTTGCACGACATGAACACTGAACATATGATAAGAAATAGGAACATCACAAGTACTCCTGCTTGTGAACGTGCCAAATGAAAGAGAACGTGGCAGATGTAACTGGGAAACAAGGCAATGACAGAGGAAACAAGAAGAAAGTGCCCTAAAATGCCCTGAAGTATAGTTCTGGTGTTGAAATTAACAGGAGAAAATAAAGAGTTGTGGGATTCTGAGCAAAATAGAGCTCCCTCCCCCTTATCGTGTCAGACTGAGGAAGGAGCCGGTGCCACCGCCAATTTGGGGCAGATTCGATAGAGAAGCCTCCAGAAGAAAGTAGCTTTTCCAAATACAAATTTGCATTTTACATTTGAGTCTTAACAGTGTGGAGATATAAAATCTCCAATCTCCCTAAGACTTTTAATTTCTAAATATGGACAGAAACACTTGATAGAAAGCGTAAATAGATGTTTTAAAGATATACTTCTCTTACCTCTTTTTTAGGCTTATTTTCTTTCTTTCTCTTTCGTCTCCTTTTTGGAGGAGATAAATTCTCAGTAGACATTTCATCCTCTGAACTACTGCAAAAGCGGGTAACTCGTCGACGTGATGACGTTCGTAAAGGAGGCTGCAAATTGATGCCTGCATCAGCTGTCCAGTCAGAGTATCTAGATGACGAGTCACTAGGAAAGAAAAGCAGTATATGTTGTAGGGAACCAGAATCTAAGCCCTAATGACAATTTAATCACATAATCTTAAGAGATGAAGAGGAGGGAAGGAAGGATCCTGGGAAGATTCAACTTGAACAATCTGCCTTCACCATCAGCAAATACTGAAATGACCAGAGATCATGAGGAAGAGACAGAGACACTGGAAATTAGGAAAGGATGTAAGCCTGAGGAATTTTTTGTTTTAAGTATAATATAGAGGAAACCTCATGGAAGACAACATTTAGAGCCCACCAACAATTCCCCTTTCAGAAGATGGGAATGTAATTACGGAAACAGTAGAGGTCATGCAGAACCGTAAGAGTAGGCCCCCCTCCCCCAAGTGAAAGGTGACTCGGGAATAGACTAAAATTCCAACTGGAATGAAAAACCATTAGTGAACACACTGAGAATACCAAGGAAAGTGTAGCCACAGCAGATAGAAAGCTGGAAGTGGTCAAAGTTCCTTGCCAAGAGGGGGACTTTCCTGAACAGGACGAAAGACCCAAGAGAGGAAGTGGTCCCGGCCCAGTCCAGAGCAGCAGCAGAGTCAAAAAGGAAACAAGATCTAGAAAATGAGCCCCTGCCACCACCAGCTTCAGCAAATGCAGGAAAGAAAGCAGGACAAAGGGCTCCACTGAGACCACCACTGGCCAACCACACACCTCTCAGGCTCAATAAAACACACGCTCACACGCACATTTCCAAGAGCAGTTTATTTAAAAAGAGCTATTTAGAAAAATTATTAAGAGCACCTGCTTTGTACAATAAAATTCAAGAGAAGCTGAATTAAAAGACAATGATGACAGAGCTAGAAAGCAGAACAGAGGTTGCCAGGGGAGGGGCGGGAAGCGGAGAATCCCTGTTTAATGCGTACACACTCAATTTTGCAACGAGTTCTGGAGACTGGGTGCACAACAGTATGAATGTACTTAATGTTATTGAAATATACAGTTAAAAATGGTTAAGATAGTAAATTCTGTTATGTATATTTCATATTTCACAATTAAATTTATAAAAAAAATAGACAAGGGTTCTAAAAATCACTCCAGCCCCTCAATCATAACAGAATAAAAAAAGTCACGACAGGAAAAAGGGAGTATTGTATGGTGGTCTAGACCGGCACAGCATCCATAGGAACAGAAATAAGATTGAGTCCTATTTGGAAGGGACGCTTTTCTAGACCTGGTGATGGCTATGCTGTGAAGAGAGAAAGATGTCCAGGTTTCTGGCACGAGCATCTGCCAAGGTGAACTTGACATTTTATTTACCAAAAGGAGGAACAGATGTTAACATCTGGGTCCCATGAAATCTGGATCCCAAAACTAGAGGTCCACACATGCAATAACTGACAGTAAATAGAATGATGGTCTTACCACATACATTCTTGATACTGCTCTTTATGACTACAGCCCAAGACTACATTGTACACTGTGGGCTCAAATGTGTACAAACATACCCAAAAAACTTTCTGTACACACAGCTGTTAATCCAGTTCTCTTCTTCTTTAATTTTTTTTTTGTTTTTTTAAAGAGACAGAGAGAGAGCACAAGCAGGGGAGGAGAGAGGAGGAGGTGGGTACAAAGGATCCCAAGCAGGCTCTGCAAGGACAGCAGTGAGCCTGACATGGGGCTTGAACTCATGAACCATGACATTGTGACCTGAGCCAGAGTCAGACGCTCAACCAACTGAGCCACCCAGGCGCTCCCAGTTTTCTTCTCCTTTTAATTGTACGAGAAACTCAACTGCCCTTCACAGACTGGTCCATCCAAGCCTAGGACTAGGCTGCTGAGCAGATGAAAACAATGAAAAGCAGGCACCTGGAGGGGTGCCCCAGCCTACAGAGGGGTTGCTGTGTGTGACTCCTGATCCTGGGGTCGTGAGTTCAAGCCCCACGCTGGGTGTGGAGCCTACTTAAAAGAAAAAAAAAATTTTTAATTTTTTTTTTTTTAACATTTATTTTTGAGACAGATAGAGACAGAGCATGAACGGGGGAGGGACTGAGAGAGAGGGAGACACAGAATCGGAAGCAGGCTCCAGGCTCTGAGCCATCAGCCCAGAGCCCGAAGTGGGGCTCGAACTCACAGACTGCGAGATCGTGACCTGAGCTAAAGTAGGACGCTTAACCGACTGAGCCACCCAGGCGCCCCAAAACAAAAATTTTTTAAAGCAGTAGCAAGTACCTTGAACTTTCGCTGTCACTCTGACTCCTCCTGTCACTCCTCCACTCCTCTTCTTCAGAAGAGCAAGAACCTTCGCTCTGATCACAGGAAGTCTCCTATGTATTGGGGGAGAGGAGGGGGATAAGATAAAAGTCCTCATCTTGAAGATTAAATAACACAAGTCAAGAAAAGCCGCATTCCATTCTTACCATTTCAGGCAATCGGGCAATGAATATAATTAGATGAACTTCAAACAAAAAGTCAGTGTCTTTATTATATTCTTTTTCTTAGCAAGGCACAGGGCGACAGAGACAGAGACTCAACACCACTGCCGCTGACACAGTGGGCCCTTCTCTGTGTGAGGCTGAGCCAAGTCCGTGTACATGTTTCCAGTGACTGGACCTGGGTCACTGCAATAGGGGCACAGGGGCGTCTCATTCTACTTTCATTCCCTAATGGCCGATGACACTGCGCATCTTTCCATACGATTACTTGCCATCTATGTATCTTCTCTGATGACGTGTCAAGACTGTCTGATTTTTAAACTGGATTTTTTATTTTCTTATGAATGCATTTTAAGAATTCATGGTATATTTTAAATAGAAGTCCTTTATCAGATAGGAGCTCTACCAATATTTTCTCCTGGTCTGTGGCTTGCGTTCTCTCCTAACAGTGTCTTTCCCAGAGCAGGTTTTAATTGATGAAATCTAGCTTGTCACGTTTTCCTTTAACAGATCATGCTTTTGGTATTCTATCTAAAAAGTCACCGCCATACCCAAGGTCACCTACATTTTATTGCATGTTATATTCTGGAAATTTTAAGTTCTGTGTTTTCCATTAAGCTTATGATCCATTTTGAGTCAATCTGTGAAAAGTACATGTCTAGACTTTTTTTTAACATGTGGATGTCCAGTCATTCCAACACATTTGTTGAAAAGACTCTGCTTTATCCACTGAGTTGTCTTTTGCTTTTTTGTCAAACACTGGTGGACCATACTTGCATTGGTCTATTTCTGGGTTTCCCTATTCTATTCCATTGATCTACTGTCTATTCTTTCACCAATCCCACATTGTCTTGAAAACTACAGACTTGTTACGAACTCTCAATGTCAGGTACTATCAGTCCTCCAACTACGTTCTTCAGTACCCTGTTAGCTATTCTGGACCTTTTTCCTCTCCAAATAAACTTTAGAATCACTTCACCAATATCCACAAAATTAACTTGTTGGGATCTTGATTGGAGTTATGTTGAATCTACAGATCAAGTTAGGAAGAACTGACATCTTAACAAAAACACAGAACAAGAGGGACTCTCTCCTTCGTTGTTTATGGAAATGCAAACGTAACCCAGCCATTTTGGATGACAGTTTGGAAGTTTCTTACAAAGCTAAACATAGCCTAATCATATGATCCAACAAACCTGCTCCTTGGTATTTATCCAAATGCGTTAAAAATATCCCCACAAAATCTGCACATGGAAGTTTACACCAGCTTTATTCATAATCGCCAAAACTTTGAGGCACCTGGGTGGCTCAGTCAGTTAAGCGTCTGACTTCGGCTCAGGTCATGATCTTGAGGTTTGTGAATTCCAGCCTCGCGTAGGGCTCTGTGCTGACAGCTCAAAGCCTGGAGTCTGCTTCAGATTCTGTGTTTCCCTCTCTCTCTCTGTCCCTCCCCTGCTCGTGCTCTGTCTCTTTCTCTCAAAAATAAATAAACAATAAAACAGAAAACAACAACAACAACAAAATAATTGCCAAAACTTAGAAGCAGCCAACATGTCCTTTAGTAAGTAAATGAAATAATCTATGGTAAATTCAGACAACGGAATATTATTCAGTTCTAAAAAGAAATGAAATATCAAGCCACGAAAAGATACAAAGGAAACTTAAACTCATATTACTAGAAAGTAGCCAATCTGAGGAGTATCTGCGTCAGACTTCAGCTCAGGTCATGATCTCATGGTTTGTGGGTTCAAGTCTCACATCGGGCTCTGTGCTGATAGCTCAGAGCCTGGAGCCTGCTTTAGACTGTGTCTCCCCCTCTCTCTGCCCCTCCCCCGCTCATATCTCTCTCCCTCTCTCTCTCTTCCCCGCCCCCCCACCCTTCAGAAATAAACATTTAAAAAAATTGAAAGTAGCCTATCTGAAAAGGCTACATACTGTATAATCCAACTGTATGGTATTCTGGAAAAGTCTACAGAAACAGCAGAAAAATCAGTGGTGACCTACCAGTGGCTCAGGAGGAGAGAAAGGAATGATTAAGTGTAGCAAGGAGGTTTTCGGGCAGTGAAACTGTTATGGTAGAGACATAACATTATGCATTTGTCAAAACCCACACAAATTGTGCAACACAGAGATCCCTACTGTAAACTAGGAAATTGAGTTCACCAGAGGCAGCAGATGCACCACACTAACCCAGAAGTTACTACCGGGAACAACTGTGTGCAGGGAAAAGAAGATATGGGAATTCAAGGTACTCACTGTGCGGTTTTT
The DNA here is from genome assembly GCF_014898765.1 of Herpailurus yagouaroundi. NCBI lineage: Eukaryota > Metazoa > Chordata > Mammalia > Carnivora > Felidae > Herpailurus > Herpailurus yagouaroundi. Next base: position 6,545,483 of record NW_024412403.1, on the reverse strand, counting down.
GTGTAAACCTAAAACTGCTCTACGACAAAATTTTTTTTAAGTCAATAAAGGGAAGAGAGGGGAAGAAACAACTCTGTGATTCCCACAGCCCTAATGGTTGCAATCTACTTTAAGTTCTAGTTATGGACACCAGGCAGGTACTTTTATTTTTTAATTTTTTTAAATGTTTATTTCTGAAGGAGAGAGAGACAGAGGGGGAGGGGCAGAGACTAGCAGGGGAGGGGCAGAGAGAGAGAGAGGGAGACACAGAATTGGACACAGGCTCCAGGCTCTGAGCTGTCACCACAGAGTCTGACGCGGGGCTTGAACTCACTCAGGAAAGGCAAGATCATGACCTGAGCCAAAGTCTGACGCTTAACCGATTTGAGCCACCCAGGGGCCCTAGGCAGGTACTTTTAAACTGAGACATGACCTTTTACTGTAACAGCATTTACATTAGGAGCATTGAGAATGGATAATGAAAATGTCACTGAAAACCAAAACTTAAAAGACAAAATCTAAAGTCAGTATCTACTTTTATCTACTTCATTTGAACAGGCAAAATGTAGAATAAGTGTATTCTTTTTTAATGTTTATTTATTTTTGAGAGAGAGAAAGAACACAAGCAGGGTAGGGGGAGAGACAGGGGGACAGAGGACCTAAAGCCAACTCTGAGCTGTTAGCACAGAGCCCGACGTGGGACCTAAACTCACGAACCGTGAGATCATGACCTAATCTGAACTCAGACACTTAACTGACTGAGCCATCCACGTGCCCCTGAAGTCAACATATTCTCAAAAATGTTTCTCAAAATGTGAGCCTCCTCCTATTCCAGGAGTCTGGCTTTTATGTTCAAATGGACTTTTTTTTGTCATGACAGTGATAAAAGAAACTCTTAAACGCTACTACCTAGAAATCATGCATCCTCTGAAATGTCTTACATGTGTTATCCCAATTCTCAAAACACCTCTGTAAACGGAGGAGTTAAGAAACCTAATGACATTAAATTTCAGAGGCTTCCGATTTAACTTGACTATCAAGGCTGTGTGCATCTGCTTGTAACTCTGAGTTACTTAAAAAAAAAAAAAAAAAAAAAAAAAAAAAGTTCCTGATATTACACAAGCTTCAACCCCCACAAAGCCTGGATCTACCCTGCCTGTGTATTACCAGCTCTTCATCTATAGGGACACCCAAGACTAAGAAAAGTAAAATAACATGCGTAGGGTCACAGGAGGGTAAGTGTAGGAAGTGGAATTCCACCAAGCCACAAGATTATGGTTTATTTTAAAAGGTCAAGTGGATTTAACATTCCACATTATCTATGTTTGCATTAGTTTAAAGCATTTCCCCATTACTTGAAAATACACCAAACTAGGGGCGCCTGGGTGGCGCAGTCGGTTAAGCGTCCGACTTCAGCCAGGTCACGATCTCGAGGTCCGGGAGTTCGAGCCCCGCGTCAGGCTCTGGGCTGATGGCTCGGAGCCTGGAGCCTGTTTCCGATTCTGTGTCTCCCTCTCTCTCTGCCCCTCACCCGTTCATACTCTGTCTCTCTCTGTCCCAAAAATAAATAAACGTTGAAAAAAAAAAATTAAAAAAAAAAAAAAAGAAAATACACCAAACTAACAGATATAGAGAAAAATCTTAAGGTTGATATACCAGTGATGATTTAAAAAGGAAAAAAAAAAAAAATCCCCCGAATAGCCAAGGCAATCGTGCAAAAGAAAACCAAAGCTGGAGGCATCACAATTCTGGACTTCAAGATGCATTACAAAGCCATAATCATCAAGATAGTACGGTACTGGCACAAAAACTAACCCATATATCAATGGAACAGAATAAAGAATCTAGAAATGGACCCACAAACATATAGCCAACTAATCTTTGACAAAGCAGGAAAGAATATCCAAGGGAAAAAAAGTGTCTTCATCAAATGGTATTGGGAAAACTAGACAGCAACATGCAGGAGAATGAACCTGGACCACTTTCTTAAGTGGCTATTTCAACTCAAAATGGATGAAAGACCTAAACAGAAGACCGGAAGCCATCAAAATCTTAGAAGAGAAAACAGGCAACAATCTCTTTGACCTCAGCCACAGCAACTTCTTACTCAACACATCTTCAGGAGCAAGGGAAACAAAAGCAAAAATGGACTGTTGGGACCTCATCAACATAAAAGGCTTCTGCGTGGCAAAGGAAACAATCAGCAAAACTAAAAGGCAATTGACGGAATGGGAGAGAAGATATTTGCAAATGACATATCAGATAAAGGGTTAGTATCCAAAATCAAACTCAACATCCAAAAAACAATCCAGTGAAGAAATGAGCACAAGAGATGAATAGACACTTTTCCGAGGAAGACATCCAGATGGCTGACAGACACATGAAAAAATGCTCAACATCACTCATCATCAGGGAAATACAAATCAGAACCACGGTAAGATACCAGGTCACCCGTCAGAATGGCTAAAATGAACAATTCAGGCAACAACAGATATTGGTGAGGATACAGAGAAGGGGGAATCCTTTTGCACTGCTGATGAGAATGCAAACTGGTGCAGCCACTCTGGAAAACAGGATGGAGGTTCCTCAAAACATTAAAAATAGAATTACCATATGATCCAGTAATTCCACTACTGAGTATTTATCCAAAGGATACAGGTGTACTGTCTCAAAGAGGCACATGTACCCCAATGTTTATAGCAGCACTATTGACGATAGCCAAAGTATGGAAAGGGCCCCAATGTCCATGGACAGATGAATGGACAAAGAAGATGTGGGGTGTGTGTGTGTGTGTGTGTATGTACGTATGTATATATACGTGTATATATTATATACGTATATATGTATATATGTGTGTGTGTGTGTGTGTGTGTATAGACACATATACACATACACACATACAACGAAGTATTACTCGCCAAACAGAAAGAATGAAATCTTGCCATTTGCAGCTACGTGGATAGAACTAGAGGATATTATGCTAAGCGAAATTAGACAAAGAAAGACAAATATATGACTTCACTCATGTGGAACTTAAAATACAAAACAGACAAACACAAAGGAAGGGAAACAAAAATAAGATAAAAACAGGGAAGGAGACAAACCATAAGAGACTCAAACAAAGAGAACAAACTGAGGGTTGCTGGAGGGGTTTAGTGGGGGAATGGCCTAATGGGTGATGGGCATTAAGGAGGGCACTTGCTGGGTTTAGCACTGGGTGTTATACGTAAGTGATGAATCACTTGGTTCTACTCCTGAAATCAATATTACACTATATGTTAAATAACTTGGATGCAAATTTTAAAAATTTATAATAAAAAAAAAAGGAAAAAGAATCTATAATCAATCCTGGTGTTTCAAAAAGAACACAACAAAATAAGCATTAGCTGGTATTTTCTTAGCATAATAACATAGATATGCATACTATAGACACCTAAATTAAGGCGTCTCACTTAGTGTGAAAATGGTAGACATGTCTCCACCAAGAGGAATATGGTCCACCATCTCCACCACCATTCAACACTGTGCTGAAAGAACTGAGCAATGCAATTAGATACGAGAGAGCAATGGGAGGTATAAAAATTACCTTAGTAGGAAAACTAGTATTTTTTAAAAATTTTTTTCTAATGTTTATTTATTTTTGAGAGAGAGACAGAGAGATATGGAGCATGAGTGGGGAAGGGGCAGAGAGGGAGACAGAATCTGAAGTGGGCTCCAGGCTCTGAGCTGTCAGCACGGGACTCAAGCTCATGAACCATGAGATTATGACCTGAGCCGAATTCAGACATTTAACCAACTGAGCCACCCAGGCACCCCAAAGGACAACTAAGTACTTGTACAAAGGAGAGGGTACCTAAATAAAAAACCCTCAGATAATTCAATGATAAAATTAACCCAAAAGTTGGGTAACACAGCAAGATGTGTAAAAAAATTCAATCTACCGAAATCAGTAGCCTTCATCTCCACCAAGTAATAACCACTTAGAGGCTCTAATGGCAGAAAAAGAACGCAGCACCGTATAAACTACAGATAAAGAACTAACATATCTGGTATATAAAGAACCTTTGGGGGGCGCCTGGGTGGCGCAGTCGGTTAAGCGTCCGACTTCAGCCAGGTCACGATCTCGCGGTCCGGGAGTTCGAGCCCCGCGTCAGGCTCTGGGCTGATGGCTCAGAGCCTGGAGCCTGTTTCCGATTCTGTGTCTCCCTCTCTCTCTGCCCCTCCCCCGTTCAAGCTCTCTCTCTGTCCCAAAAATAAAATAAAACGTTGAAAAAAAAAAATTAAAAAAAATAAAATAAAATAAAAATAAACTGTTACAGTCCCATAATTGTATGATGCAAGTCTTGAAAGAAAGAGAGAAAGAGAGAAAGAAAGAGAGAAATAGAGAGAGAGAGAGAGAGAATGAACGAACGAACAAACGAACCATGGAGGAGATATTTAAAAACGAACATGGGTGGCACAAAAACGGACACACAGACCAATGGAATAGAATAGAAACCCCAGAACTAGACCCACAAACGTATGGCCAACTCATCTTTGACAAAGCAGGAAAGAACATCCAATGGAAAAAAGACAGTCTCTTTAACAAATGGTGCTGGGAGAACTGGACAGCAACATGCAGAAGGTTGAAACTAGACCACTTTCTCACACCATTCACAAAAATAAACTCAAAATGGATAAAGGACCTGAATGTGAGACAGGAAACCATCAAAACCCTAGAGGAGAAAGCAGGAAAAGACCTCTCTGACCTCAGCCGTAGCAATCTCTTACTCGACACATCCTCAAAGGCAAGGGAATTAAAAGCAAAAGTGAATTACTGGGACCTTATGAAGATAAAAAGCTTCTGCACAGCAAAGGAAACAACCAACAAAACGAAAAGGCAACCAACGGAATGGGAAAAGATATTTGCAAATGACATATCGGACAAAGGGCTAGTATCCAAAATCTATAAAGAGCTCACCAAACTCCACACCCAAAAAGCAAATAACCCAGTGAAGAAATGGGCAGAAAACATGAATAGACACTTCTCTAAAGAAGACATCCGGATGGCCAACAGGCACATGAAAAGATGTTCAGCGTCGCTCCTTATCAGGGAAATACAAATCAAAACCACACTCAGATATCACCTCACGCCAGTCAGAGTGGCCAAAATGAACAAATCAGGAGACTATAGATGCTGGAGAGGATGTGGAGAAACGGGAACCCTCTTGCACTGTTGGTGGGAATGCAAATTGGTGCAGCCGCTCTGGAAAGCAGTGTGGAGGTTCCTCAGAAAATTAAAAATAGACCTACCCTATGACCCAGCAATAGCACTGCTAGGAATTTATCCAAGGGACACAGGAGTACTGATGCATAGGGGCACTTGTACCCCAATGTTCATAGCAGCACTCTCAACAATAGCCAAATTATGGAAAGAGCCTAAATGTCCATCAACTGATGAATGGATAAAGAAATTGTGGT
>NW_024412403.1:6460674-6535044 GCF_014898765.1 Herpailurus yagouaroundi | reverse complement strand
GGACATGGAGTTCAAGAATATTTTAAGTGGAAAAAAAAGAATAGTTAGTATCAATGTAATAGATGTGTTCAATTATAAGACTTATTACATGGAAAGCTTTCATTAAATTTATCGGGTGCACATAATTAAATGAATTGAAAAGGGCAAAGAACTGGTATTTCCAGTTAACATTTTAAGTGGACTGCTAGCTGATTATAATAAATTACACTAAAATATTAAAAAAGAAAGAAAATTTTAAGTGAAAAAAGCCACGGAGTGAAAAGTGCCAAGAGCATCTATAGTATGCTATATTTTGTGTACAAAAGGAGAAACTATAAAATGTACACATATCTGATTGAATGTATGAAGAAAAACACAGGAAGCATAAACCAGAAACTAGGGAAGATGGGTGGGAACGTTTACCATAATTATCCAAAACTATTAAGAAAGGGTTAAAACGTTCAATTCACTGTAAAAAGAAGAAAATAATGTAAAAAAGTCTCCTTACATAAAACGCAATTAGTTACTTTAACAGGCTGATAACAGCAGCTAGCATTATTGGATATTAGACACTATCTTAAACACTTTACAATCAATCGAGTTCTTACATCTCTGAGGAATACACGCTACCACTGACTGCTTTTACAGATCTGGCCAGAGACCCAGAAAGGTTAAACAACTTGTCCAAGTGGAAGAATTTAGATTTAACCTCAAACCCTCTGCTCAACTATTACCTCAGTGCTTTACAGAAGAATTAAATCAATTGTTCATCAATACAGAACATTTCAAACCTTCAAACAATAGTGATTAAAAAATGTTAACATTCTATTATTAAATTTTCAACACTCTTTACAAAAACATTGGGTTCTTAAAAAAAGAAAATCAAAGGAAGACCAGTAATTCCATGTGATAATCGAGAAGGGGTTAGAGAGAGGCTTAGATTGGACAGCAGCACAAGCAACAAAGTAAAAACAAATCAACTGGACTTCATCAAAATGTAGAACTTTCCTTCAAAGGAAACCATTGAAGAAGTGAAAAGCCAGTCCCTCAAATGAGAGAAAATAAATGCAAGTCCTACGGCTGACAACAGACTCACATCCAGAAAAAAGAACTTTCACAGCAATAAAAAAAGACAACAAAAGTGATAAATGGACAACAGATTGGCACAGGCATTTCTCCAAAGATAGACAAGAAATAAGCACATGAAAACATGTTCCATTATCATGAATCATTAGGGAAATGTATCAAAAGCAATGAGCTACCCCTTCACACCCACCAGGACAGCTAAAATCAAAAGTACATGTAGACAATGCCAAGTGCTACCAAGGATGTGGTGAAACTGGAATCCTCCTCCATTACCGATGGGAATATAAAACAATGCAGCTGCTTTGGAAAACACTCCAGCAATTCCTCAAAAGGTTAAACAGAGTCACCACATGACCCAGCAAACTGACTTGTAGATATACATCCAAATGAAACAAAAGCTTGTGTTCAAACGAAAACCTGTATGTTAGTAAGGTGCATTGTTCGTAATAGCCAAAACGAAGTATGGATGCATGCTACACGTGGACCAGCCTTGGAAACATTATGCCAACTGCAAAAAGCCCGTCCTCCCACCATCATACTGTAGGGTTCCATTTATATACAACGCACAGAACAGGTCAATCCTTCCACAGAGACAGAAAGATTAGTGATTGTCAGGAGCTGAGAGAGGTGGGCTGGGGAGTAACTGCAAATGAGTATAGGATTTCGTTTGAGAGTCCATGAGGATTTTGAAATTAAAAAGTGGTGATGACGGGACAATCCCGTCAACATATTAGAACCTCTGGGTCACACGCTTGTACGGTTCAAGTATCTCAACAGAGCCGTTCCCGATTCATCCTAGTCCCTTGGTAGATTCAAAGGAAGAGACTGAAGACAAATTATTTACCACCATTTTATACATTTTAAAGTTAGAAAACTCACGTGTCTTCCAGAGCTCGAAGATTCATTTCCAGAAGACAGCTCAAGCCGCCCAAGATTTCTTCGACTGTAATTCAGGCGCCTGCGCCTGCACGTCCTCTGCCGGGACTGGGACAGCAGCACCAGCGACTCGCACTGAAACAGAAACGCGCACGTGGAACCGGCATCCAGTAAGTGCCATCGCCCGCAAGACACATGTTCTTTCACATTCCAAAAAGGATTTAAGGCAAAAATAACGAAGAATAATAGCTCAAAAATATACAAATATGGATGTAGTTAAATTAAACTTGGTGGTTTTACTTTTAAGGTACTTAGAAGACGTGGCTAAATGAGGCACGTTAGATCGGCATTTTCCAAACTAAATTATAAGTTAACTATTTTGCCATTAATAAGATCATAACAACAATAACCCAAGATACCACTTTAAAATATCTAATTTAGGGGCCCTGCGTGGCTCAGCCAGTTAAGCGTCCAACTCTTGGTTTTGGCTCAGGTCATGACCTCCGTTTCGTGGGTTCATGCCCCACATCGGGCTCCGCACTGACAGCATGGAGGCCACTTGGGATTCTCTGTCTCCCTCTCTCTGCTTCTCCCCCACTCGTGCTATCTCTCCCTCTCTCTCTCTCTCTCTCTCTCTCAAAACAAACTTTAATAGAAATAAAATATGTATCTTCGAAGTGAAAAGTATATATTCATGTATCATGATGCTGTCACCAACACTAATGAACATATCCCTGTTGTTTACACAGAGAGAAAGATCTGAAATAATTCTCAAAAATTAACCCAACTTATTTCCAGATTTTAATTTTTGGAGGATTTGTTGTTGTCAGTACTTTTCAGCTCTGTGTGAATTTTTAAAATACCATATTTTATCAAAACAAAATACATATTTAAAGAATCCTTAAAAATCATCCAAATAAAACAGACGACACTTCTTCTAAAGGGCGGAGGGAGCATGCTATTGCTCAGACTCAGTCGTGTGTGAAAGCATATATTCCTTGAACTGATACACAAGTTAATTTTCACATTAGTACCTTCGGTTAGATAATCAGTGGTGTGTTTTATCATTTCATTATGCCTCTGGCCGATTTTCAAATGAACTGTGCTTTCCTTAATTTGTCCATATTGATTTTCGTTAAAGAAAAAAACACCTATTAGTGAGTTTCACGACGGAAATTTTTAAACATAGGTGGGCCAAACCTACCATTAAGAAACTCTTGCAAAATATCCATTTTTTAAAATAAGTTTGAGGGCATTATATACCTAAACGAGCCTATAAAGAATTATAGGACCAAGATAGAAAAAGAGTGTAAACAGTAAAAGATAAGCCTACAATTTCACTCCAGAAGAGGGAGCTGAAGGGTTCAGCAGGTAAGCAAAAACCCAAGAGACTAAACTCATGAGTTAGGCTAACAAAAAATTGCAATTTAGAGCCTTCTATGTGTAGAACACTGCAGGCTTTGGCTCTTAGATCAAAGGGTACTGCCTAGACTGATCAGTAAATTGCAGATAAACAGTAATCCAAAATAATTATAGCCCCATCCTTGTTGCGATTAAGGCAATACAGGCTTGACAGTGGCCTTAGCAGCTCACCATAAGCAGATGTAAATCCTCTCTGGGGGAAGAAGTATCATCCCAAGCTTCAAATTATCTCTAGCTTTAACATTCAATCAAAACCATAGGCAACAAAGAATGTAAACAAAAAAAATGAGAAAAAAATCAACAAGCAATGGAAACAGGGGAACAAGATACTGAAATAATGAAATCAGCAGACATGGATTTTTAAAAATAACCATGGCTGATTTTCAAGAAGTTAATGAGAACTTCACCAGAAAACTGAAAGCCCCAAAAAAGGGACCAAGTAAAAATTATGAACTGAAAAATACAGTAACAAAACTAGGTTTAACAGCAGATTACACATGGCTAAAAGAACTAATGAACTGCAATATAGGTCAGGAGAAAAAAAAATCACAATAACAGCTAACAACCTAACAAAAAGAAATCAATAGCAAAAGTCTAACATACATGTAACTGCAGTATCAGGAGGAAGAAGGAAACACATTCGATGCAAACACTAGCCAAAGGAAAGCTAGCATAGCTGTATAAAGAATTTGGAGAAGGGGCATCTGGGCAGCTCAGGCTGTTAAGCATACAACTCTTGACTTTGACTCAGGGCATGATCTCATGGTTCATGGGATCAAGCCATGCATCGGGCTCTGCACTGACAGTGTGGAGCCTGTTTGGGATCCTCTCTCTCTGCCCCTCCTCAGCTTGTGCGAGTGATGCTTGCACCTCTCACACTCTCTCTCTCTCTCAAAATAAATAAACATTAAAAAAGAGTTTGGAGAGTAAAACATTACAAGAAATAAGGGGTGAAAATTCATACTGAGAAAAGGTTCAATTCAACAAGGAAAAATGAAATTCTACATGTGCACATACCAAATAATATAGCTGCAAACCATATTAAGAAAAACAAGTCGAAACAGAGAAATTTGTAAAGATAATGAGATTTTAACATATCTCACTATAGGTAGGGAGTGCAATCAGTTTGAAATGGCATGTGGCATTAACTAAGTGGAATATACACATATTCCATGATCTAAAAATTTCACTCCAAGGCATAGATTAAAATATACAAAGAGATACCAAGAGATACGTACAAAATGCTGACAGGAGAATTATTACTAATAGTCAAAATATGAAAACAATCCAAATGTCTTTCAAGAACAGACTGAATAAATGGCAGTATGTTCATCAAGGGAATACTATACAACAAACAATGAAAATAAATGAACTTCAACTACTCACAACAACACAGATAAATCTCACAAGGTCAAATGATTAAGCCAGATACAAAAGAATGCAGAATGTAGGATTCCACTTAGATCAGTGTTTCTCGATGTTTTTGCATTATCATTACCGTACAGGAAACTTGGAAGTTTCCTAATTTGCTCCCCCACAAGATGTAATACTGCAGATATATGTCATCAGTGTTTACATAGTGTATATATCCAAGCTTTGTACATAAGAAGACTAAGTATAAAGTTTAGCCTTTTTACTCCATACCAGATTAAGAATAATCATAATTTTTGACTTAAAGGTAAAATTGAAAATTTTAAAGAACTTCATACATTTAACTTCATAACCATTTCTTGAATAATTTTAATATAATTTAATTACATAGATTGTAATATATCAAGTAACATATCCAAATTAGAAAACCGTGACTACATAAGAAACAGCAATGTAATCAGTTTTTAAAATCTTTCAAAACTTATTTTCTCTAGCAAAAATAAATCAAAGAATCTATCAGTTACTTATAACTTATTTTAGTAAATTTAACTTACAAAATTTTTCATGAGAAAACATCCTAACTCAGGCCAAAGATATTCATTTAGATAGTCAACATTTTTTTCTTTTCAGTACCTGACATGATGAGTTGAATCACTTTTAAATTAAATAAAAAGGTAACAGGCACCTGGGTGGCTCAGTCGCTTAAATATCCAACTCTTGGTTTCAGCTCAGGTCATGATCTCAGTGAGTTTGAACCTTGCATCGGGCTCTGTGCTGATAGCACGGAGCCTGCTTGGGATCCTCTCTCTCTCTGCCCCTCCACCACTACTAATTCATTCTCTCTCTCTCTCTCTCTCTCTCTCTCTCTCTCTCTTTCTCTCTCTCTCTCAAAATAAGTAAACTTTCTAAAAATTAATTAGAATCAAGCTTCAATGACAAGGCACATAATGGCAGCCATGAGTACGTGCACAGGCCATCAGTCGTGACGTTGAACGGTCAACTGCGAGCAAGTCCACAAAGTTCTGCAGCGCTGATCTTGCAAACATTTTGTGCACCTTCCGTGCATCAGTGTTAACACTGCTCGTGTGATGTGCATGAAAATCCAAATAGAGAAACTAAATATTATAGACAAAGATTTTCTTCAGCAGGATGAAGTTTTGGAGGGTCTAAGTTTTTTTTACAGATTTTTTGGAACTGCATCATCAGGATAAACTGCAGAAACAGACAAAGCTAACCAGCAGTTTTAGAAGTCAAACGACAGGCTAGCTGTGGATGCAGTGAGTAGGGACGGACCTGCCATGCTTGAGATAAGCCCAGAACATTCCAATTCTTGACCTGAGTGGTCACCACACAGGAATTTTCTGGAATCCTTTACCACTGGTAGCCAGCCATTGGGCTACTTACTCCTCTCAAGTTTCAGACTACTCTTTCCCAACAGCTGTACAACTTTATGCCCCTTATTTTCAATCCCAAACAGAAGACCTTGAGCAAGAAATAGTCTACTTCAGGCAAAAGGTACTAATATTCTCAAGGATCAAAAAAATAAAAGTATAAATTCAGTTTAATTTCCAATTTGCTTATTCCTCAGAAAACAGAATTTCGGTTACCTTCTGTGTGAGCTGGAGAGTCTTCCTTTTTCTTCCTATTATATAAAGATTTCTTTCCTCTTCACCCTTCTCTATTCTGAAGTCTTCCAATTTCCTACAAATGTAAGTATCCAGTTATACTGGTTAATGAACTGATGGATAAGTAAAGGGTATAAAGAGGAAAAACTAATCATTACGATTTGGGGCACCATAAGCTTATATGCTTTTTAAACTAATACAAAAAAATCCCTAAAGTTCTAATAAAACAAGTCAAGCTATACTTTATGTTAGAAACGTAATATGGGGCGCCTGGGTGGCTCAGTCAGTTGGGCATCCGACTTGAGCTCAGGTCATGATCTCACAGTTCGTGGGTTCGAGCCCCGCATCAGGCTCTGTGCTGACAGCTTGGAGTCTGTTTTGGATTCTGTGTCTCCCTCTCTCTGCTTCTCTCCTGCTCATGCTGTCTCTCTCTCTCTCAAAAATAAATAAATATTTTTAAAAAAATAAAAAAAAAAAAAAAAGAAACATTATAATCTCAGAGGCAGTTAGGAGGTCTTATTTTTCGCACTTAATACAGAGATGTTTATATTTTCACAGACCCCAATACAACCAACTCAAATAGAATCTTTCACATTAGCTACCCAATCTCCCTGTAAATTGGGCAAGACTACAATCCTTTTCTCTAAAGAAACAATAAAAACAGAATCCTCCTCCCAACTTATTCAAACTGCATGTTTTGTAATTGGTAGAAAACCAGAATGGCAGTGTTACTACTTCTTCTAATCACCTATATTTCACTCACATGATACAAAACAAAGATTATGTTCCTGTGACCGATCTCAAAGCAGGGGACCTTCCACCATGAGGAATGTACTGAACGAAGTTCAGTTTCCTCCTCCATGGTGAGAGAATCCAGGTGACTGAATGTCCCTTTTCTCCAACTTGAATGCTGCTGAAAACATATGGCTTTGTGTTTTATGTTCACTTTAAAACCCCTCTTGGGCCAGTTTCAAAACAGACATATGGGCCACGGCCCGAGACACAACTAGATGCTCAAATGAGTCTGCACGCAAATGCCGGTAAGTAAGAACTTGATTCTACAGAAATTGCTTTTTTCTCAGGATCCACCTCTGGCTCACACTCAGATGCCAACAGAATAATGCTGCATCCACAGGGCAGCTCTAAATCAGACTCAGCCCTTCACACGTTCTCAGTTTCACCAACTGTACATATATTTAAGGAACTATGGAATTCCTACCCCATAGCTGTACGCTTCCCTTTGTTTTGAAAACGAACCACCACATACACTTCAATCTCAATCACTAACATGGCTGAGAACATGCTAGGAACATGCTAGGCCTTCGTGAGTACAGTATCATCTTCAACGGTGTGCAACTGCAATCCCACACCTAAATGAAACGTCAGTTAAGAAAAGTGGTATTAGAAAGATCATAGGATGAACAGAATTAGAATGAATACAACAGAGTCTCCACTATTCCTGAATTAAGACAAACTACACGTCTGAGATCTAGCCCCAACCGGAACTGCGTCTACTAGGAAGCAGGACTGTGTGCTCATGGCTCTGCACGGGAGGATCATTGATTTTCTCACACTTTCATCTATCACCTAAATTTTTCACAAGGGACACATAACTACTTTTATAGCTGGGAAACAAAATTTTAATTTTCTCCATCTTCATCAAGTGCCACTCTAATTAATTAATTACAAGTTACGTAAAATTCCCATTGCTTCCAGTCATAAGGACTGTCATCAAGAGCACCGACCGTTGCTAGATCGCTTAGCGCCCCATTGTAAAATCTCACGTGTATTTTAGAATACAGCACTATGAGGAGCTACGCTCTTCTTCGGGAAATTTTTATTATAGCAGACAGCTAGTTGGTGCAAAAACTGCATTCTCCTTTTCTTCCTTTGAAACAGATCTGTTTTTATCTAGGCTCTTTGCTGCCCTAAATAGAAACCATCACCTAGCCTCCTCTGTAGCTAAGTACAGCCATACGATGACAACATTCTGGTCAATGAATTAAGAGCAGAAGATCTCATGTGCAACCATGACAGCTGCTTAAATCAAGTTTACTCAACAAATGTCCTTTTTGCCTCAGTCTCTCCCTTCTTCTGACCTAAACCACGCTCTCTACCACAAAGGCAGACATGATGGCTACCATAATAAAGACCAGCTATCTTGGACATAACTGTTTCCAGTGTTTTATCTGAAGAGAATAAATAATAGAGGAATTATTGTCGGGGCGCCTGGGTGGTTCAGTCAGTTAAGCATCTGACTCCTGGTTTCGGCTCAGGTCATGATCTCACAGTTCGTGAGTTCAAGTCCCACACCAGGAACTGTGCTGATAGCACAGAATCTGCTTGGGATTCTCGGTCTCCCACTCTCTCTGCTTCTCTCTTTCTCACTCTCTCAAAATAAATAAATATTTTAAAAAAAAAAAAAAAGGAGAAAGAACTATTCTTCAGGTCTTTCACTCTTGATACTGGTTTGCTTCCCTTGGTTCTGGCAACAAAAAGTATCCCAAAGTAACACTTTTGGTTCTGATGACCATGCAACTCAGACACAATTTTAAGGATTAATGATAGCATAGTACATACATGATGGTGATTTTCTGTATTTCTCATCCCAATACCAGATTTTGCTTTCCATTATTTTATGGTGTATTTATAAACATTCTTAAATTCACCATACAGTATGTAAGTACTACATTCCTCCACCAATCACCGAAACTCTGTGGCCTAAACACATGAAGGACGCACTTTTACAAAACCATCTTCAAGGCATTAGTTACTAGGAGATATAAGGTAACGGAATACTGAACATTTCAGTTATCACTGAAAAGCAGTATTTGCTATGTCCATTGCATTAACTCAAAAATCAGTTAGGTTATACTCAGTAGCAAGGAAGACCCTACTGCCCAGATTATAATTATGAAATACTTCCCACTAGAAGAAAACAGGGCTACTTAAGAGAAAAGAATGACTCTACATGCAAGACGAGAAATTCACAAGATGAACTTCAACACCTTGCCATGTCTGATAGCAGGGATGTTACAGAAAGATACTACAGTCATTTCAAAAGGACTAAAGAGCCAACTTGAAGAGGCTCCTCCTGGCTAGAGGTGGAAAAACTTAAAAATCGATAAAGATATTAGAAATAAACTAAATCGCAGCAGTGTGATTTATACAGCGAAAACCCAAAAGACAAACTGGTCAACGCTGGAGGATGAAAGGGAGTAAATCTTCGTCTTGAAGGTAAATAAAGCAAAATAAACATCTATCTTGTCTTTTCTATATGAACTTTACTATTAGATAATCAAACAGCACATCCGGGTAAATTTCTCTTTTAGAAGTACCCACTGTAACAAATGAAGACTTCAAAGAGTTGAGTGATCAGTTTTATGACCCCTAATGAATTAATGAACCTAACCAGTGAGTTCCCATGCCTGCCAGTGTCAAAAAAGAGAATACTTATTATGTGCCTTTTGACAAAATTATGCCACTTTAAGAAATAGTCTTGCAAAAAACTAAAAACATTTATGACATGAGACAATTGGAAAATTAAACACTGGACATTTGGTTCTACTGAGGAATTATTTTTCTAAGGTATGACAATAGCACTGTGGTAATAACTGAAAACAATCCCTGATCTTTTAGAGATATATATATATCTTTTAGGCATATTTTTAAACAAAATTATATACCTGGGATTTATTTCAAAATAACAATAAAGGGACAAAAGCAGGTATTTGTAAAGATGGAACAGGAATACGAAAAACAATTTACAAAAAAAGTAACCACAGTAAAAACTTTGAGAACAATTTCAACATTTTCCTACCACAAGTAAACCAGATTCCAACCCATTACTAAAATATACTTACGTGATTATTTACACCACTAATGGGGTTAAAAAAAAAAAAAGGTGTAAATAACCACATAGATATATTTTTGTAAAAAGAAACAATATTAAGAGATATCCTAAAACAAACCTAAATATGCCTAGTGGTACCTCTGGTACAACCACTCTTCGTTTCCAAGCCTGCAGGTCACGCTCAGTAGCAATCTGACTGCGTGGAGCATTCTGATGCATCTGACGAACACCTTCCACTTGTCCGCTACGACGCAGACCAATATTTGGAGGGGACTGGATGTCTAAGCTCAGTCTTCTAAAACCTACAAAAAAGAAACGTCAAAACGGATTCCGAGAGAAATTTCAATCTAATATGCATTTAACACATAATAAGCATATACACTCCACCCAGTAAGACACAAACCAAAAATAAAGACACAAACCAAAACTACAAATCCAAAACGCTTTGTCAGAAAGTATCCTAATGAGACTAAGATCAATATACAGAACACAGAACAAACATCTATTCACTTCAATTTCCATTACTAGACTTTCTGGAATTTTTTAATGCATAGATATTTTCTATTATAATGCTATATTTGCATTCGTAAAACCCCTCCTTGCCTTTTTCAGAACCATACACTAAAAACACATCTTTTTGCAAAAATTAGCATTGCAGAGAGCCTCCTCAAACTGTGGTGGCTCTATAACAAGAGCTCGAACAACATTACCTGTGACTTTAAGAGATAATCTGAGCCACTGAGGCAGGCTAGCTGCCAGAGTGGGTATCAAAACTTCAACAAAATGCAGAGCAGGGCAATGCTGGCCGCACCTGAATTAGAGCTGAGAGTGGATGACAAGGCAACACAGATAACAAGGCTTAGTGAGCCCTAAGCCTGTGCAGAGCTGATTAGGTGGGCCACAGGAGACAGGGCAACCTCTCACAAGCTGGAAGTCAGCTGGATGGAGGACGGAGACCAGCGTGGTGGCAGGTGTCCCAGGTAAAGTGCTTGTTTTCTTAAAACACTGGAGGAAGGCACTTCTGCTATTAATGCAACAGAGAAACTGGGGGCTGTATCCTTGCCTGTAGGAGGCTATAACATTCTTCTTCACCTCTGCCAGCTCTCCTTGCCCAGGGCAAAATCCACGTGGCTAAACACACCCCTGCCTTCTTCTAGCTACAGCATTCTGTTTACCAATCAAATGTGAACCAATTTGCATTGCACGACACACCATACTCTGCCTAAAAGGCAGAGTGATCGTGTAAATTCAAACATTTACATTAAAACAAACTGCCATTGGGGCGCCTGGGTGGCGCAGTCGGTTAAGCGTCCAACTTCAGCCAGGTCACAATCTCGCGGTCCGTGAGTTCGAGCCCCGCGTCGGGCTCTGGGCTGAAGGCTCAGAGCCTGGAGCCTGTTTCCGATTCTGTGTCTCCCTCTCTCTCTCTGCCCCTCCCCTGTTCATGCTCTGTCTCTCTCTGTCCCAAAAATAAATAAACGTTGAAAAAAAAAAAATTTAAAACAAACTGCCATTTAAGAAACATGTTTTGAATTCAGAACCAACAATAAATTCTAAATCTGAATGCTCGAGTAATACTATTATTCTCCAACACTGTGAAGAAAACATGTGCACAGGGTCTCATATCATCACATGAGAACTAACTCAAGTGGTCATAAACAGATTCATTACAAAGACTGTTATTCCGCACCGTGGAGTACCATGATGCTACGAAAATGGATGAGGAAGCGCTATGAGTGGATCTGGAGTGATTTCTAGAATATATCATCGACGGGAAAAAGCAAAGCTGAGAAGAACGCATATGCATCAACTGTGCGGTATTCCTGCCTAAAATATTTAACCTGCCTGTTGGAGAATTTTTCTTTTACGTAGACAGGAAGAAACATTTGGCAAAAATGATACTGAAATTTGTGGCCAAGTAACCCATGCAGGTGTGACACGGCAGGGATGATTTTTGTGGTACTCAAGGCTTCTCTAACGTTCCACAGGCATTTATCTTCCCCAGAAGGAGTTTCCATTTGCTGAACAACTGCCTGCTCCTCGAGAGGAGTTCCCCCACTGAGGAACTATATTACTATCATATGCCAGTCTCAAGAACTTCGCCCTACAAATTCATTTCAAGCCTTCCGATTACAGAAGAAACATTTAGTGCTCTACCCAACTAATCTTTTTTTAATTAAAAGTATTAATTTTCTAAATATTTATTTTTGGGAGACAGAGAGACACAGTGTAAGCAGGGGAGGGGCAGAGAGAGGGGAGACCCAGAATCCGAAGCAGGCTCCGGGCTCCGAGCTGTCAGCACAGAGCCTGATGTGGGGCTCCAACCCACAAAGCATAGGATCATGACCTGGGTCGAAGTCGGACGCTTCACCGACTGAGCCACCCAGGCACCCCGTTAATTAAAAGTATTTAAAGGGAAACCTACAACTGTTTTCCCTTTAAAAAAAAAATACTTTGTTCCTTACTCATTTAATATAATTTTGTAAATACTCTTATTTAGCAGCAAAAAAAAAAAAAGTTTCAATAAACGTCCAAGTACTTGAAAATTCAATGTCCATTTGCTGGCACATCAACTTTACAAAAGCCTAGTGAAGTTCCCTCCAGGCTACTGCTACCTAAGCTGTAAAAGCACACTGCTGAAAATTTTTCACTGCATGTACCGGACAGTGACTTCATTTCCTCTTAGATTTCAGTCATGTTAAGACGCAATAGCTCTCATCTATCCTACCTCTTCGGGGTGTTTCTTCCCCACTGGGAAGTCCACTTGGAACGGTATCATGATCTGCTCCCAGTCTCTGATCCTGCTGCTGCTGTAACTGTCTTATCATCCCATCAAGAACACTGGACTCAGGGCTGCGTTCACCATTATCATTGGTTTGGAGGCTTATAATTTGTTCAATCACCTCTCCATCGCCTGTGAATTCAATGAATGAATACAAAATCATAATATACACGAACAGGAAAACAAACTCAGTAGAGTGCAATTAAAGTTATCATTAGCAATTCTCAGATTTCTTTTCAAAAATAAGCAATTAAAGATATCCTATATATTTATAACTAATTGAGACAGACGAAAGACTCAAAACAAACAAAACCCTTCTTTATACCCAACAGCACAAAAACCTCCATAGAGCCTCTGAAACCCCTGAAGTGAGCAAACAGAAACACGCTTCTGTAGAAGCTTTATTTTGCTGTTTCACACTAATGCTACCCTACCCTCACCTTATAGAAGATAGGTTTCATTAAACTCTCATTTGCAAGGTCTCTGACAAGACCAGAGCAACAATGTGTGATTTCTCCTCTACTCTCTTAATAAAACAAAAAGAGGGGCGCCTGGGTGGCTCAGTCGGTTAAGCGGCCGACTTCGGCTCAGGTCATGATCTCGCGGTCCGTGAGTTCGAGCCCCACGTCAGGCTCTGTGCCGACAGCTCAGAGCCTGGAGCCTGTTTCGGATTCTGTGTCTCCCTCTCTCTCTGCCCCTCCCCCGTTCATGCTCTGTCTCTCTCTGTCTCAAATATAAATAAACGTTAAAAAAAATTTTTTTTTAAATAAAACAAAAAGAGTAATACTATTCAACAAACTGCAGCTATACTACACCTGCCTCTCCCGCTAACTGAACTTGCTCTTTTAGGTGCTCTTTTATGCTTTTAGCATAGCCAGTACACATAATTCCTCAACTACAAAATCAGATTTTTTTAAGTGTCTTTGCTTCTCTATTTTTTCTCTTTTTTTATGTTTTTATTTATTTTTGAGAGAGAAACAGAGCACAAGCAGGGGAGGGGCAGAGACAGAGGGAGACACAGAATCCGAAGCAGGCTCCAGTCTCTGAGCTGTCGGCACAGAGCCCAACAAGGGGCTCAAACCCGTGAAACGTGAGATCGTGACCTGAGCCGAAGTTGGAGGCTCAACTGACGAGCCACCCAGACGCCCCTTTGCTTGTTTATTTTTCACCTAACAGGTTCAGTTAGTATTAATGGATAAAAAGTGTTAGATGGTTGTGGGATCTGGCAATTTACTTGCATCCTACTACCTGAGTTAGATTCCCTTATATCTCATGGATAACATCTCCATTTACCATGGCAATCAATAAAGAACTTACAAGAGTTAAATATCATAACTAAGACTGTCTTAAAACCACTAACATTTTTTAATAGTTTCAAAACATGAGCTAGAAAGGAAAAAGAGGAGCCCTAATCTAAAAAGATAAAAAGATTTTAATTTGAATTGGGAACAAAGATTCCTAAGACCACAACACGGAACCAAAGGGAAAACAGTAGAAAAGGAGACTTCTAGTCCTCTCCTCCTCCCTGCAAAATCCCATAGTCTATATAACTTTTCTTTCACAGCACAGAATATTTATATATAACTTGGCAAATATCATCAGAATAACTGTTTCTAGCTGGCATAATGCTGTTCAAACACTGAAATATTAACATGAAGGCTTATGTGCTACAGGAACGGCCCTCCCACTGGAAAAGTACAACCACCCTGGAAAAACAAGGGTTTTCAGAAACTGGACAACAGATACACAGGACTGCAATCCCCAAGAGAAGATAAACAAGGGAGTCTAGCCTTTTGATTACTCCGGGGAACAGCCTCGAAGCAGCTTCCAGAAGAGGAAACCCAAACAGCATCCAGAGGTCTCACTGAGTGAAGGAGACAGAGATCAGAGGTTGGGAGCAGAGGGAAAGACAACAATACGCAGGGCTGAACATCAGAGAAGAATGAATTCTACAGAAAGCTCAGAGATGTACAGTGAGGTTCAATCGATTATTTGACTAAATAATGATATGGGCACACACTGGGTAAAACTCTACCATACTAGGGGAAAAAACATGAAAAAGCAGTATCCCCAAAAATTCCCAGAGCTCTCACTGAGCTGGAAATAGTCCATGTTCCCAACAGCCTGAATAAACTTCAGAATACACAGCAGAATTGTTTAATGCATACTTCCAATTTTAAAACTCAGAATATTTAAACGTGTGTTCAACACAATGAAGAATACAATGACTGCTAGTGCTTTGGTGCCAGAAGTTTTACACACCATTGCCTCTGTATCATCAGTGCAAATGTCAACACTATAAAAAAAGGTAACTGATATTTCCATATTATTATGAAAATAGTTGTGAACTTGAAGACCCCACAAAAAAGGTCATGGATAAAACTACAGGTCTGCAAATCACACACTGGCAATTCTTGTCCTACAGCAACCATTAAAAATAACTAAAACAGGGGCGCCTGGGTGGCGCAGTCGGTTAAGCGTCCGACTTCAGCCAGGTCACGATCTCGCGGTCTGTGAGTTCGAGCCCCGCGTTGGGCTCTGGGCTGATGGCTCAGAGCCTGGAGCCTGTTTCCCATTCTGTGTCTCCCTCTCTCTCTGCCCCTCCCCCGTTCATGCTCTGTCTCTCTCTGTCCCAAAAATAAAATAAACGTTGAAAAAAAAAGAAAAAAAAAATTAAAAAAAAAAAATAACTAAAACAAACAAGTGTTGCCAGTAAGCCATTAATTAGTGAAGATAATATGAAATACTAAAAAGTAATTTCAAACAAGGCAGGAAAAAAAGAAGAATGGCATAAAGAACAGAAAGGATAAAGAGAAAAAAACAGCAAAATGGTAGAGAATTAACCCTGACCATGCTAATAGTTATATTAAACGTAAATGGTCTACATTTTTCAATTAACAGATAGGTTGTCAGATTGGATTGGTGCCTACAAGAAATCGGTTTTAATATAAAGAAACAAACTGGCTATAAAAACTGAAAAGACACACCATGACAATACTAATCAAAATTGGTTGGATTAGTATATTGATACAAAACAAAGAAATAGGGGCGCCTGGGTGGCTCAGTCAGTTGAGCATCTGACTCTTGATTTCAACTTAGGTCATGATCCCAAGGTTCATGGGTTTGAGCCCCTATCAGGCTCTGTACTGACAGTGTGGATCCTGCTTGCGATTTTCTCTCTCCCTCTCTGTCCCTCCCTGGCTCATGAGCGCACACTCTCGCGCGCTCTCTCTATCTCAAAATAAATAAATAAACATTAAAAACAAAACAAAACCGGAAACAAAAAAAATAGTCTTCAAAAGAAGAAATACTACCAAGGAAAAAGGAACAATTCATAATGATAAAGGAATTAATTCACCAAGAAGACCATCTGAAATGTGTCTGCACCTAATAAAAGAACTTCAAAATGTATATAAAATAGAACCAAAAAGAGAAATAAGATGAACCCACATGATAGATATTTTAGCACTCCTTATTAATAACCCCGAATGGAAAAAAGTCACGTCTGTCAAATGTTAGTAAAGGGATAAGTGAGGGTATATGCATACAGTGGTGTACTATCAACAAACAGGAACAAACAACTGATATGTGCAACAACAAAAATGAATCTCAAAAGCACCATGCTGGGCCGCCTAGGTGGCTCAGTCGGTTGAGCAGCTGAGCATCAGAATCTTGATTTCCACTCAGGTCATGATACCAGGGTTGTGGCATTGAGCCCTGTGTCGGGCTCCATGCTAAGCTTGGAGCCTGCTTAAGATACTCTCTTCCCCCTCTCTCTCTGCCCCTTCCCCACTCACATGCACACATTCTCTCTCCCCACCCCAAAAATATTAATAATAATAATGACAATGATAATAATAAAGATAAAATTTTTAAATTAAAAATTTTTTTTACATTTATTTTTGAGAGAGAGATCGTGCACAAGTGGGGCGGGGGGGGGGGGGGCAGAGAGAGAAAGAGACAGAGAATCCAAAGCAGGTGCCAGGCTCTGAGCTGTCAGCACAGAGCCTGACAAGGGGCTTGAACTCACAAACCGTGAGATCGTGACCTGAGCCGGACACTAGACCGAGGCACCCAGGCACCTCAAATTTTAAAAATTTTTAAAAAGGCACCATGCTGGGGTGCCTGGGTGGCTCAGTCGGTTTCGTGTCCGCCTTCGGCTCAGGTCATGATTTCATGAGTTCGAGCTCTGCACTGGGCTCTGTGCTGACAGCTTAGAGCCTGGAGCCTGCTTTGGATTCTGTGTCTGCCTCTCTCTCTCTCTGCCCCTACCTCACTCATGCTCACTCTCTCTCTCAAAAATAAACATTAAAAAAAAAAAAAATGGCAGGGCGGGGGTGCCTGGGTGGCTCAGTCGGGTAAGCATCCAACTTCAGCTCAGGTCATGATCTCACAGTTCCTGAGTTCAAGCTCCGCATCGGGCTCTGGGCTGACAGCTCAGAGCCTGGAGTATGCTTCGGATTCTGTGTCTCCCTCTCTCTCTTCCCCTCCCCCCTCGTGCTCTGTCTCTCTCTCCCTCAAAATAAATATTAAAAAAAAATTTTTTTGGGGGGGCGCCTGGGTGGTGCAGTCAGTTAAGCGTCCGACTTCAGCCAGGTCACGATCTCGCGGTCTGTGAGTTCGAGCCCCGCGTCAGGCTCTGGGCTGATGGCTCAGAGCCTGGAGCCTGTTTCCGATTCTGTGTCTCCCTCTCTCTCTGCCCCTCCCCCGTTCATGCTCTGTCTCTCTCTGTCCCAAAAATAAATAAACGTTGAAAAAAAAAAATTTTTTTTTTAAAAATTTTTTTTAATTTTTAAAAAGGCATCATGCTAAATTAAAGAAGCCAGATACAAAAGATTTCATATCGCACAATTCCATTTATATAAAATTCCTTAAAAAGACAAAATTAAAGTGACAAAACAGAACAGTCATTACAAAGGACCAGAAGACTCCAAGTAAGTCCAACAGAACTTTTGGGGACCCTGAATGTAGTGGTGGTTACGTGACTGCTTAACATCTGCCAAAACTCACTTGACTTGTACACTTGAAATTGGTGAATTTTATTGTATGTAAACTATACTTCAATTAAACTAACAAAAAATAAACATTTGAAAGAGTAAACATACAGTGATCTACATTAAGTCTTAGCGTTAACTATAACTGGTGATTAACTTTTAGTAAATCAATCCTCATCCCAAATCCCAACAAAACATAAGCATTTTTTTCTTTGCTTAATAACATCTGTATGGAGACACTGCTGGGAACAGATACAAAAAAAAAAACAAAACAAAACAAAACAAAACAAAATAAAAACTCTGCCCTTGACGAGGACAGGCAAAGTACAAGACGGGACTCAAACATCTTGTGCCAGAAAGGAAGGAAGTGTTCAAGGGACTCAGAAAGGGAACAACACTCAGCCTGAGACTCTGACACTCAAATCTAAAATTACTATGAACAACAAAATAATGGCCGTTATGGATTATAACCCACTATATAACAACCTCTAAGTCCATATTAAAACTTAATGAACTACGTAAATATATAAAAGGAAGGCTAATAAAATGTAGATGCAATGACGACAGAGTTAGGAAACAACCATTCTGCAACCTTCATAACAACAACTGATTCAGGCAGAAACCATCAGTGGATCCTAAAACTTATGGGTAAAGTTTAGTACAGACCTGATTATTTGTCTCCTATCTCCCTACACATTTCTTCTTTATAGTGGAGAAAGTGCACTCGGCAGGCACCACCTTAACCAAGTTTTCAAAGACAACATTACCCCAACATTTGGACAAAACACAATCAGAAGCAAGCATCCTGACGTGATGCTCCAGGAAGGCTACAACATCATTTATTCTATTCTGTATTCTGCCAAAAACTGTACAACCTGAACGTTATCAATGATAAATTTAATGTGCAGTCCCATACTGAAATCCACATCAGGGGAGAACAGTAAAAGCTTTAAGAGATATTAGAATAACAGACAGAATTTGATTACAGACAATAGATTTGTGTATATGTATTTAATACTGTATCAGTGTTAAATATCCTGCTTTTGGTAACTCTCTATGGTTACATACGAGAATACCTGTGTTCTCAGAAAACACATATTGACAATTTAGAGATAAATGAACATGCAGTCCAACTTAAGTCTCAAATGGTTAAAAACAATTATATGTATCTAGAGATAGAATGATAAAATATTGCAAAATAGTAACTTGTGAATCTGAAAGTACATGAGTTCTGTATACTATTTTTTACATTTAAAAAAAAAAAAAAAAAAAAAAAAAAGACTTTGCACTTACTTGTTGCCACATAGCCTAGCTGTGGAACCAAATGTTCATCTGCGGAATTTTCTCGGCCTGGCACTAATCTCTGATACTTAGTTGGATGAGGATTTCCATCTACATCTACCAAGAACGGTGGAGGCATAAGGTGAGGAGCCTGCTGAGTTTGCTCATCTAAGACATAATTATTAGAATCTCTAATCAGTGGTCGATAGTCGGTATGGAAGAACATCTGATCAGGAATCTGAAAAAAGAAGTTTACAGATTGACTTTTTGGGGTTTATATATGTTAAAGAATACAAATATTAAACATTTATAATCTGAAAAACCAATTTACAATTGGAAACCAAATCAGTACACCTAACCCATTTTCAAAATACTGTTACTACTTATTTTACTACTATAAGAAAGTATTAAGAATGACCTTTTCAAGACACACCAAAAAACGGACTCTTGATCTAGAGAACAAACAGATAATTACCAGAGGGGAGGTGGGTGGGGGATGAGGGAAGTAAGTGAATGGGATTAAGAGTCCACTTCTCTTGATGAGCACGTAACAGACAGAACTGCTGAGTCACAACTCTGTGTACCTGAAGCTAATGTAGCCGACACTGTATGTTAACTACACTGCAATGAAAACATTTTTTAAGTGGTTAAAAATGCTACCAAAAAATAAAAAACAAAACACCTTTTCATATGGCTTGCTGCATCCAAACCCAAATATCAGAAGGTGTCCGTGAGAATCTGTACAGGCAAAATGCTGTCCATCCTGTGAAAATTTACAGTCAAAAACAGCTCCGTGTCCTTGTCCTTCAATCTAGGAAGCAGAGAGAAAAGGTTATAACCAATTCTGTACAAGCGTTTTTGCTTTATCAACTGTTTGCTGCCAATTTCCTGCTACAAACACATCACTTCTCAAAGAAAATCTTTAAAAACAAATTTTGCATTAAGCACATGTATTTTCAGAAAATAAAATTCACTTCTAATTCCACTAGCCTAGAAAAATATCTCAAAAGGTATTCCAAGGAGTTCTCAAAATGACAGAATGAAAGATCATAAGCCAATTCGAAGTAAAGGCTTTAATTTCTTAGAAGTGAAAATGACAAGCAATTTCATAAACTTCTGTTTCAATACATAGCAAAAGGCTACTAATAACCCACAAGATAAATGATTAAAGATCAATGAAGTATGGTATTCATGAACTAAAATCAGTACTTCTCTGGAGTTTAAACTTTCCCCTAAGATGTCTGACCACTGTATGCAAAAGTGTAATCCTACCAAGTCACAAAGGTGCACATATAAATGCCTAAACCTACTTCATTTCAAACTACCACAAATTTCAGGAAGGATGCTCCTATTACATCATGAATATTGCCTTAAACAGACTGCTTTTAAATTTTTATTCTTGCTCTTCAGCTGTAATTATATTAGGTTAGCACTACCAATTTACAGTTAGAGGAGTTGTTTCACTGACAGCATATCGCTATTGCATGCATGGTTGTTGTCTGAGCCTGTAACTTTCTAATAAGTAAACTTTATGCCAGGTTTGATCAGTGTTGGAAGATGAACCATCCACCCACTAACTGCCAAAACAAACTTACACCATGCCCAAATACCTGCTTGAAAATCAGAAGCACTTTACAACTGCTATACCACACACAAATGGGCACCGATTAACAAATTTAAAAATTAAGTTCCTGGGCTATTTAGGGCACAGCCCTATTATGTATCCACATAATACATATACAAATTTCTGTTGTCTCATAACATAAAAAGGAACAAATGGTATAGAAATACTTTTCTATTAATTTTTTGTGAAAACACAGGAATAGAGATTCACCCACACAGTCCTTCGAGGAGACACCTCTACAGCCCAACCCTCATCCTGGCACCACTTCGCATCGTGGCCTGGAACCTCCAAGCCTAAGTAGAGGTAGGGATCCCTGGCTTATAGCTCAAAGATGTTGGCAGCTACTCTCCTGTCATACGTGGAGACCTAAGTGCAATAAAAGTTTTGCTAAGGTACCTGCTGAAAAGGAAGTTTTCCTGAGCAGGCCAACCTATCTAAGCAGAGTAAGCCAGACTTGGGTTTCTACCTGTAGTTTGAAGAATCCTCCAGTGATTCCTGACAAAATGCAACCTGCATTTTGCAATTCAATACAATTCAATTGCACAGCAATTCAATGTCACATTAAAGATTCTTATCTATTTCAAGAAATCTTGTAATGTCAGTAATTTACAATCCTAAGTAATCTAACAGAGAATTGGGAGCTCTCAGCTGAACAGTGAAGGTAAGAAGAACTCTGTATACACAGCAAAGTCTGGGTGTCTCACCAAAAGTAAGATCATTGTTGCGCACTTGAGACTTCTTTGGCTCACAAATTGTTTAGCTTATATTCTGCTTAAAACCTGAATTAATGTAGTTTTCTGTTCTGATGAGTTAAATGCAGGGAGTAATGTTTTTTGGGTGGTTTTTTTTTTAAATCTTTATTTATTTTTGAGAGAGAGACAGCATGTGAGCAGGGGAAGAACAGAGAGAGAGGGAGACACAGAATCTGAAGCAGGCTCCAGGCTCTGAGCTGTCAGCACAGAGCCTGACGTGGGGCTCGAACTCACAAACTGAGATCATGGCCTGAGCCGAAGTCAGATGCTCAACCGACTGAGCCACCCAGGTGCCCCTCAGGGAGTAATATTCTTAATGAGTTTTAAAGAATAATTAAGAAAACAGAGCCACCTATAAATTTTAAGACCACAGAAAAACTGCCGGAAAGACTTATTTTTCCAATAATTCAAACCCACAGAGATGTAATTTTCAGAGATGCCTAGTAACACATGTTCAGTTTGACCATACTGTTTGAGTTTTTTAAGTGCATTTTATGGTAATAAATATAATAATGCATATAACTGTCAAGAATTATCCAAAATAAACATACTGAAATAAAATTTTAAGGTTAAAAAACACAAAACACATGGACTCAGATGGCCTTCAATCAAAGATCTAAGAACCACTCATCTATCTACCCTGCTACTAGACTGCCTCCAAAATGAATTACAATTTGAACTGAAACTCAATATGAATTGTACAGTAATTTTATAAAACATCTCACATGTGTATCAGTCAATAGTCTTAACAACACAGAAACTCTTTTACACAGTAACTACCTCAGAATTTACCCTAAGGAAATAATCATGGATCTACATAAGCAGCCATGGACCGGGATATTCAAAAACCACTTAAACACTCAACAACAGTTAAGTTCACTACATATGGAACTTTCTGAGAAAGGCTGAAGTTAGAGTTAAAAATACAACTGCAAATTCTTTAAATACATTTAAGATTTTGGAAAACATTCTATGTAAAATGAAAAAAGACTACAAAACTATGCAAGAATGCCAACTAATAAATATGGAAAGAATAATGCCATTAAAAACCATCACTCGGGGGCGCCAGGGTGGCTCAGTTGGTTGAGCGTCTGACTTCGGCTCAGGTCATGATCTCTCGGTCCATGAGTTCGAGCCCCGCATCGGGCTCTGTGCTAACAGCTCAGAGCCTGGAGCCTACTTCAGATTCTGTGTCTCCCTCTCTCTCTACCCCTCCCTTGCTCGTGCTCTGTCTCTGTCTCTCGAAAATAAATAAATGTAAAAAACGAAACACCATCACTCATGATGTGGCTATTCCTGCAGGACCCCGGACAGCCTTACTGATCTAAGGGCCCTCACTCACCCTCAACAACTGAACCAGTTTTCACTATTCACAATGAGGAAAGCACAGCCCGTTCATCATCTGTTTACTGACTCGTTTATGCATTTGTTCATGCTAACGTTACTCAGAGTCTGGTAAGAGCAACGGATATTTGGTCAATTAATTATTTCTGTTCAGGGATTCACAATACTTATTTTCATGTTCCAAATCACGCAGTAACTTGCCATGGTTTCTCCTAATCCAATAAATGTCATGTTGGTTATATTAAAAAAAAAAATAGCACTGGATACTAATGTTTGTAAGTGAAAATTTAATGAGGAATAGGATATTTACAGAGTCCCAAAATACCTCCTGAAAAAATAAGTTTAATAGTTACAAAGAGGAAAAACAACTATTTTATGGTGGGGAAACCTGGCAACTACCACCTTACCAAATATTTGAAATTATCACCACTAAGGGGCACCTGAGCGGCTCAGTCAGTTGAGTGTCCGACTTAGGCTCAGGTCATGATCTCACGGTTTGTGGGTTCGAGCTCAGCGTTGAGCTCTGTGCTGACAGCTCAGAGCCTGGAGCCTGCCTTGGATTCTGTATCTTCCTCTCTCTGCCCCTCCCCCACTCGCGTTCTGTCTCTCTCAAAAATGAATAAATGTTAAAAAAAAAAAAAAAACTTTTTTAAATTATCACCACCAAAAAGAAGTATTAACAGAATCAAATCATAAAGAAACACCAGACAAAAAAATAGATGTTCTGTAACATTACTTGCCTGTACTCATCAAAAAAGTTACAACGTGGGAAATAGAAAAAAAGAAGGAAGAATTGTTGAAGAATAAAGAAATCTAGAAATAGGGGCACCTGGGTGGCTCAGTCAGTTGAGCGTCCAACTTTGGCTCAGGTCATGATTTCACAGCTTATGAGTTCCAGCCCCACACTGGGCTCTGTGCTAACAACTCAGAGCCTGGAGCCTGCTTTGGATTCTGTGTCTCCCTCTCTCTCTGTCCCTCCCCCACTCATGCTCTGTCTCTCAAAAATAAACATTAAAAAAAAAGTTTAAAAACAAAAAGAAACCTAGAAACATACAGCCACTTAATGTAATTCATGATCCTGAACTATTTAAACACTGTTTCAAGGGGCAAAATATAACTAAAAAGACATTACTAGGACAACTGACAAAATTTGAATATGGATTATATAATGCTACTTTATCAATGTTAAATTTGCTGGTTTTGGTAACTATCTTGTGGTTGTAGATGAGAAATTCTAAAAAAATATGTAATAGGATCCTAATTTGGTTTTAGAATATTCCATATGCAAAAAGAAAAAAGGCTGGAAAAACCCAACAATGTTTGTGATTTCCTAGATGACTTTACTATTATTTTTACTACAAAGTATTCAATAAATTTAGTGAAAAAGTTATATACAATGAATGTAACTTTGCCAATTTAAAGAAATTCAAACACATTCACACATATAGAGAGCTAAATTAATAGCTTTTGAAAATCTTTCCTTCATGTGACCCAGTTACACAGAGTGTAAATACATATGGCTGTCGGATATTTATTAGTCTTTAAGTATCCTGACTGCTAGAAATATAAACTGCCGAAACACACAGATCAGTTTCTGGCCAACCATCATAATCCAGACACGTGAAAGCAATGCAAGCATACGTGAAGATACACCTCGCTTACCATATTAAAATAATGTTTCATCTTGGTGCCTTTTGTAATATCCCATATAAATATGCTGCCATCGTGTCCTGCAGATAACATAATTCTGGAATCAAAGGGATGCGTCTCCAAGACAAAGACTTCATCAGCATGTCCCTTTATTCAACAAAATCATATAGTTAAGGAGAGTTCGCAAGCTTGAACTTTCAAATTAAAAACCCGTATTGCCGGAGTACGTAAGGGCTTTTAAAAATGTGTTAATGACAGTGATTTATATATTAGTATAAACACAAATTTCTACTCATTTAATAATATCAATGGAACATACTGTGTATTAATTTTATACTTTCAGAAATCAAATTACAGTTCAAAAAAAATCTTGATTTGTTATATTGTATAAAAACTATTTACCAGTAAGTTATGAAGCAGCTGTCCAGTGTAAGAATTCCACACTTTAAGGACATGATCATTCACGGCTGTGACAACAATGCTATCATTCTGATTCCAAGCTATCATTGTTACTTTGGGTTTCATAAACCTTTCCTCTTCCAAAGATAAGTCCCTATGAAAAAACACACAATGTGTAAATTCATTTGAATGGTACAATCAATACGAAAATAGCAAAAAGTAATCTAGTTCATGTATATACATTATCATATGTCTGATACACATCTGACCCACAGCAGATTATCTATAAACAGATTATGGCAAAAATGGAACAGGGAGGGGATGACTTAGAAACAGTTGAGTCTGAATGAAGGCAGATGTTAGGACACCACCACTGCTCATAAAGGCAAAGCTTTTTCTCTCTCCCCCTTTTATTATTCCCTTCCCTGACATCAAGCCCTATCAGCAATAAAGTTGTTTCTCTCTCCAGAGAAGATGACAAGAAATTTTAGGAAAACAGAAAGAAGGAAAGCATCTTCACATCCCCAGCACCTAGAAAAGTGCCTGACATACAGATATTCAATCTGTTTAACTGTACGTAAAACTGTACTCATCCCTTTACAGTGCCCTACAGGCGGTTCCTACAGGCTCTCTTGGCAAGAAAGGCCTGGACACAAACACCTGCAATGATTTGCAGCCTTTATGAACATGACATGCAAAGTCTCTCTGTAAAATATACTCGTAATACACAGAGATAGGGTAAGGCCTAGCTGCGTTTGAAATCAGAGAATACATCCCAAGAAATTATAAACATAACATTTTTTTTAGTTTTTTTTTTCATTTACATCCAAATTAGTTAGCATATAGTACAACAATGATTTCAAGGGTAGACTCCTTAATTCCCCTTACCCATTTAGCACACCGCCCCTCCCACAACCCCTCCAGCAACCCTCAGTTTGTTTTCCATATTTAAGAGTCTCTTATGTTTTGTACCCCTCTGTTTTTATATTATTTTTGCTTCCCTTCCCTTGTGCTCATCTGTTTTGTCTCTTAAAGTCCTCATGAGTGAAGTCATATGATATTTATCTTTCTCTAATTTCACTTAGCAGAATACCCTCCAGTTCCATCCATGTAGTTGCAAATGGCAAGGTTTCATCCTTTTTGACTGCCGAGTAATACTCCATTGTATATATACACCACATCTTCTTTATCCATTCATCCATCGATGGACATTTGGGCTCTTTCCACACTTCGGCTATTGTCAATCGTGCTGCTATAAACATGGGGGTGCATGTGTCCCTTTGAAACAGCACACCTGTATCGCTTGGATAAATGCCTAGTAGTGCAATTGCTGGGTCATAGGGTAGTTCTATTTTTAGTTTTTTGAGGAACCTCCATACTGTTTTCCAGAGTGGCTGCACAGCTTGCATTCCCACCAGCAGTGCAAAAGATCCTCTTTCTCCACATCCTCGCCAACATCTGTTGTGCCTGAGTTGTTCATGTTAGCCATTCTGACAGGTATAAAGTGGTATCTCATTATGGTTTTGATTTGTATTTCCCTGATGATGAGTGATGCTGACCATTTTTTCATATGTCGGACGGCCATCTGGATGTTTTCTTTGGAGAAGTGTCTATTCGTGTCGTCTGCCCATTTCTTCACTGGATTATTTGTCTTTTGGGTGTTGAGTTGGAGAAGTTCTTTATAAATTTTAGATACTAACCCTTTATCTTATATGGCACTTGCAAATATCTTCTCCCATTCTGTCGGTTGCCTTTTAGTTTTGCTGACTGTTTCCTTTGCTGTGCAGAAGGTTTTTACTTTGATGATCCCAGTAGTGCATTTTTGCTTTTGTTTCCCTTGCCTCTGGAGACGAGTAAGAAGTTGCTGCGGCCGAGGTCAAAGAGGTTTTTACCTGCTTTCTCCTCAAGGATACTGATGGCTTCCTGTCTTACAGTTGGGTCTTTCATCCATTTTGAGTTTCTTTTTGTGTATGGTGTAAGAAAGTGGTCCAGGTTCACTGTTCTGCATGTCGCTATCCAGTTTTCCCAGCACCACTTGCTGAAGAGGCTGTCTTTATTCCATTGGATATTCTTTCCTACTTTGTCAAAGCTTAGTTGGCCATACCTTTGTGGGTCCATTTCTGGGTTCTCTATTCTGTTCCAATGATCTGAGTGTCCTTGTGCCACAAACATACATTGTAATTAAAGAAAACCACCATAAGAATATGGAAGAAGTATCCCATAGTATCTCTCTATATAAGCACAATGGAACACAGACAAGAGAATAATCCTAACTAGATTGGTTAGGGAAAAGTGTAACATAAGAGGCAAAATGGAGTAAAGGCAAAGACTCCATGCTTCACTTTATTTTTTTAAGTTTATTTATTTATTTTAGGGGGGGGGAGGCAGAGAGAGAGAGGGAAAGAGAGAATCCCAAGCAGGCTCTGCGCTGTCAGCACAGAGCCTGATGCCAAGCTTGATCCCATGAACCATGAGATCAGGACCTGAGCAGAAACCAAGAATGGGACGCTCAACCGAGCCACCCGGGCTCCCCATCCATGCTTCACTTTTTTTTTTTTTTTCCCAACGTTTATTTATTTTTGGGACAGAGAGAGACAGAGCATGAATGGGGGAGGGGCAGAGAGAGAGGGAGACAAAGAATCAGAAACAGGCTCCAGGCTCTGAGCCATCAGCCCAGAGCCCGACGCGGGGCTCGAACTCACAGACCGTGAGATCGTGACCTGGCTGAAGTCGGACGCTTAACCGACTGCGCCACCCAGGCGCCCCAATGCTTCACTTTAAACTAAAAGGCATTCACCTGTTAATAGCTTTGAACCAACAGACATTTTGTCCTTCACCAAGTTGATCACCCAAGATTAGAACACTAAAACGAATATACCCATTAATTCTTACATACAGAAAACTCTGTTTTTCAAGACTGGAAAGAGGTAAAACTTTAAATGAGAAAAGACAATTCCCACCATGGGGGGGATTTCAGGCAAAGTGCTCTCCAAGGCAACAAGAAAACTGAGCAGTTTTCTGTCTCAGTAAAACTTTCTATACTGAAGTTTTTACATCGATGTTCGTATTTTGCTTAATAAAATAATTTTTCATAGGTGAGTGTGATTTCAAATTATCCTCTTAATAGTGAAATAACCTTCACTATTTCAACCAATCAAGGACTAACAGTATTCACTCCCACACTAAGGTGCTTTTGAGTATCCAGACGGATCATTTTTCAATCATGGTAATGGTGTGATTTGTTTGTGAACAAGGATTATCAGATTTCCAGTACATCTTGCTTCCATTCCCTACCACAGATCATTTCACAAAAATGTTAATATCTCATTTATTTTGAAACCAAATTAGAACTGTTTGAGACACAGCAGAGAATGAGTTAATTTCCCCTACAATTACTAAAAATAAAGCAGACATGAGGATTTCCAAAGGACTAAATGTGAAACATTTCTCAGAAAAACTGATAAAACCTTTGACATGGCTACCCTACAGCAGGCAGTGTACCAGAAACATAAATGTAAGCATCAATTCTTTGGGAAAAATGAGATTTACATATCTTATGTATCTATCAGATATGCAGGAAGCAGCCATTCATTTAGATCACTGCTCTTCCTAACAGGAAGTGGCTCCAATCCCCTGAACACAGCAGTCAACCACCAGGGAGAGAAGGACCAAGTAATTACAATGCACCTGCTTCCACTTACCCTGAGACTCTGGTCGCCATATCCAATAAAATGCTTCTCCATTCCAACTGCTCGAATCTCCAAATCCGTGCTGTTCCGTCTCTGCTACCACTTAAGAACCTTAAAATATTCAGAAAAAGATCTTATGCTCACAAACATGCCACTAAGAACTACAGATAAAATCACAAGCCAGAACACTTTTAATGTAGCTATTCTGACCGCAAGTAAATGCAGAGGTGTTATCTCAAAAGACAGGGATTCAGAGCTTATCTGAATGGGAAAAATTGGTTTGCTGTAATTTGCCTGGCCCTATGGAGTTAATGCACATTTCAAACTCATTCAATAGCTTGTCAAATAGATGGAGTTTTGAGAAGACAATGTGCACGAAGTACCTGGACAAGGGAAAATAACTAGGAAGAATTAAAGGTGTGTGTGTGGGAAAATCAGTAAGAGCAAAAGCTCCATTTTAGCATCTTTACACTCAAGCTAATTCACGTTGGTCACTATGTAAAAATACGTCCATCTTTTAACAAGAGAAAGTAGTAAAAACCACAGTTTAGGAAAGGCACCTGAAAGACACTTGGGACCATAAGAGAGTATATAATTTAAGTGACAATTCTGTCACATGACACATCACAGTGGTTGATTAGAAGAGATTTTTTTTTTTTTTAACTACTCAAACATCAGGAATTTTATTATCTTTACATCTAATTTTCCTGCAAATCAAACACTTAGCCAGTAGTGAGTTAAGGAAAGCTACTTTTGGTCATAGGAGCTGGTAGAAGCTACAATTCTAAACACTTGCATTTAATGTGTCCCTCCCCACCCCCCGACAGACACATTTCATTCAATTCATACAATTACTACTAAGTACCTGCAATTTGCAAGGCAATGTATTAGCTGCACTACTATGCAGCACAGTATGTTTGCCTAAAAACCCACTCACAAACACAAAAACCCTTACTCACCGATCACCATTGTTACAAAATTGGATGCTATCAACTTTATCCTAAAGGGGGGGAGAGGGGCACAAAACAAACAGAAAAGTGATCAACCCTCTTATTTGTAAACAAAGCAAAAAACCCCCTCCATTTTAGAGCTAGAAAAACATCTGGTTTAGCACAAGAACAAGAATCTGTGCTGCTTAGTTTCATCATTCAAACGCGTATCTTACATTTAGGTGCAAAAACCTAATGTGAATCTAATGAGACTATTAAAAAAAGAAGACTTCATTCTAAATTTAAAACTGTATTTACAATGAATTACATCTGTGTAAAAATTCATGTGGAAAGTGATCAAAACATAAAGGTTTTAACAGTTGAAAACAAGTCCTATTCACTTTGATGATTATTTAGGTTCAAATGTTTTTCCCTTTAAAGTAATCTGGATCTGTTTATCAAATAACTTCACAGAACTTCCTACAGGAAAAAAAGATAACCTGACCACTGACCAGTATTCTAGAATCCTGAGAGCTATCTATCTTACTATACATTAATAAAAGAGCATTCTGATTTAATTAGTGTGATTAAAAAGAGTAGTCCCCTTGAAACTAACCCCACCCAAACTGTCACTTAAAGCTGAAATAACCACCACAAAATATTAGCACTGTCACATACTTGTCAGTAATATCCTTCACCTTTATACATGCAATCCCTCCTATATCTAAAATTAAAATCAAGAACAATTTCGTTAGCAATATTTGACCATGTACCAACAGGAATATTAACGATTGGGGCGCCTGGGTGGCTCAGTCGGCTAAGCGTCCGACTTCAGCTCACGTCACGATCTCGCAGTTCGTGGGTTCGAGCCCCACGTCAGGCTCTGCGCTGACAGCTCAGAACCTGGAGCCTGTTTCAGATTCTGTGTCTCCCTCTCTCTCTGACCCTCCCCCGTTCATGCTCTCTCTCTGTCTCAAAAATAAATAAACGTTAAAAAAAATTTTTTTAAAGGAATATTAACAATTAATCTACAGAATTTTATAACATGAGTACTTACCGTGTGGCTTTCAAGTTCCGCGATTTTTTCAGGTGCTTCAAAACCCAAAAAATACATTCTGATTACATGATCAGTACTACCTGTGGCTAAAAACATACCACCTGCAATAAAAACGTCAAGGTTAAAAAACTTGGGTTTGTAACAAATATCCAAACAAACCAAATTTCTGTATCAAATTAAGCAAAATCTCTTATTCCAAAACTAAGTTTATCTCAATAGATCCATTTTATAACTCATTACATAAAGACTTTAATATAATGCAGAGCAATGTTGCAATTTATAATAAAAAATACATACTGGGTCTTCATCCCTATTTCTGGCACAGAGCTCCTAAAACCCTTGGAATTTCCTAAGTGACAACACTGATAAAAGTATCTTGATATTCATAACAAACCCATTTCAACCACACCAGAGCTCACATTAACAAAGTTCACATTAATGGGGGTGCTGACTGCCGGAAGTACCAACCGTGTGATCAGAGGGCTCCCCTGACCTCCGAGAAGTGGGGGGGAGGGGGAGTTGAATCGATCACAAATGATTTAATCAATTGTACCTAATAGAGCCTCCATAAAAACCCAAAAGGAAAGAGTTCAAAAAGCTTCCGGGTTGGTGAACATGTGAAGATTTGGGGACGTGTGGCATGCTTAGAGAGTGCCCCATCCCACACACTTTATCCTCTGTGTCTCTTCCATTTGGCTGTTCCTGAATTATATCCTTTTATAAGAAGCTGGAAATCTAGTAAGTAAAATGTTTGGGTTCTGTGAGCTGTTCTAGCAGAATAATCAGACCCAAGGAGGGTGTTGTGGGAACCTCCGATCTTTAGCCCATGAGTCTGAGCACAGGTGACAACATGATCTGGGACAGGGAGAGTCTTGTAGGACTGAGCTCTTCACCCGTGGGATCTCACACTATTCTTTAGGTAGATAGTGTCAGAACGGTACTGAACGAACTGTAGGACACCCAGCTGGTGCTAGATACAGAATTGTTTGGTGGTGTTGAAAACAAAACAAAACAAAACAAAAACCACATAAATCAGATGGGACTTTAATTTAAAAAGTAATTCAACCCAGAAATATTCACTATCTCCCACTGCCTTACAAACTCTGGGCAATGACCCTATGTGCTACTAGTCTAAAGATGACTGACAAAAGGGGCTCTGCTTTCGAAAGAACCTCACACACCCACACCTCGCTTCAGAATACAAGTTCACTCATTCAAGTTTCCAGACTCATGGGGGGAAGTCTTTGACGTCGCCTAAAAAGAAAAACTACTACCCAAGTTCACTGTGTAAGAAAAGAAAATGCGGAAATGATTTCACCAGGATGTGTGGAAAACAAATTCAAACTATCAAAGTACACAGTGCAGCCTGTTAAAGAGAATCAGTTTTGGTGTATCTCACCACGGACACATGGATGCCTTAAGCCTCCTTCTGCCACCTATCACAGACTCTGATGGCCATTAAAAATCAGAGACTGGCAGAATGGGACAGTGAAAGACAAGAAAAAAGTTAATTAAATAAACATCATAGATTAAATCTAAGTCATCTACTATCCATCTGAGAAAGGCTCTAAGCAATACTGTGGCCATTCAATAAAGGCTAAAATAAAACTAAGAAAAAAAGAATGACTAAAGTTATCTTACCAACACTAAAAGAAGAACAAAGCATCTGAACACCTGGTCTAGGCTTCTCCGTGAACTTCAGGGGACGTGGACTTGAAAAGAAGAAGATGTCGTTTTAGAACTCATTAGTTTAACACATTAACAGGGTTCAGAATACTGGTTTGAATCTAGCACATTTAAATAGTATGACCTTATTTATGAAGCACCTCACAGTATGTCAAGTATCTCTGCAAATAATATTACAGCTGGATGGGTTCTGGAAGACTGTTCAATCCCTATGTTCACAAGAACGCTACCACACAGCAAGAGCAGACCTACCAGCCCCAGTCTTGTAGCTGAGGGGACTAAAACCCAGAATGCAAGTGAACCCGCCATCAAGGCTGTAGGACGGGGAACACAACCACCAGGGGACAGCACCACTCGGCAGAAACAATGCAAGCCCCAGGTGTAACTCTGCATTTTTATCGGAGCCACATTAAATGTAAAAAGATTAGTTTTCTTTCATTTAACCCAATATATCCAAAATATCACATCGATATTAATAAAAACATTAATGAGAACTTTAGATTCTTTTCATATCACATCTCTGAAATCTTCCAGAACATACGGCATGCATACTGTTATCTATTCACCAAAGACACCGGATCTGTATTCAGATTTCATAAAACCTTAATTCACATACTCAAGTTGTTTGAAATACGCTTAAAGGTTTTATAATACCTGAATCAAGTATCAGGTTTTAAACTGAAATTAATAATTCAGCTCCTCGATTGCACCAGACACACGTGAAGTGCTCACCAGTCATATGCGGCTGGCGGGTACTGTCCTAGACAGCACAGATCTACAACCCAGGTCTTCTGACTCTTCAGTAATCCTGCCTAAATTTCTGACTACACGTCCAATTATACACTTCTAACATTTTTCAAGATGTTTCGCATATGATCTCACTTTTTTCCCCCATAGAATGTGCCCTCTAAGATAGAAGAACATGATTCTTTTATCTATCCAACCATCCAAACAGTACATTGCAAACAGTACACAGTCAATAAGGCACTAATGCTGTAAATAGTAAAAAGTAAAAAGGCAACCACAATACACAACTTCACTTTATAATCAGACTTCATCTCATTAGACTAAACTGTAACATGAGAAAAAGAAAACTTGGGCGCCTGGGTAGCTCAGTCTGTTGAGCGTCCGACTTAAGCTCAGGTCCTGATCTCACAATTCGTGGGTTCAAGCCCCACATCAGGCTCTGCGCTGATGGCTCGGAGCCTGCTTCGGAATGTGTGTGTGTGTGTGTGTGTGTGTGTGTGTGTGTGTGTGTGTTTCTCTCCCCCGCGCTTGTGTGCACACACGCAGTCTCTCAAAAATGAATAAACGTTAAAAAAAAAAAAAAGTTGAAAAGAAAACTTATTACACTATTAGAGCCACCTACCTGAATTTCAGGGATTCTAAATCCCACTGCCAGAAACAAACTGTCCCATCAGCACCAGTAGAGACCATGTATCTTTGGGAGCCTTTGGCCATCGGGCTAAACTGAAAAAGAACAACACATACAATTCAGTTTCCTAAGTGCCTATAAAGTCATAGTTTAATGGTTTTTCAAAGTTAATTTCTTTTTTATTTTTTTTTTAATTTTTTTTTTTTTCAACGTTTATTTATTTTTGGGACAGAGAGAGACAGAGCATGAACGGGGGAGGGGCAGAGAGAGGGAGACACAGAATCGGAAACAGGCTCCAGGCTCTGAACCATCAGCCCAGAGCCTGACGCGGGGCTCGAACTCACGGACCGCGAGATCGTGACCTGGCTGAAGTCGGACGCTTAACCGACTGCGCCACCCAGGCGCCCCTTTCAAAGTTAATTTCAACTCACAAATTTAAGTAAAACATAACCATTGCAAAATACAGGTGACAGTATAGTGAAAAATCATAACCTACAAAAATAAGGTCTATCTCTCATTTGTAAATGTCATGCAATCTCAATAAAAGATTACTGTCAAAACTAACAAACAAGAATAAAGAGAAAAACTTTTGCAAAGAGAAAGTGAAGAGCGTGAAGAGTTGGTCCTACCAATATGAAAGCTTATCACAAAGCCTCAATAATTAAAACTATGGGGCATGGTAGGTACAGGGTCAGAATGACCAATGGAAAAATAGATTATCAACTCCAAAATGGCCCTTAATGGAAGAGTTAAGATAAAGGGTTGTCTCAAAACAGTTGGGGAAATGATGGATCAAAGCATAAATGATTTACCAATCGTAGAGCAATCTGGAAGCTATTCTTCAGACTATAGACCAGGATAAATTCCAAGTGGATCAATTATCCAAATATTTAAAAAACAAAACTATGAAAGTATTCTAAGGAAACACAACAATTATACTGTTAACTTCAGAACTGGGTGTTCAACTGTGCTACACAAACAAGCTAGATAACGTAAGATCAATTTGGACCAGAGACATCCAATCAATAAGGCTTAACAGATGGAAAGGAAGGTACGAAGAAAACAAGAAAAACACATTAGGCAAAAGAATGTGAACCAAAGTACAAAAGTGAGAGGGACTGTGGTATATGACAGCAACGGAAATATCTATAGGACTACTGTGTTCGTTTGTGGAAGTGGTGGGGAAATGGGTTAAATGGTAGAGACTCTGGACCCAGTAAGAGCAAGAGGTAAATGCTGTTTCAAGTAAAATGCAAAGATTTGTCAGACAACAGTGTACAATATTTACTGAAAGGAAACAGATAAGACAAACCACCAAGAATCAACCCAGTTAAATCCAAGAACCTTCACTTCAAGGAAGTAGTCCCTTCCTTCCCCCCAGGGTGGGGGAGGAGAGCCATGCAGAAGGAAACACACCTGGGGACTCACCAGGCATTCAACACAAGGAGCTTAGCAAACAAAGTACAGCCATTAACAGGAAAGAAGAGTTGAGAAGCAATTTTTCTAGGTTATTCACATAATTATTCATCATTATAACATCCCAGAGAGATACAGTTTATTATGTTTTATGATATTTCCCAAGATTATACACTTTATAAGGGAGGTAGGATTTGAATCTAAGACTTCTTCAAAGAAGCTTTTTCCAAGTTCCTTCTCTTCAAGTATAGAAAAGGAAGGGTTTTTTAAAATGTTGAAAGTGATCATTTACATCTAAGCAGGTATGTTCCAGAAGGCAGACTAAAACTGAGTTTTGGGGAATATCTCATTAAAAGTAATAACTAGGGGCGCCTGGGTGGCTCAGTTGGCTGAACACCCGACTTCAGCTCAGGTCATGAACTCGCAGTCTGTGAGTTCGAGCCCCGCGTCAGGCTCTGTGCTGACAACTCAGAGCCTGGAGCCTGCTTCGGAGTCTGTGTCTCCATCTCTCTCTACTTCTCCCCTGCTCATTCTATGCCTCTCTCTCTGTCAAAAATAAATAAACTTTAAAATAAATAAATAAATAAATAAATAAATAAATAATAACTAAAAGTATATTAACAGCTGAATATTCTCATAATTAAAATTAAAACGTCACAGTAAAATTTGTAACTCTGCATAGGGTATTTTAAGAATTCCAAGCCCGAATGTCTACAGAAAAGTAACTGCACCTGAAGTCTCCTATGTTCTAACTAAATCAAAGTCTTAGGTACACAAGTGGTGTTGCTGTCTAGTTCATCTCACTGACAACTCTGTCCCTAGCTTGACACAATACCGTCCTCTCTGTAACACTTCAAAAATATTTTTAAATACCTAGCATGGCAAAAGTTGCCAGGTTTGTTTGGGTTAGGTTGGAGGCGGG
This sequence comes from Herpailurus yagouaroundi, assembly GCF_014898765.1. NCBI lineage: Eukaryota > Metazoa > Chordata > Mammalia > Carnivora > Felidae > Herpailurus > Herpailurus yagouaroundi. The sequence goes on along the minus strand of NW_024412403.1, from coordinate 6,498,932 downwards.
GGCTGTTTGTGCTTATCTTCTCTCCTAAATGAACTTGATGGCACGCTAAATTCCATTAAAACAAAGCAACTGGGATTTCAAATATAAACACACTAACCTTATACCATGATTTGGAGAGATATGACATCTTTACAGCACTGAATCTCCTGATTCAGGAGTATACTATACTAGACATTTTCACTAAAACGGACTATTCCCTCGCCACCCAATGCCAAGGCTGTCATTTTTTAAGACCTCTCTTCATGAAGAGTTTTCTAATTTCCTGGTAAAGTTTACTCCTATGTGTATGAAGGCTTTTGTTGCTATTGTGATTTATGTTCTTCTGTTATATTTGCTAATTAGTTATTGATGGTTTATAGCCAAGTTTTGGTTTTAGGACATAGGTTCTGTATTTATCTGGTTTACTAAGCTCTCAACAATTCTGTAAGTTTTAACAGAAGTCACCAGCGAGTCCTCTCAGCTTTGGAGTTTTCTTTTTAGGAGATTTTTTTTAATGCCCAACAGGCATATTTTTAACCTTTCAAGCTTTCCCTTTTGTAAGAGCAACATTCCTCAAATACAATATACTGACAGCCATGTTTCATTAATCATCCTCAAAGCTACTCATCAATGACCATAACATGTACCTCTGGATATTGAAAATAAGAGTCTCATTTTTCCAAGGAAAATCCTTATGCATAAAGGAAACATAAGAAGTATGATTTCTCAAAGTCCCTGGCAGCTTTATGACTCTGTACTACAATCTCGTGTAGCTACTTCCAAAGTCAAAATCGTTTTCCTGAAATCTACACATTTTTTTTTAAATAAAGTCCATTATTTATTTTGAGAGAGTGAGAGAGAGCAGGGGGAAGGGCAGAGAGAAAGGCAGAGAGAGAGAATCCCAAGCAGGCTCTGCACTGTCATCGCAGAGCCCAAGGCAGGGCTCGAACTCACGAACCACGAGATCGTAACCCAAGCCAAAAATCAAGAATCCGACACTTAACCAACTGAGCCACTGAGGAGCCCCCAAATCTACAAATTCTGAGTATTCAGTATATAACATATGCCTGGAACTTCTACAACTTGTCTGGTGGCAAAGTTTAATGTATGCTGAGCCTCTATGTTGCTTTTTTTTTTTTAATTTTTTTTTAATGTTTATTTTTGAAGGAGAGAGAGAGTGAGTGAGTGAGTGAGTGAGTGAGTGAGTGTGTGTTTGTGAGTGGGGAGGGGCAGAGAGAGAGGGAGACACAGAATCTGAAGCAGGCTCCCCCGGCTCTGAGCTGTCAGCACAGAGCCCAACACAGGGCTCGAACTCACAAACCGCTAATTCATGACCTGAGCCGAAGTCGGACACTTAACCGACTGAGCCACCCAGGCGCCCCTATGTTGCTTTTAAAGAATGCATTCGTCAAAGGTAGCTAGTGACCCTTATTAAAATACTGCCAAAAATGCAAATCTTTCCTGTGTGTTTATTACATGTGCATTTTAGACAGATTTATGCAAAGGGGGAATTTGCACAACATAAAACTCACCATTTGAACCATTTTAAAATGTGTAACTCAGCAGCACTTACTACTTTCACATGCAGTGCAGCCATTACCACTATCTGGTCCCAGAGCTATCATTTTATAAGACAAATTGTAACCTGTCAAAGCATTTTCAGTGGATTCTCTTGGTATAGCATACATGTAATATGGTGCCATACTTGTCTCTTGCTGTAAGTGGATAGACATGAACCATGTGAACCTGAATCATGACACTACAGCCCAAGATCCTCAGCATGAGTCTCCTAAGAATACTGAATTTCTAATCCTTAAATGCAACAAATGTGTCAACACTCAAGAAATTTACTATCAATATAATACTGTTATGTAATACAGAATTCATACTGAAATTTCTCCTAATTTCTCAAATCTGCTTTATAGATTTTCTTGACTCCTAAAGCCGGGATCCAAATCAAGGCTCACATATCACATTTATACTTGTACTATTTTCTTAGTTTCCTTGTAACTTTATTTACTTATTGACTTAGCCTTTGTTGAAACTAAATGATTGAAGGATATGGATTTACTTCACAGACTGTTTCTTAATTTGAATTTGATTACTTCCTTGTGAGATTCAGGTTAAACTTTTTTTAACAGAAATACTAACAGGAAAATAAGGAAATTTCACTGTAGAGTCAATGCATTTATAGTTACAGGTCTATTCAGATTTTCTTCTTCTCTGTGCCAGTCTTCATAAGTGTTTTTCTGAGTATTTACCTGTTGCATCTTTATTTTCAAATTTCTCATATGGTCATTTAAGATATCCTCTTTTTAATGTCTGAAGAGTCTATAGAGATGCCCCCTTAAAGCTGATAATGGTTACTTTTGACGTTTTTTTTTCTTCCTTCCTCAATCTTATACCAACATTTTCAGTCTTTCAAAGAACTTTTGACTTTGCTGACCCTGTTATGCTTATGTTTTCTAGCCTTAATTTTTGTACTTATCTCCCTAACTCATCCTCTATGGTTTCCTGTTATTTTTCTAACTTCCTGAGAAATACAGTGGATCACTGAATTTCACCTTTTTAAAATATATGCATTGAGAGTTATAAATTTCCCTTTCTGCACAGCTTCAGCTGTGTATTCGTAATCCAATGCCATGTAACAAATTACCCCAAAACGTAGCTACCAAAATCAATATATATTATCTCCCAGTCTCTTAAGGGTCAAGAATTCAGAGAAGCTTAGCCAGGTGATTCCAGCTCAGGGTCTCACGAGGCTGCAGGAGATGTCCGACAAGCTTCCGGAAGGGCAGACTCCCTTGCCTCTGGCAGGAGACTTCAGGTGTTTGCCGTGAAGACCTGTCCTTAAGGTTGTGAGTATCCTATCCAAACTGTCCTATCAGGACAGCTGACCTCCCTCAAGATAAGTGAGTCAAGAGAGTAAGGTCAACCCAGGGCGCCTGGGTGGCTCAGTCGGTTAAGCCTCCAACTCTTGATTTCAGCTCAGGTCATGATCTCATGGTTGTGAGCTCGAGCCCCACATCAGGGTCTCTGCTGAGTGCAGAGCCTGCTTGGGGGTCTCTCTCTGCCCCTCCCCTGCTCACACTCTTCCAGTCTCTCTCAAAATAAATAAACTTAAAAAAAAGAAAAAAGACATGTCCACGCTATTCGACATGGGGACTTATCGAGGGACATGAGTCCAGGGAGGCAAAAATCACCAAGCACCATCCTGGTGGCTGGCTATCGAATTCTACATTCCATGATAGATAAGAACCTAATATTTTCATTAATAATTAGTTAAGTATTCCCAAATTCTTATTGTGGTTTCTCCTTTGACACATGGGTTATTTAAAAGTATATTGCTTGGGGCACCTGGGTGGGTGAGTCAGGTAAACATCTGACTTTGGCTCAGGTCATGATCTCACGGTTCGTGGGTTCGAGCCCCACATCAGGCTCTCTGCTGACAGCTCAGAGCCTGGATCCTGCTTCAGATTCTGTGTCTCCCTCTCTCTCTCTGCCCCTCCCCCACTCATGCTCGCGCGCGCTCTCTCTCTCTCTCTCTCAAAAATAAACATTAAAAAAAATTTTTTACTAAAATAAAAGAAATAAAAGAATATTGCTTAATGTGAGGATTACTCTGCTATTAATTCTGGCTGTTAATAATTTCAGGCTTAATTCCACTACTGTCAGAGAATATATACTCAGGATTATTTCAGTATTTTCAAATTTGTTGAGAACTTGCTTAAAGGGTCAGAATGCCGACAGTAGTTACACAATAAACACCCCACTTACAGTTGTAAAGAAATGATACTGATATTATACACAATGTTTCGATGTGGCATCCAAGTCATTATTTATGTTGTTCAAAGCTGTGTTTCTTTTTTTATAATTTTTTTAAATGTTTATTTGTTTTTGAGAGAGAGAGAGAGAGACATAGTACGAGCAGGGGAGGGACAGAGAGAGAGGGAGACACAGAATCCAAAGCAGGCTCCAGGCTGTCAGCACAGAGCCTGAGGTGGGGCTCAAGCTCATCAACCTCAAGATCATGACCTGAGCCAAAGTTGGACACTCAACCAACTGAGCCACCCAGGCGCCTCTATGTTTCTTAAGAGTATAGACTCTTCATTCAATTACTGAGACAGACAGAGATGTTTTAATCTCCCACTATGATTATGGAGATCTACTTTTCCCCATGAATTCTATTTTTGCTTTATGTATTTTGACTCCATGTTACTAAATTTAGAACTCAATCTTCTGTTTTTATCATTACAAATTGCCCCTGTTTACCTCTAAAAATAGTAATTTCCTTAAAGCCTATTATCTAATATTAGCATACTGTATCAGCATTCTTACAGTTAATGTTTATAACAGTTTCCCATCCTTTACTTCCAGCCTCCCCTTAGCCTCACAGCGCAGGCGGGGTTTTGTTTCTTAGTTATGTCTGAAGTCTGTCTCTCACTGGAACCACCTAATGCACTTGTACGTGAAGTGCTCGTGAACACACTGCTGTCTGCTGACAGCCTGGTAACATTCCAGCACTTCCCGACTTTCTTTTGCCCTCCTTTCTTGCCCTTTTTTTATTACTATTATTCCATATTTCCCCCCTATTGCTTGCTATACACCCTCTTACATTTCTTTTGCTATTTTAGAGATTACTAAATCCACCTTCATCTTAAGTCTTATGTAAACTTGTATTTTTCACTTCTCGACGCAAAGATGTCAGAATACTATGGGTACCTCCTGCTGACATACAAGCCCTATTACTATTATTTGCTAGTTCGGCTGTCTCTATATTTTTAATTTTTTTTTTAACGTTTATTCATTTTTGAGAGAGAGAGATAGAGAGAGAGAGAGCGCGCGCGAGAGTGCGCACACAAGTGGGGGAAGGGCAGAGAAAGAGAGACAGAATCCGAAGCAGGCTCCAGGCTCTGAGCTGTCAGCACAGAGCCCAATGCGGGGCTCAAACCCATGAACTTTGAGATCATGACCTGAGCTCAAGTTGGACACCCAACCGACTGAGCCACCCAGGCGCCCCAAATCTAGAGTTTTAAACCCATAAACCCTTAAACCCATATACTTGTTGTATACAGTTGGTGCTTTTTTCCATTTGTCCGCACTTTTTTTTTTTTTTTTAACTCTTCATTCGTCCTTGCATCTCCAAGCCTAGGATCACATTTCCCTCTCAGCCTAAAGAAGACTATTTAGAAATCCCCTGTTCCACTGCTGGGAGACTTCTGAAAATGTGTTTAGAGAGCTTCAGTGACAGATTTGATGGGTTCAGAATCCTTGATGGATAGTCACTGTCAATGATCACTTTATTAATTTTAAATAAACCCAAATATAAGATTATTTTTATGTCTTTATTTCATTAAAGCTCTCCACCCAATGTGGGGCTTGAACGCACGACCCCGAGACCAAGTTGCACACTCTACCAACAGAGCCAGCTTGTCACCCCCAACAGCACTTCAGAAAGATCACTTCTTGGGTGGGAGGGAGGAGAGGGTGGGCAATGGGAATTGAGGAGGGCACCTTTTGGGATGAGCACTGGCGTTGTATGGAAACCAATTTGACAATAAATTTCATATATAAATAAAAAAAATAAATAAAATAAATAAATAAATAAATAAATAAAAGAAAGATCACTTCTTGAGGCACCTAGATGGCTCAGTCGGTCAAGCATCTGACTTCGGCTCAGGTCGTGATCCTGCGGTTTGTGTGTTTGAGCCCCACGTTGGGCTCTGTGCTGACAGCTCAGAGCCCAGAGCCTGCTTCACACTGTGTCTCCCTCTCTCTCTGCACCCCCCCTGCTCACGCTCTGTCTCTCAAAAATGAATAAACATTAAAAAAAAAAAAAAATAGAGCACTTCTTTGGGGTCACCAGAGTAGCTCAGTCAGTTGAGCATCCAACTCTTGGTTTCAGCTCAGGTCATGATCCCAGGGTCACGGGATCGAGCCCTGCATCAGGCTCCAGCGCTGAGCACGGAGCCTGCCTGGGATTCCCTCTCTCCCCCCCACTGCCACTGGTGTGTTCTCTCCCTCTCTAAGATAAAAAAAATAATAATAAAAAATAATAAAGAGCATTTTTTTTTTGTCTATCGACTCCCACTGTTCTACTGAAAAGCTAATCATCAGCCTTACTGCTTATTTTTCCTTTTGGTTACCTTAAGATTTCTCTTTGGCTTTAAAAGGTTTATTGTGATGAAAGGGCACCTGGGTGGCTCAGCTGGTTAAGCGAACGACCCTTGGTTTCAGTTCAGGTCATGATCACGTGGTTCGTGACTTCGAGCCCCACGGGGTTCTGCACAGACAGTGCAGAGCCTGCTTGGAATTCTGTCTCTCCCTCTCTCTCCGCCCTTCCCCTGCTTGCGCTCTCTCTCTCTCTCTCTCCCCCTCAAAAAATAAACTAAGTTAATTAATTAATTAAACCAAACACAAGTTTTCTGGCCACATTCACTAGCTGCAGTTTTCCATATGTTTATTCTGCTCAGGGTCCTTGGTGCTTCTTCAATCTGTGGCTCTATTTCTTCAGCGCATTTTGCAAACTTCGCAGCTCTTATCGCTTCAAGTGCAGCTCTGGTCCACTCTCTCTTGTCCTCTTGTTCAGGAATTCCAAGTACACATGGAATTTCCAGTTGCTGTAATTTTTTTCTATTCTAATTAGTTGCAAACGCAGCTACACATAAATTGTGTAGGTATTTCCAAAATATTTCCTCTCCAATCTTACCAGTGTGTCAAATACTCTACTAAGCTTTTCAGGCACCCCCAGTGGAATCGGCGAATGCCTTACAACTCAAGGCTCCTCTCTCTGCCCTTTCCTTACCTACCATATCTTGACGTTCTAAGTTCTTATTAGTGCCTCACATATTTCTTCACGAAAGCCACGGGCACCTGGGTGGCCCATTCCGTTGAGTATCCAACTCTTCATTTCAGCTCAGGTCATGATCCCAGGATTGTGAGACTGAGGCTTGCTTTGGGCCGGGCACGGAACCCACTTAAGATTCTCTCATTCTCCCTCTGCCACGCTTTCCTGCTCACACACTCTCGCTCCCAAATGAAATAATTTTTAAAATAAAAATAAACAGGGGCGCCTGGGTGGCTCAGTTGGTCAGGTGTCCAACTTCAGCTCAGGTCATCATCTCATGGTTTGTGACTTCGAGCCCCGCGTCAGGCTCTGTGCTGACAGCTCAGAGCCTGGAGCCTGCTTCGGATTCTGCGTCTCCCTCTCCTTCTGCCCCTCCCCTGCTCACGCTCTGACTCTGTCTTTCAGTAATAAATAAACGTTAAAAAAAAATTTTTTTTTTAATAAAAATAAGTAAATAAGTGAAAGAAAGCTAATCCAAACCAGCTATACATTATGTCTTTTCACTCCTGCGGAATGTTCATTTACTGTTCTTTCAGACAGACAAAAGGTTCTACCTCTGGTTCTACTAATGTTTTTGAGAATGTAAGTTATATCCAATGACACTACATGATGCTACCCTTAAGCGTGTACACCAAAATACTGACAGTGACTACTTCTAGATGGTAAGATCATGGAGGCTTATTTTCTTATATGCTCATTTTTCTGCAAACGATATTACTTGTACACATTTTCAATATAAATTGGAAGAAAAAAACCTTTACTAAAATTAAAAATGTTTTCTATATGCCAGTAACAACAGAGCAAAGAACATGAAAAAGATTAATAACTAAAACTGTGTACCTGTTTGACTATGAACTTTGGTAACCACTGGCAAGCACAGATGACCTCTGATGTATAAAAGCTTACTACCACCCAGACTTCTCAGGTATATTCAGTAGATGATAACCACACGCGGCCCCATTACCAAAGAATGGGCCTCAGGAAAGACCAGAGCTCCACTTTCACAGTGCGGGACTCCATAATGGTTTTAGGACAGACACCAGCACAGAGTACTAGAAGTTTTCTCATTTGCTGCTATACTGCCTATAAATTCATATGAAATAACAAAACATTAACTGTGAAACACAGTCTTCTAGAAAACAATTACACTCCTTGCCTTAAAATAAATAGGTCCACCAAAATCTCGCTTAAATTTTCAAAATATAACACTATCCCGATTACGGTTGTCTTCATTCAAAAATAAGTTTCTTGTCTCTATCCTTCAAGAAAACTGACCGGAAGAGTTTAGGAAAAAATCTCTCTTGTCACAAGACTTCACACCAAATCTCTTTGGAGACCACTTAGCACAGAGCCTGGGTGAATTCATACCTGAAAATGGAACCAATCCCCCAGTTTTATCCAAATTCAAATCAGAAGCACCAATGTACCTTAAAAGGCTTCACAAGTCATTATCTCCTAACAAAATGTGATTTTCGAAATAATGACCCAAATGCACCATTTTCAGTTCCGAATGAACTAATGGAGCTAAGGCAGTATCGTCGATGGCTACTACAGAGAGACTCCCAGACATTTCACACCTAGAAGAGCATACACCTCAAGGTGATCAAGCCTTTGGATCAATGATCCTGAAAGTGTAGCCTGAGGAGGAGGAGGAGGAGGAAGAGAAGCTGGGAACTTATTAGGAATGCCAATTCTCAGGCTCCACTTCCACTATTTTCAGTCAGGATCTCTGGCGGTGGGGCCTAGCGATCTGTGCTTGAAACAAGGCCTCCACGTGATCAGGCCTACATTAAACAGAATTACTGCTCTGGATCCAACATCCAAGTTACAGGAAATACAGGGACATATTGAGCTGCTCTACAAGGATATAAGCAATAACAGCCAAACTGTGGGAACCCAACTCTTTCAACAGAGACACTTACTGTAAAGGGTTTTAAAAGTTGGGCAAGGGAATGCAATTTGTTTTAAGCTTCTTTTTATCGACAGTAATTGTAAGGTATAAGTTTTGTCCGGTTGCTCAAAGTAACTCTATTTATGAGACAAATGGAAACCTGAACATGAAAAAAAGAAGTATGATGATGTTTTGGTTGCCTTTTTTTTTTTTAACGTTTATTTATTTTTGAGACAGAGAGAGAGAGAGAGAGAGGGAGAGAAAGCAAGCATGAGTGCGGGAGGAGCAGAGAGAGAGAGAGAGGGAGACACAGACTCTGAAGCAGGCTCCAGGCTCCGAGCTGTCAGCACAGAGCCCAACACGGGGCTCGAACTCACGAACCACGAGATCATGACCTGAGCCAAAGTCAGATGCTAAACCGACTGAGCCACCCAGACGCCCCTGGTTGTGTTTTTTAAAAAGAAATCCTCATCTTTTAGAAAGACATATTGAACTACTTACAGAAGATAGGATATGAAATCTAGGATCTGCTTTAGGTACAAAGTGAAGTGGTTGGGGAACAACTAGCCATGGGCACCTAGGGATTCATTATATGAGTCTACTTTGTGTATGTGCAAAATTAGCTTCCACAATAAAGTGAAAAAATTGTTTAAATATACTTCAACAAATTTAATCAACTCAGCAAAATCCACAGGTTTTGAAGTAGAAAAATCAGGGTGCCCAGGTGGCTCAGTTGGTTGAGCATCCAACTCTTGATTTCAGCTCAGGTCATGATCCTAAGGTCATGAGATCGAGCCCCACATCGGGCTCCGCAATGAGCATGGAGCCTGCTTAAGATTCTTTCTCTCTCTCCCTTTGTGCCTCTCCCCCACTCACACACTCTCTCTCAAAGAATAAAAAATAAAGTAGGAAAATCATTAATGTAGCCTCAGGTTTGTAAGCGACACTCCCCCAGTTCAATAGTAAGCCTAAAAGAAGCAATACGTCATTCATCATGCCTTCCTGTAAAGCTCTAACTGCATTAGACATTACATCACCCTTCCAAGAGTCATGGAGGTATGATTAATTACATTTCTCTTGGTTACTAAAACAGATCACACAATTGCTAAGCATCTTACTATTTGTCACCTCTGAGGAGAAAGAGTTTCAAAGGAAAAGGAGATCATATACATATATGCACACTGAACCTAGTTTACCTGTAAAGATGTGATTGACCCCGTGTGTCCTTGGAGCACAGCGACCGGGGCACAAGTTCTCAAGCACCACACTCTGATGATCTTATCACAGCTCCCTGCAGCGATCATCGTATTCTCATAGTTGACCGCCATATCTGAAATTTCTGCAGAATGACCTCTTAATGTGGATAATAGGCGGCCATTGTGTGTTGACCAAATCTTCACCAAACAATCATCTGAACCCTAAGAAAAAATATACCCCAAAATAAATGTTAACACAGCAAGTCCTTTACAGCAGTTTAAAAAATACCATTTATATGTCACTTGAATTAAGTATCTATAACTCCTCTTCCCAACTGTAGAATACTCTATAAATTATGAATCTTACAGTCAGAACACTTACGGAACAATAGTTCTTTTCTTCCTCAAATCACACCTACATAAAAATACTGTGAAGTTTTCATTTCTGTGGACCAGACCACATTATAAATACTATTTTCCCAAAATTGCCTGCCAAATAATGAGCCCAACCAAAAGTTCACCACTCACAATTTCACTTAACAATGGTTAAATGTCAGTTTAGCTCACATCAAACTAAATAATTTGATACACATTAGGACAGATATACGGATCACAGGCTGAGTGGAAATCCCAAAAACAATTAAAAAATAATGGGACTAGCACCCTCATTCTAAATAAACAGACAACAGAGTCTCAAATCTGTAGCACCAGCCAACACCCATCTAACTCAGCCCACTTTTGAGTCTCTACTCCAAATCTCGCAACTGAAAAAGGAAACTTAAATTTGTGACCCCTTATAATTTTCCCTTAAAATATTAAAATGGTAAATTAAATTACAAATATTTATGTATAGTTTTATAATAATTGTAAAATAATCTTGCAGTATTCAAGTAATCAATTTCTCTGTATCAATGAGTAATCGATGTGAGTATGAATCACCTGTAGAGATTTAGATTTTTATGGAAGTTTTTTGGTTTGTTCTGGTTATTAGACATACTAGAAACATCATTAGCAGGTCTAGAATAGGCTGGAGGGGAAGTATTAGGCATGTATATTTTTAAGATCCTTGACAATCAGGCCCATGAACCACAGCTCTACATCAATGTCTCACCAACACCTTAAAGGCCTAGCTACCTGCATCTGAGTCACTTGGGCTACTTAATAAAAATGCAAATTCATGGGCCCCGCATCAGACCCATGGAGTCAAAATCCCTGAGAATAGGAAGCATAGAACCTACATGTTTTAGAAGATTGCCTAGATGATTCTAACCCACATGCAAGTGCTCCAGATTGATACCAAATGGAGTTTAAAACATTAACTCACTGTAAAGATTCTATGTCCTGTCCTATCAAATGCTACACAGTAAACAGCAGACAGATGTCCGAGAATCCTTCTGTGCATTTTGATGTGCTGATACATGGTTCCTGGAAACGCTGTGCTAAAAGTGGAACACCCTGTGAGTTGTTTTCCTCGATGTATCTCCACTAGGAAATAAAAACAATGAAAATGGTTAAGGAAGAGCCAATATGTAAAAAAACGAAAAACTCCACAACAATTTCTAGAGGTCACAGAACCTATGTTCTAGAAATCCTAAGGACAGACACAAGTTTCTCCCCAATTCTGTTTTACTATAATCACTATTAAGGGCTTATTGCAACAAGATTGTCTTTCCTTAATTTTTATTGCGTTTAGGAATAACTTCAGGAAAGCCACTTTGGAAACCGGTATTCATCACTACTGAAACACTACTACCAGTATTTCCTTTTAAATTTTAATAGAGCAGTTACAAAACTGGTCAAGAAAGTAAAAAGACTGTTTCGCTCATCTGAAAAGGCAAGCTCACTCACCAAGACTTGGTGGGGAACCATAATTCACCGGCATTTCGGGAGGTCTTCCTCTGTGAAGAGCAGCAAAGGCAGAGCCCTTCCAAACTGTGTGCCTGCAGTCTTTAAAACGAATTTTAGATACACATAAAATCTTGAAAGTTAACCCCAAGAAAGATTTTATAGAATACTTACGTATATTGTAATAAACTGTTTATTCAAAGTTGTACCAACTAATATACTTTAACAGAAAAGCCCTAGAGGTTTATTAGACTATTTCTGAAGGGGAAAAAAAATGAAGACATCTCAGATACAACAACAACAACTAACATCAGCGTAGCACTTTACAATTTACAAAGTGCATTCCACGTACATGATCTCATTGAATCCTCACAACAACCCTGTGAGGTAGGTTATGATCGCCAATGTACAAGTGAGGTAACTGAGGCTCAAAGGTTCCAGGACCTTGAAAGAGATCCGCTGCAAGTGGTTAAGTCTACATGGACCATACAACCAGATCACTGGACTTCCGAGTCCTATTCAATGCCAAGTAAGTTTTTATTTTGCCATGCAGAATCATACCACACGGTATTAGTGATACGAGATCTTAATCACAACTGATCCAACTTTCCAAAAAATGGAAATTTTTGTAAGAAAAATTTGATCTATATGAAAATCCTTAAAACGTTAACGGAGTTTTAAAATTAATTTTGGCCAATATTACCATGACTTTAATCTCCCTAGGAAATACGGACAAAATCAAATGCCTTTCCTCTTGTTTTGGGATCATGGATAATCCTTTACACAAGAGCACGCATGTAGGATCTGGGAGTCTGAACACTCATTCTCAAGTCCCGTCCCTCTTTGACCTATCGGCAAATACATACGAAGAAACATCATCTGCCCCCCCTAGAGGAGAGAGCAGCAGAGCACAGATTACGCTGGGCCAGAAATCAGCTTCTTCACAAGTGAAAGAGGAAGGGAAGGAAGGCATCACAGAAACCTCTACTGAGCCTCGGGTGCCCCAACCTAACACGCATGTTACGTTTTACATGAATGGATTCATCGCCACCATCATGACCAAAGAGCGGTTACAAGGCATCCTCTCATGACACTAGTACAAAACAGAGAGATACGGACCCTACCCTAGGGCAGCTGGCTCAAGTCTCTTCTAAGGTCTGCCGGTTCTAAAGCAGTGCTCATCACAAAACAACACGGAGCTTGACACAAGTAAAGAAAACAGAGGGGAACAGGCCATTTGGGGCAACTACTACATAACAGCCTAAAATAGAATAATTACAAGGTGAATAGGAACACAGAGAAGGGAGAGTAAGAACAGTTTCCTGAGCCAAGCCACAGTGTGGCAGGGCCACAGAGCACTAAGAAATGACTAAGGGCGACAAAGCGGTCTGGCATGGAACCAAGAAGGAGGGTTGTTCTTTCTCAGTCAAGCTTTGTACTGGTGGCACACCTAAGAGGTGGCATCACATCAGCAACAGATCTTAAAAATAATCACGGGGGACGAACTGGACGGATGCTCAGGATCCGAAGAGCCAACATTCTTGCCCATCAGCAGTTAGGCCACGTTGTATACATAGATCATATCACATACATGTACTTAGTCTAAGTGATTTATACCAAGCTAACAGGAGAAGAACAACAATTCCAAACATTTTGCTACCACATAACTTTGCAAAAAAATTAAATTGGTGAAAAAAGAACCATGCAATTGTACATTTTTGGTGCTTGTTTTCAAACTGCTCCCAAATTTAGAAAATCACTTCCCCTTATAACAAAGGGCTTTCGGAATCTAAATACCAAATAAAATACTTCTAGCATTTAAAGAGTTTATTAGACACATACAATTACATTCAGTAAAGTTATAAGTGAGCTACAAAATAGAAAATTAAGAACTCACATCAAGAAAACCTCAAACACATCTCAGAATAAATTCAAGCTTTTTCGCTTAACATCTATACCTTTGTCATTTTTTTAATGCAGAAGGACCCATTAAACACTTACGTAGTAAAATTCAATGTCTATGCTAAATGCAGAGAATTTTATAGTCCACAGCATGGTTTATAGTTACATATCGCCTTTCTTCCACAATGCTTACATTACTTCACAATTATAATTATCATTAAGCTACAAAGCAGAACACTTCTTCAAATTAAGGTACCTTTTGCTGTACGTAGCAAAGACTGCCTTCCTGCACCAAGTAAAGAAGTGACTCTTGAAATACTGGGTGGAATTTCTTTATCCAACATGGGACCAATGCGCTGGCAGATTTGCAACAGATGATCAGGAGCCACATGCTTATTGGACAAGACCTAATTGGAGAGCAAGTTTTTTAAACATTATTTACAATAGCATCAAAAAACATTAAACAGCCAGGGGTAAGTGTGACAAAACATGTGAGAAACATGTACAACGAAAACTATAAATCACTGCTGAGAGACATTAAATAAAGAGCAAACTCATCTGTAGGTTCAAAGCCATCCCAATCAAAATCCAAGCAGGCTGTCTTGTAGAAACTGATTAATTTTATTCTAAAATTCACATTCAAATGTAAGGCGCCTACAAAAGCCAAAGCAGCTTTAAAAAAATACAAAGTTGAGTTATGAAAATAAATATCTGACTTCGGGAATCGTTATATAAGGACAACTGATTTCTGACAAAAGCACAAAGGAGAAAAGATCATCTTCTCAAACAAATGGTGCTGGAACCACTGGATATCCATTTGCCAAAAAGGTTTCTCTTTTAATGAACTTTGATCCATACATCACACCATAAACAAAAACTATCTTAAGACAGATCACGTACCTAAATGTATAATCTAAAACTGCAGAACTTATCACAGAAAACCCTGGAGAAAATCATGACCTGAGGTTAGACAAAGATTTCTCATATGACAACAGTCATACAATCCACACAGCAACCAGCCCATACACTAGACCTCATCAAAATTAACAGCTTCCGTTTTCGTCAAAAGAGCATGAATACAACCCACAGACTGAAGGAAAACGTTTGCAAAGCATATTTTCTGATAAACGACTTGCATCTAGAAACTAAAAAAACTCTCAACACTCAATTATAAAAAAAAAAAACAAACTAACTTTTAAAAACAGGAGAAAGATTTACACAGACCATCAAACACACATACACACACTCTAAAGATGCGCAGCACCATTCATTGGTAACAAATTGAAACCATAATGAGATATTACTACACACCTGTTAGAATAGCTAAAATCAAAAGGACCAGACCAAGATTGGCAAGAACGTGGAGAAACTGCTGGTGGGAACGTACAATAGCAGCACAACCACTTTGGAAAACAGTTGGCCACTCTTCCCATAGGCAGCCTGGGGTGATCTTTGAAAATGGTTCGCTATTCACTTGACCCAGGAAACCCTACATAATCACACAAATCAAGAGGCTCAAATCCCTGTGTTCACTTCAAGGACCCAGGGGAAACTGCCCAGGCCATCGAGGGTATGTGTATCCAAAGGACACCACCTTAGAGAAGCAATGTATGCCCTTCCATCACTGCCATTGTAGAGCTGATAGGTGCACCCAGGCCACACAGTGGGGCTGGACACAGAATCAGTGGTCCAAAAAGAGCGCTCAATTTTTAGTGAACATGCTTAAAAATGCAGAGTCATGCTGAACGTAAGGATGTAGATGATCCTCTGGTCATTGAGCACATCCAGGTAAACAAAGCCTGCAGGACGCAGTATAGAGCTTACAGGGTTCATGGTCAGATTAACCCATAGATGAGCTCTCCCTGCCACACTGAGACGATCCTTACTAAAAGGGCAGACTGCTCCTAAGCTGGAAGAGGAAGCTGCAAAGACGGAAAAGATATCCCAGAAGAAAATGAAGAAACAAAACTTACAGCCTGGGAGTAAATTCTATATAAAATAAATGCAAATAAAAATTAAAAAAAAAAAAAAAGAGAGAGAGAGAGATAGAAAGAAAACAGTTGGGCAGTTTAATAGCACATATACCTACCGTATTAACCAGCTATTCTATTCCTAGGTATTTACTCAAGAAAAAGAAAAGCACATGTTCATACTAGAAGTCTGTACGTGCACATGGCCCTGCTACATCTGGCCGCGGGAACAAAGGGCTGTTCTCTATAAACGTCTAAGAGAGTGCCTCCTGCAATTAACCGGTTCACCCATGCCTGGGATGGGCAAATGGCTACTCAAACGCTTAAATTGGCCCCCAAGTACAGCCCAGAGACAAAGCAAGAGAAGGAGAAGAGACTGTTAGTCCAGGCTGAGAAGAGAGCGATCAGGAAAGGGGATGTCCCCTCCAAGAGGCTGCCTGTCCTTCGAGCTGGGGTTAATACTGTCGCCGCCCTGGTGGAAAGCAAGAAGGCTTGGCAGGTAGCGACTGCACACGAGGTGGATCCCAGTGAGTGGGCTGTCTCCCTGCCTGCCCTGTGTCCGAAGACGGGGGTCCCTTACCGCGTTATCAAGAGGAAGGCCAGCCTGGGGTGTCTGGTCCCCAGGAAGACCGGCACCACTGTCACCTTCCCACAGGTTAACTCAGAAGAAAAAGGAGCTCTGGCTAAGCTGCTGGAAGCTATCGGGACCAATGACAATGACAGATACGATGAGACCCGCAGTCACTGGGGAGGCAACATCCCGGGTCCAAAGTCAGTGGCTTGCATCGCCAAGGTGAAAAAGGCGAAGCCTAAAAAAACTGGCCCCCAAACTGGGCTAAGTGGACACCATTATATTTTCCGTACAGAAAAGTAATTAAAAGTTCTTTAAAAAAAAAAAAAAAGTTTGCACATGACTGAAACATCTTTCTTGTTAAGATCCCAAAAGTGGACACACCCAAACGACCACTAACAGGTCACTGGATATACACGTTACGGTGCATCTGTAAAATGGAACACTATCTGGTAATAAAAAAAGAAACATATGTGACACATTAATAACACGTGATGACATGGATGAAATCTCAAAATTATGCTGAAAGAAGCCAGAAAAAGAGTACATGTTGTATGGTTTTATTTACACAAAACTCTAGAAAATGCACATTAATCTACAGTGACAGAAAACAGATCAGACGTTGCTGGGGGCAGGGAGCAAGAAAAGCAGGAGGTATTACAGATGGGTTCTTCAGTGTCACACGCATCCAAAGTCATCAACCTGAACCTTTATAAATGTGTATTTAAGTCAATTATACTTCAAAACAATAAAAACACAAAAGCTACCGTGTAAGTTAAACTCATGAAGAGGCCTCATGACACCTGATCTGAATGTATCTGTCCTAAACTTTAACACTGCATTAAGGTTCCTCAATCACGAGATGACGTTTCTCAACTGTGACGTCACCAACGTGTGAGCAAAGACAAAGTGCTGCTCTGGACAGTGCATGTGCGCAGAACACACAGTACTCCTGGCTCCCTTCCGTCCATGCCGACAGCATTCCCCATGCCGCACAACACCAGCAATGCCCCATACATTTTCAAACTCCTGAGAAACCCTGCCCCAAAGAAAACCTGAAACATAGTTCAAGATCTCACTTCTGGTTCTTATGCATTAACTCAAATATAAAACAAGCCTGGATTCGGGGCGCCTGGCAGGCTCAGCCAACAGAGCATGTGACTCTTGAGTTCAAGCCCCGCAGTGGGTGTAGAAATTACTTACAAATAAATATTTAAAAAAAAAAAGCCCAGATTCAATATAAAGTTTTTGTTCATAAGCACTAGTGACAGAAGAGGCTAAATAAAATATCTTCAACTTTTCAACATGACTTATGTTTCCTACCTTGACAGATATCCCAAGGCAAAACCCCAAAGACCTATCAAAGCTCAGGTAGACATCAAAGTGTTTCATAATACTAATTAGCACTCTTGTGCTTCAAAGCGTCAGCATGTAGAAGTTCCAAATCTATTATAGATAATTAGCTCATCATGGGAAGGGAAAGAAAGATAGGAGGAACTAGAAGGTAACTCCAACAGGGCCAAGAAAATCACAGATCTAAGAACCTGTCAGGAATGCAAATCTGAAAACAAAACCCCACTGAAGTACTCCGCACTGATCAACCTAAATAATGTGTCCACAAGGCTTAAGAAAGATAAAAGGACTTGGGCAATGGCAACATGGCTTCTTACATAGTAGACAATCACTCTAATAGCTTTAAGATTTTGACTATTCAGGTAGATAGAGAACTGACATAATTGGCTTTCAGGTTTTTTTAATATAATTTATTGTCAAATTGGTTAACATACAGCGTGTACAGTACGCTCTTGATTTTGGGGGTAGATTCCCATGGTTCATCGTTTACATACAACACCCGGTGCTCATCCCAACAAGTGCCCTCCTCAATGTCCCTCACCCATTTGCCCCTCCCCCCGAATCAACCCTCAGTTTGTTCTCTGTTATTTAAAAGTCTCTTATGGTTTGCTACCCTCCCTCCATTTGTAACTATTTTTCCCCCCTTTCTTTCCCCCATGGTCTTCTGTTAAGTTTCTCAAGTTCCACATATGAGTGAAAGCATTTATCTGTCCTTCTCAATTGGCTTTCAGTTTTGAGGTTACACACTCAAGCCTGTCTCCTGAGTGGACATCTGCTCTTGAAGACAAGCTGTAACACACAAAGGCAAAAACAACTTCTCTAGATAGAAAAGACAGAGACAGAAAAGTTTAGACAGAGTGCTTCCCAGTGTTGGATATGATTTTATTCTCTCTCTTAAATGATCTAGAAGGGAAACTTTATAGGACTAAACTCACTGCCTGAATTGAAGAAGCAGTAAAACTCATCATTAAAATAACAGGAAGTTTAGGGGCGCCTGGGTGGCGCAGTCGGTTAAGCGTCCGACTTCAGCCAGGTCACGATCTCGCGGTCCGGGAGTTCGAGCCCCGCGTCAGGCTCTGGGCTGACGGCTCAGAGCCTGGAGCCTGTTTCCGAGTCTGTGTCTCCCTCTCTCTCTGCCCCTCCCCCGTTCATGCTCTGTATCTCTCTGTCCCAAAAATAAATAAACGTTGAAAAAAAAAATTTTTTTTAAATAAATAAATAAATAAATAAATAAATAAAATAAAAAAATAACAGGAAGTTTCAACATGTGCAAGTAAACTTGGGCCAAGTCCAGGCATTAACAGGAACATGAATTCCATGCAGCAGCTGTGATTCCCATAAAGGGATTTATAGATTCGTTACATTTCTAAGGATTCCAGCATAACTATCAAAGATGGGGGGAGGAGAGACTGTTACTCTATATTTGTATAAGACAAAGTGTTTCTGGGGAGTAATGCAGCTCTAGTCCCAAAAATAACAAACAGAAAATGGTTCTAGATTATTAAAGATATACTGACCAAATCAATATGATAGATAACGTTCCTTCATTACTTTCAAGTCCTATACCTGAATGTTAGTAACAATCTCTACCAGCAACTTCAATGAGTAAGCCAGTGATACGATGTCCTCGGAAATAAGGCCAGAACTAAGTCCCTTCCAACAGTCAAACAGCCACTCTCTGTACCATCTTATTTTTGGTAGCCATACTTAGTCTCAGGAAGTTTTTCAGCCACAATCATAGGATCACTATATTACCACCACTATTACCAAATAATGCGGTGAGCATGAGCTTCTTCAAGCCCAGGGAAGCAGCTGTAAAGTGGTAGTAGAGTCTAGAGAACGTAACTGCAAAGTTATGGGAGAAAGGAGCTTTTTCTGTCAAGTTTGGGATACTGTCATGTAATGAGGATCTAGAATGAGTACTTAATATTTTTTTTTTTACCGTTTATTTGAGAGAGAGAAGAAGAAAAACACAGAGCGTGCACACGAGTGGGGGAGGGGCAGAGAGAGAGGGAGACAGAATGTGAAGCAGAATGTGAATCTGTCAGCACAGAGCCCAGTGTGGGGTTCGATCTCATGAACAGCGAGTTCATGACCTGAGCCGAAGTCAGACACTTTAACCAAGTGAGCCACCCAGGCACCCCAATATTTAATATCTTTAATATATACCTATGTGATCGCTTCTCGGCCTTTTGGCTAAGATCAAGTGTAACATATACCCATCTGACCTTTAGTTTTTCCCTGATCATTTTAAACTACATCTAGAAACTTACAAGGGAAAATGCCTAAGTAAACTACCACAGTACATCACAACTCCTATACAATGAGCATACAACAATGAAACAAGAAGGGATACGGAGCATGGTCTTTCACAAAAAAATTAAAAATTGGCGTCTTCCTTAGGTAAGTTCCCTCAGCCTCTGGTTGATACAAGTTCTTGGCCTCTTTTCTAAGCTTTATAAAGAAATGCAAGTTTGGGGCGCCTGGGTAGCTTAGTCGGTTAAACATCCGACTCTTGATCTCAGCTCAGGATCGTGAGTTCAAGCCCCACTGTGGGCTCCACACTGGGCATGAGGCATATTTTTAAAAATAAGTGAATTTTTAAAAATTAAAAAAAAAATGCAAGCTTAGTAGTCAATGGCAGGATAAATATCGTTATAGAAATAAGAGGGGAAAAGAGCTTAACCCTCGGTTTATACAAAAGTACCTAGGCAGAGAAACATTCTAATGTTAGCATGAAAATCCTTCATTCAAAAGCATTTATTCTGGGGCACCTGGCTAGCTCAGTTGGTAGAGCGTGAGACTCTTGATCTCAGGACTGTGGGTTCAAGCCCTACATTGGGTGTAGAGATTAAAAATAAAATCTTAAAAGAAAAAAAGGGGAAAAAAAGCTTTTATTTTAATTCAGAAAAGAGTTTATTAGCTTCCCAGAGCAGACCATGTTTGCTTATCCAATACCCACTACCTCCCCAACTTCAGCAGAGCCTCACTTTTCTAAACTCTTTCCTAACTAGGCAGCCATTGATCTAGTTCTGGCCAATGAAACAGAGAAGAAATCTTCTAGGGCAGGAGAATGTTCCTGAAAAATTCTGCTCCCTAATAAAAGAACCACAGCGGGGGGTAAAAAAAAAAAAAAAAAAAAAAAAAAACTTCTTTCCCATTATTTCTAGGATATGATGGTAACAATAAAACGAGAAGTTTGAGAAGGAAAAAACCAAACGTCAATCTGCCCTATCCAAGAGACAGAGACTATCTTTAATGAAACCATTAAATGAAAGAAAGCATTATGTATCTTTATGATTTAGGCCACTGCTTTTAAGGAAATGAAGTATTTCATGAGGCTGTTATCACATGCAATGCAATCACACAAATCATAACAGCATTATCCACCAACCTGCAAATCTGAAGCAAAGTCACCTACCAGCCATCCCATAAAGTGAGGCTTGCCTGGAAAATACTATTAATGCTTAAGCCAATACTAAACGAAGATATATCCTTAGTTAGCATTTCTATGCAATCTATTCATTTCATTTTCCTCTTCCCTTAGCAAAACAATGACCCCTACTTCTAGACTATAAAAGCTTTTCCAAATTATAAATTATTCAGAAGAAATCTAAGATTTTTTATACTTTTTGATTTCTGATATCCTTCTTAAATGTTTTTTTTTTTTTTAAAGTTTTTTTAATTTATTTTTGAGACAGAGACAGAGCATGAACGGGGGAGGGGCAGAGAGAGAGGGAGACACAGAATCGGAAGTAGGCTCCAGGCTCCAAGCCATCAGCCCAGAGCCCGACGCGGGGCTCGAACTCACGGACCGCGAGATCGTGACCTGAGCCGAAGTCGGACGTTTAACCGACTGAGCCACCCAGGCGCCCCTGATATCCTTCTTAAGTGTTTAGAGAGAGAAAGAGAAAATGCACAGAGGAGGAACAGAGAGACAGAGGGGGAGAGAGAGAATCCCAGGCAGGCCCCGTGCTGTCAGTGAAGAGTCCAATGCCAGGGGCTTAATCTCACAACCCTGAGATCATGACCTGAATAAAAATCAAGGGTCGGACCCTTAAATGACTGAGCCAGCCAGGTGCACCCGACTTCTAATATTCCTTGACAGGGAGTTCAGACCATCAAATAGAGGAAGATCATCTGAAAAGAACAAAATTCAAAAAGCAAAATACTCAAGGCTTTATCCTTTTTTTTTTTTCAACGTTTTTTAATTTATTTTTGGAACAGAGAGAGACAGAGCATGAACGGGGGAGGGACAGAGAGAGAGGGAGACACAGAATCGGAAACAGGCTCCAGGCTCTGAGCCATCAGCCCAGAGCCTGACGCGGGGCTCGAACTCACGGACCGCGAGATCGTGACCTGGTTGAAGTCGAACGCTTAACTGACTGCGCCACCCAGGCACCCCAAGGCTTTATCCTTAAATCAACTGAGTTCTGAAAAGAAACCATTAAACTTGAGATTATTCTGTTGTACCATGTGAAAATAACTAAATTTTCTAAGCAGAACATAATTAAAATAAGCCTGTGTGAAGACTAATTAAAAGTATGCATCCTACATGGAACTTAATGAAGAGACAAATACTTCCCAAAAGCCAAACCTTTTTTTTTTTTTAAATATTGCTTCACAAGATGTATTAAAACAAGAGGCACACTTCAAAATGTATGGATTTTAAACATGCAACAGCCTACAGAAGATATGAAATAGTAAAGTACTGATCAAGTAACAATTCCAGCCACATGAACATAGTAAAGATCACAGATTTCAAGATTAATGCAAAACATCTTCTAGTCAGACTTAGTTCATCATTTCGTTGAGAAGTCTGTCATATTCCAAACGACCAATAGAAATAAAACCTAGTCAGGGGTGCCTGGGTGGCTCAGTTGGTTAAGCGTCCGACTTTGGCTCAGGTCATGTCTCCCTCAAATAAATATTTAAAGAATTTTAATATATATATATAAAATTTGACCACTAAAATAGAACTGGATATTATAGGAACAGAAAAGTCCAGATGCAAGTCAGCAAGAACGTAGTAAATGATGATGACAGAGCTCCCTGTAGAGAAAGGAGACAACAAACAGTACTTGCAAACTGACAATTTGCAAAAGGCTAGATTCATACCTCACATCAACCACATGCTCAAATAAACTGAACATGGAGACATTACAGAGAAACTACAAACAGACTAGAAAAAGTATTGAGAAATAAATACATAACACTGCCTTTTAAAATATTAATCTTGGAGTACAGAAGGGCTTTAAGGACAACCCTAAAGACAAAATAAAGATTCACAGATATAACAAAAGTAAAAATCTTAAACCTCTGGAAAAACAAAACCTCCCAGTGAAACTAAAAAGCAGCCTGCAAAGCTGGGAAAGGAACCTAGAACTCAGCAGACTAAAGAATAACCTAGAGGGGCGCCTGGGCGGCGCAGTCGGTTAAGCGTCCGACTTCAGCCAGGTCACGATCTCGCGGTCCGTGAGTTCGAGCCCCGCGTCGGGCTCTGGGCTGACGGCTCAGAGCCTGGAGCCTGTTTCCGATTCTGTGTCTCCCTCTCTCTCTGCGCCTCCCCCGTTCATGCTCTGTCTCTCTCTGTCCCAAAAATAAATAAAAAACGTTGAAAAAAAAATTAAAAAAAAAAAAGAATAACCTAGAGATGAAGAATTCTTACAAGATGGCTTAAGACAGCAGTGGAAAAGCAAGTAAAAGATATAAAAAGGTAATTCAGAAAAGATGAATTGTCAAGTCACAAAACAAACTTCCTTCAAAAACGTCTTAAGCCTGTAACTGGTGGGTCAGAGGTCACGCAGGTTTTTAAGACGGATTGCAACCACTCTTTCCACCCGTCCTCTCTCAGGGCTCCACATTTCCTTTCTGCCCTCCAGGTCAAAGGTTACCCCATCAATAAGCGCTTTTCCTCCCCACCCACCTAAAATATCCTGCCCCCCCTTTCCCGATCCCTAACACCTCTGTGAATCTGTATTACAGTAGCTTGTCTGCTGCTTCAGGTCAGTTTTACCCCGAGGGTGTAAGCCCCATGAGAACAGAAGCCTTGTCCATCTCATCCACACTGGTCTCCCCGGAACTCTGACTACAGCAGGCATTCATTTACTGAACAAATGCATCAGACGTTCATGAATAAGTATCACACAAAGCGGCCTTCAGCTGGACCTGCCCCTTAGGAATAGAACCTCACTGAAGTTACTTGTTCCTTCCCGACTCATCTCAAACTGGGAAATCACAATACATACAAGGTGATAGGATTGCTAAAAGGATACAAGATTACATAGGTTAAATCTCCTAACTTTTGTGCGGTACTTGGCAAAAAAAATGACTCAAACATTAGCTACTGAGGGCCGCCTAACTGGTTCAGTCAGAAGACCATTAGACTTTTGATCCTGGGGTGGTGAGTTTGAGCCTCACTGTGGGTGTAGAGCTTACATAAATAAACAAACTTAAAAAAAAAAAAAAAAAAAGGTAAACCATTTTACTCAATGATTAAGTTTCTAGAAGTTTATGACAAGTAACAATTATGTATAAATGCAAAGACACATAGTTCTTACTTTGATATTCATGGAATCACTAATAGAAAAAAAACTAGAAACCAACCAAATGTAC
Organism: Herpailurus yagouaroundi; assembly: GCF_014898765.1. Taxonomy (NCBI): domain Eukaryota; kingdom Metazoa; phylum Chordata; class Mammalia; order Carnivora; family Felidae; genus Herpailurus; species Herpailurus yagouaroundi. Next base: position 6,474,763 of record NW_024412403.1, on the reverse strand, counting down.
AACAGGCAAATAGATAAAATTTTCCAGAGAAATTGAAAGGAATTCACAAAATGGTATCTTTTTAAAGATCCTACTTTTGTTAAGAGTCTAGCATGAAGAAAAATAAACACTTCTCACTTTCATGATTTTCTTCTCACTTTCGCATTTTCTAAATATTCTACAATAAACATTAGAAATTTTTATTCATTTAATTTATTTTTTAACGTTTATTCATCTTCGCGAGACAGAGACAGAACACGAGGGGGGAAGGGGCAGAGAGAGGGACACACAACACAGAATCCGAAGCAGGCCCCAGGCTCCAAGCTGTCAGCACAGAGCCGGATGTGGGGCTCGAACTCACGAACTACGAGATCATGACCTGAGCCAAAGTCGGATGCTCAACCAACTGAGCCACCCAGGCGCCCCAGAAATTTTTATTTAATATTAGGACAATTTTTGGTCAGATTACAGAGAAATGACTAATGAACTAATTACATCACTTTTTAGTTACACCCCTATAGAAAGACCACTATCAACATCTTCGAACATTTACATATAAATAGAAGCTAAATGTAATAGAGACAAAACTTAAGACTTTGAGGCTCTAACGATCTCTTTTGCACTGCTGGTAGGAATGCAAACTGGTGCAGCCACTCTGGAAAACAGTATGGAGATTCCCCAAAAAAATTAAAAATAGAACCACCCTACGACCCAGCAATTGCACTACTAGGCATTTATCCAAGGGATACAGGTGTGCTGTTTCAAAGGGACACATGCACCCCAATGTTAATAGCAGCGCTATCGACAATAGCCAAAGCATGGAGAGAGCCCAAATGTCCATCGATGGATGAATGGATAAAGAAGATGTGGTACTCAGCAATCAAAAAGAATGAAATCTTGCCACTGGCGACTACGTGGATGGAACTGGAGGGTATTATGCTAAGTGAAATTAGTCAGAGAAAGACAAATATCACATGACTTCACTCATATGAGGAATTTAAGAAACAAAACAGATGAACACAAAGGAAGGGGAGCAAAAATAATATAAAAACAAGGAAGGGGGACAAAACATAAGAGACTCTTAAAAACAGAACAAACAGGGTTGCTGGAGGGGTTGTAGGTGAGGGGATGGGCTAAATGGGTAAGGGGCATTAAGGAAGACACTTGTTGGGATGAGCAACTCGTATGGGTGTTACACATAGGGGGTGAATCACTGGAATCTACTCCTGAAATTATAGCACTATATATGCTAACTAACTTGGGTGTAAATTAAAAAATAAACATTAAAGATATTAATAGAAAACAAACTGAGGCTCTACCACAAAGTCTTTCTCAAGCAAAAGTCTCTCAATGTGGAATCCAGCCTCAAACATACCAATGAGAGTTTAACAAATACTGGAATAAGAAGGGTGCTAGACTCTTCTGACCCTGAGGAAATGTGGCTAACAGCCCTACCTAACTAGTTACGGGACCTGGGACAAGGTACTTTCTAAGCAAAAACAATAGGTAATGCTACACGCTTGCAACGTACAAGGTACATTTCTAAGTATTTTAAGGTTTTGACTCATTCAGTTCTTCGTTACTCACAATAGTTAACACTTACACGGTGATTACTACCTGATGCTGTTCTAAGAACTTTATACACGCTCACTTACTATACCTCCAAACTATTTACCTTCATTTTACAGGTGAGAAAACACAAGCACAGACACCAAAGAACCTGCCCAGAACCGAAGAGCTGATAAACGGCAAAGCTAAAAGTAAGAACCCAGGCTGTCTAGGGTCACAACTCCCCGCATCACTGCATCACTGCAATCGGCTATCCTGCATCCTAAGAAAAATGCCAAGTAACAAGATAATTGAGGAGCATCACAAGTCTTAGAGCCGAAGTGGCCTCTGGAAGTTTTTAAAGCCAAATATATGCAAACCGATTAAAATCAACATAGAGAGAGGTGCCCAGGTGGCTCAGTCGGTTAAGTATCCAACTTCAGTTCACAAGATCAACTGATCTTGTGGTTCAGCGAGTTCGAGCCCACATCAGGCTGTCTGCTTTCAGCACAGAGCCCGCTTCGGATCCTTCTGTCTCCCTCCCTCTCCCCTTCCACCACATGCGCGTGCAATCTCGCTCTCAAAAATAAAACAAAATCAACACAGAGAATTTTTTCTAAGTAGCTAGAGTCTAACATCCAAATGTCATTCACCCACCCCATTACCAATAACAAGCAAAGTCAAAGCCTCCGCCAAATTCTGAATACCCCACGCATAATTCATCCTATGCTGCTATGGTTATTACATAACATTAACACAAAAGTTTTGTGCTCAACATGCCACTTTCCCACTTCTACATAATAAAGGAAAGATAGTAAATAATCACTGAATGATTCTATTTTGTACGCTCCTAATGAAATGGTTTAAAGAGCTTTAAAAAAAAAAAAAAAAAAGACGTATAACTTCCATGTTTCACAGCCATTCTGGTGCCGTAAGTTGCTCTGACCTACAAATGAAGCGCAGACCTCCTGAGAGATTTTAAGAAATAAAAGATCGTACCAAAAAAAATCATTTAATAACCAAATTAGTGATGATTGCTTCCTAGAAAGAAAACACACCTTAAGCATTAAGCCACCTTAACTCCTTCAATAAACACTGAGAACCCACTACTGCCACGAAGGACAGGTGCACCCGCAGAAGACTGCAGTTACATGCCCCGCATGTAGACACATATTCCAACCATTAAAAAGAGATAATGTCTGAAGCTACTGCCCTCACTTGAACAATGAGAACAGGTTGGTTTAGCTTAAAAATAATGTTTTAACCCATCACTGAGCTGAGAAAACACGTCTGCACATCAACTCCACCCCAGAAACTGGTGAGCCCGTCTGTGACCAGAAAAAGATTCACAGCTGCTTTGATCTGTAGCAGAGAGACAGGAAAAACTGAATAAGGAAAAACCTGCCAACCTTTTAAACTTCACGGCCACCTGCCGGCTATCATGCCTGATGCCTGAGGAGGAGAATGCTTGGGGCCTCGGGGCAGAGTCACCAACTGCACGGGGCGAAAGACGGGATGCGGAACAGCTGGGGGAGCCCCCTGTCCACTGCAAGTGCACTCCAGAGACCCTCTGAACGCTAGGGATGCGACAGCAGAGTTGAAAGCTGAGGGCAGAACTGGAAAGCAAAGAGATCTCAGCAACTCAAAAAAGTCGGCAACTGGGCTATAAAACAGAGCAAGATCCTACAAAGTTTGGGAAGCTGGCAACTTGGCTATGAAAGAGACATCCCAGGAATCTCACCCGTGCCCAAAACCCAAACCCTGCTGGAGAGGCAAGTCCTGGTCCCATCCTTAAACCGTGGGATGCCAATGGACTGCAACTACAGCTGCCACAAAGCCCAGAGACCACCAAACACGACACAAAGTAGATAACTCAGCCCCCAGCACTAAGAACTTGAGAGAAAAGGGGGCATCCTTTACCGAGACCGATTACATTACCTAAACCTCTACTCTTTTCACACAAAACAGCCCAGCATACTTCAAAAGAGGAGCAGATACAGATGAGATACACAACAAAGCAAAATGTGATCCGTAACCAAGAGAGGAAGTAGTCAACAGTGGTCCCAGAGAAGACCCCAGATGTTAAAAACGCTCAACCTGGGGCGCCTGGGTGGCGCAGTCGGTTAAGCGTCCGACTTCAGCCAGGTCACGATCTCGCGGTCCGTGAGTTCGAGCCCCGCGTTGGGCTCTGGGCTGATGGCTCAGAGCCTGGAGCCTGTTTCCGATTCTGTGTCTCCCTCTCTCTCTGCCCCTCCCCCATTCATGCTCTGTCTCTCTCTGTCCCAAAAATAAATAAATGTTGAAAAAAAAAATTAAAAAAAAAAAATGCTCAACCATTATCTCTTCAAAATACTTCTTCTGCCTCATTCTTCCATTCTTTTCATTTGGGACTTTTTTTTTTTTCTTAGGTTTATTTATTTTTGAGAGAGAGAAAGAGCACAAGCAGGCAAGGGACAGAGTAGAAGGGGACAAAGTATCCGAAGCAGGCTCTGTGCTGACAGCAGCGAGCCTGATACAAGGCTTGAACCACGAACGGTGAGATCACAACCTGAGTTGAAGCCGAACACTCAATCAACCGAGCCACCCAGATGCCCCCCCCCCCCATTTTGAACTTTACACACGAGACTATTTGATATCCTATAGGTTCAAGAAGTTCGGACAACCTCAAGCAGAGTAAATCCAAAGAAAACCACCTATATGTCTGGAGGAGGCAACTTCTGACGTGGCCTCCAATGACCCCCACTTCCTGGTACTGCCAACCTTATGAAATCCCCTCCCCTTGAGTAGGTTACTTACAACTGACAGAATACAGCTAACGTGGAGGGTATCGACACCACTTCCCCTGTGAGGTTACAGAAGACTATGACTGCTGTCTTAACTAGCAGACTATTATTGCCTATTCCGCTTTCACCTTTTGATGAATCAAGCTGCCATTTTGGACGAGTGGCAAGAAGCTGAGAGTGGCCAACAGACAAGGAGGAACTGAGACTTCTCGGTCCAACCCCCTCCAAGAACTGAATCCAGCCAAAAACTATGTGAGCTTGGAAACAGACCCTTCCAGTCAGGTCTTCAGTTGAAACCCCAGATCTGGCCAAAACCTGGATTACAGCCTTGAGAGGGATTGAGAGGACTCAGTTCAGCTGAGCCTGCAAGTCTGATTTACAGAAACCGTGGGATAAAAACAATCTGCGTTGTTTTAAGCCACTATATTTTGGGGTAGCCAGTTATGCAGCAATAGGTAACAACTACAGTATATCACAGTAAAACTGCTGAAAACCAAAGGCAAAATGAAAATCTTAAAAAGCAACCAGGAAAAAAAGCATTATCTTGAAAGGGGAAATAGTAAGAATGCCAGTTTTTTAATATGGAGTGCTACAAGGAAAAAAAAACACACCAATCAGAATTTCACCTTTAAAACAAGTTTTAAGGGGCACCATAGGTGGCTCTGTCTGTTAAGCATTAGGACTCCTGATTTGGGCTCAGGTCTTGAACTCACGGTTCATGAATTCAAGCCCTGCATCTGGCTCCACACTGCAGAGCCTGCTCAGGATTCTTCCTCTCCATCTCTCTCTCTCTCTTTCCCCTGCTTGCATGCTGTACTCTCTCTCAAAATAAATAAATAAATCTTAAAAAATAAACAAAACAATCTTTAAAAATAAACACATAACAGAGCACCTGGGTTCAGTTGCTTGAGCGTCCCAACTTCAGCTCAGGTCACGATCTCACAGTCTGTGAGTTCGAGCCCGGCGTCAGGCTCTGTGCTGACGGCTCGGAGCCTGGAGCCTGCTTCAGATCCTGTGCCTCCCTCTCTCTCTGCCCCTCCCCCACTCACACTCTGTCTCTCTCTGTCTCTCAAAAATGAATAAATGTTAAAAAAAATTTTTTTTTCAACGTTTTTTTATTTATTTATGGGACAGACAGAGACAGAGCATGAACGGGGGAGGGGCAGAGAGAGAGGGAGACACAGAATCGGAAACAGGCTCCAGGCTCCGAGCCATCAGCCCAGAGCCTGACGCGGGGCTCAAACTCACGGACCGTGAGATCGTGACCTGGCTGAAGTCGGACGCTTAACCGACTGCGCCACCCAGGCGCCCCAAAAAAATTTTTTTAAATAAAAACAAAAATGTTTTCAGACCAAAAAAATTAAAAGGAAAAATTAAAGGAAAACCAAAGTCATTGCCAACAAAACTTCATTAAAAAAAAATAACAGAATAAGTTGTGCAGACTGAAGAAAAATAATCACAGATAAGACAAATGGGAAGACAAGAACGAACTAAAAATACCAGGAAAGGTATACAGGGGGGTAAGCAAATGAATATCAACTTTAAAACTACAGCAATAATATCTGGAAAATTCATAACATACATAAAATACCATAATAGTCCAAAGGACAAAAGGGTATCAACTAACAGTTTTAACTTTATTGATTTGGGAAGTGGTGAAGTAACTTGTAACCTCTAGAGTAACCACTAAAATAATAATAAAAGGGTATATAGCCAGAAAGCAATAAAGAACAGTGTAATAATCCAAAAGAGAGCAGTACTAAAGAGATGGAACACATATAAAAACAGGTACCTGGTAGACTTCACACAATCTTAAGTAATTATATAAGTTAATTAAATTGCAAATAGTTTGAAGACTCTAACTAAAAGACTGAATAATAAAACCATATGTAGTTTACAGGAACCATACTTAGAAATGAGCACATGGGGAAACGGCTGTACTAAAAGGAGAGAAAACAAAAAATGATGTGCTACACCATCACTAATGGAAAGAAAGCTGGGCAGGCTGTAGTAAAGTGAGGCCAAGTCAGACTTGGGGGTGAGAAGCTTTTATGAGATAAAGAACATTTCCCAATTAAAAAAAAAAAGTCAAATTCTGGAAAACACAAAACTATGGAAACAGGGACAAGATCAGTGGTTGAGAGGGCGGGAGGGATAATCAGGCAGAGCACAGAGGATTTTTAGGGTAGAATTACTCTGTATGACACTCTATTGGTGGGTACGTGTCTTTTGTCTAAACCTACAAAAGGTACAACACTAAGAGTACCTAATGTAAACACAGGAGAGTCATGATGGAAACTAAGGACTTGGGGGATTATGATGGGTCAATATAGCTCCATCGACTGCAACAAACATACCATTCTGAGGGATGCGGATAATGAGGGAGACTGTGCGCTTACAGGGGGAAATCTCTACCTTCTGCTCAATTTTGCTGTGAACCTGAAACTGCTCCAAAAAATGAAGTCTACTTTAAAAAAAAAAAAAAAAAAAAAGAGGGGAAGTCAATTCAAGAGAAAGATAACAATTATATATTTGTATATACCTATACTGGAAAAAGAAAAAAGACAACTCTACAGTCACACTTGGAGATTATCCACAATCCTTCTCAGAAACCAACAGAACTAGCTGGCAACAATCTGTAGAATTTAGAAGATCTGAAACGAAAAAAGTCATGTGACTTGTCCCTTAGATGCAAATAAATGTTATGATTAGGTGAGCCTCTGAAAACAAAGTAATAACTATTCTTTCAAAGTAGCACAGTTGGGAGTGCTTGGCTGGGTCAGTCAGTAGAGCATGCTCTTGATCTCGGGATACTGAGTACAAGCCCCATGTTGGGAGTAGGGCTTAAAATAAAGGAGCACAGTCAAGGCTGGGTGACTCACATGTAGCAACAGCACTACCATTATTCAGCACTGAGCTACAAAGTACCATCAGTGCCCCATCCCACATTGTGTTCATCCATAAAGGGGTAAGTGGCAGGTATCATTCATTTAGACTTAAGAGTTCAGAGAGACTGTATTTTATTATCTCATTAAGACCCTACCAATATAAATTAAGGGAAGGGGCAGGCTACACAATCATGACTTTTGTTCTACCAGCATTACTTGTAAATGCCAATTATCACTGTGCGCCGGGCACTGAAGGCCATTTTTTTCCCATGTTTACCAATGCTTTGATACAATTATTATCATCTTTGTTGCACAGCTCAAGAAACTGAGGTAGAGATTAAATAAACTGCCTAATGGTGCAGCCACTCTGGAAAACAGTGTGGAGGTTCCTCAAAAAATTAAAAATAGATCTACCCTATGACCCAGCAATAGCACTGCTAGGAATTTACCCAAGGGATACAGGAGTGCTGATGCATAGGGGCACTTGTACCCCAATGTTTACAGCAGCACTTTCAACAATAGCCAAATTATGGAAGAGCCTAAGTGTCCATCAACTGATGAATGGATAAAGAAATTGTGGTTTATATACACGATGGAATACTACTTGGCAATGATAAAGAAGGAAATCTGGCCTTTTGTAGCAACGTGGATGGAACTGGAGAGTGTTATGCTAAGTGAAATAAGTCATACAGAGAAAGACAGATACCGTATGTTTTCACTCTTAGGTGGATCCTGAGAAACTTAACAGAAGACCATGGGGGCGGGGAAGGGAAAAAAAAAAGGTTAGAGAGGGAGGGAGCCAAAACATAAGAGACTCTTAAAACCTGAGAACAAACTGAGGGTTGATGGAGGGTGGGTGATGGGTATTGAGGAGGGCACCTGTTGGGATGAGCACTGGGTGTTGTATGGAAACCAATTTGACAATAAATTTCACATTAAAAAATAAATAAAAAATAAGTAAATAATAAACTGCGTAAGATTAAACACCTGCTAGGCAGCACAAATCAGGACTACAGCCCATATACCCGGCACAAAAACCCAAGTTTCTAATGTCTATAACGTTACATTGCTAGGCAGTAACTTGTCATCATATTGCCATGATCATCAAGTGTTCCCAAATTATCAATGAAATGCCTATAGAATAAATCGCTATAGTCAACTACAAAGGAAATGCAGAATCCCCAGAGGAAAGAGGTTAGTGCTAGACTCCCACAATGAAAACAAAATAGTGGAGTCAGTTACAATACAGTTATCCAATAAAGTTGTTTTTGTTTTAAATAGGTAAATAAGGAAGTTTGCCATTAAAAAGGATCAACCTGACACACGAGTAGAGTCTATCTAACTAGGCACCCAAATTCCAAGTCTAGCCTTATGATCTACCTTAAGCCTGATTCCCTAATCCAGTAGGGAGTTCACGATGGTAATACTGCTTCCCCACCCCCGCCTTGATTTGGGGAGTTAATTCATAACCCAAGAAGATCGACAACTAAGAAATGAAAAAAAGAAGAAAGTATTGATATGTTGGTGCCAATTAGTTATTCTGATATAGTAACAAGTTTTGTAATGACTGAACTATTTTTAATGTTTGGCAGAGCAAAAAAGAATAATTTACTACAGTAAATTTAAAATATATTTACAAAAGTTAAATTTTAGAAAGATTACACTTAGGGGTACCTGGATGGCTCAGTCAGCTAAGCATACAACTCCGGATTTCATGCCCAGTCAGGGCATGATCTCACAGTTCGGGAGTTCAAGCCCCACACTGCATTCTGCACGGACAATGCAGAGAGCCTGCTTGGGAATCTCTCTCTTAAAATAAATAAATAAACTTAAAAAAAAAAAAAGGTAACACATTTGACAAAGTTAGCCATCTTGAGGGGACTGAAATAATCATAGATTTGTAACATAGTGTGAAATGCCCAAGGAAATGTAAGACAATTAAGTGGTGTTAAATATCTTAAGATTAAATTCTCATTACAAATTAAACAGTAAAAAATAAAATAAACTTGTTTCTAGAAATATCACTAAATTTATAAGATTTGTAACTTAAAGACTTAAGAAAAATTACTACTTATAACTCTAATAAACTGCATATTTAAATAAAAATAACTTTTAAGTCTTCATTGTGCTATAGGGCTACTCAAACATTTTTTTTTTTTTTTAAAAAGCATGACAATAAATCCCCTAATGATAAACTCCAATAGAAGGACTTTCAGATTTTATTTACTGGTTAAGGAAGACAGTGGCCTATAAAACTGCACACTACTAAATTACGAAGTCTATGGAATCACATTCGCCTCATTTAAACATGCTCCTCTACAAATCGAGTTCTTCCTCACTCCCGGGCCCCACTCTATAGCTCCATTTCCTTCTTCCTCTCTTGTGTTCACCACCTATAAATCATAAAAATCTGAACTACATTTTATGAATTCACAGGCCCAACTGCTAACGCAGGGCTAGGTACTGAGAGAAAGAATGTCAATTGTCTTAAGTATCAAAAATACTCTTGCTTCCAAAGTACAGGCTGGAATGATAACATAGTCCCAAGTCTAAGATAAACTATAACTCTGTCAACAGTGACACTGGAATCACCTGAAAGGTTTCAAACTATAGTGATACCCAGTCTCACCACAAAAATTCTGATTTAACTGGTGTGGAACGTGGCCCGGGGCATCCAGATTTTGTAAAGCTCCCCAGATGACTCTGATCCAAGAATGAGGACTATTATTGAGAAAAAGGAGTAAATTAAACAACACAAAGAAACAAATAGCATAAGGAAACTATCAGACAAAACCCGAATGTGAAACATTCTACAGGCTATCTCAAATGTCTTCAGAATACCAATGGCACAGGAACAAAAACTATGGAAGATAAAAAAGAGATGGAAAGTAACTTCAGTACAACACGTGGACCTTGCCTGAAACCAATTTGAACTAAATATAAAAAGAAATGCGAAGAGGGCCGCCTGGATGGCTCAGTTGGTTAAGCGACCAATTCTTTCAGCTCAGGTCATGATCTCATAGTTCATGGATTTGAGCCTTGAGTTGGGTTCTGCACGGAGAGATTCTCTCTCTCAAAATAAATAAATAAACTTAAAAAAAAAAAAACAAAAGAAAAGAAATCCAAGGAACAAAAGGAAAATCTGAGTAGGGACTAGATATATAAATGTAATGTCCAGATATATAGATCTAGACACATATAGACATATATATAGATCTACACTTATAGATATATAAGTGTAATGTCTACATGTACACATTATCAAAGAACATTATTCTTTGGATTGTGTGTGATGCTGGCGCTGCGGTGGTCTAAGAAATAGCCCTTCGATTTTTTCAAGACGCACTATGCAGAATTTAGAGAAGACATGTAAGATCTGGGATTTACTTTAAAATACTTCAGCATATTAACTAATAAAATAAAGGAATGTCTGGTATTGGTTTAAAACAATACAGCCCAGGGGAGTGAGGTAACAGATGCAACATTCTTTGCTAATCACCAGGTTGATAAGTAGTATGGTTCATTTCACTATTTTTCTATGTTTGAAGATTTGCACTGGTAATTTATAAAAAAACACTTCAAATAGAAGCCAAAGTAAAGATAGCAAAAATGGTTCATGACATTATTATTTGTGTATATCTGAAATACTTCTTAATTAAATGAAAAGCAGGGGCGCCTGGGTGGTTCCACTCAGATCACGATCTCAGAGTTCATGGGGTTCAAGCCCCATACCGGACTCTGCACTGAATGTGTGGAGCCTGCTTGGGATTCTCTCTCTCCCCCTCCCCTGCTCATGCTTTCTCTCTCAAATAAATAAACTTTAAAAAAAAAAAAAAAAGCAGACTCTGGAGAACTAGCAGCTACTCACGTACTCTGACAAAATAACTCTCCTATACACAAGAAGTTCATCCTTCATACTTAATGCTAGGAATGGGTGGAGGCGGGAGAAGGTAAAGGACAAAAAGGACATTATCCACCAGACCCTATGAGCCAGGTGATGAGACATGACCCAGGGCATTGCACATCATAGGGAGATACCACAGAGAACTAGGATAATTTTAAACAGAATTTTTAAAGTGGGGTTTTAAGCACCTCTAACAAAGAAGCCAAAATATATACACAAATTTTAAAAGTGCATTTTCCAGTAGTTACAGCATCTCAAGATTTAAGCGATTTTCTCTTATCGATAGAAGTAAAACAATGAATAGTCCTTTAAACGTTTCCTAGACTTAAATATCAAAATAAGAAATTCAAGAAAACAAAACCTCTGCCATGATGCTGAATTTTTTAAATCTTCCTTGGAAATATTCAATTTTAAGTGCTTGCTTTTAAAAAATCTAAACCAGGGGTGCCTAAGTGGCTCAAACATCCAACTTCGGCTGAGGTCATGATCTCGCAGTTGTTGAGTTGGAGACCTGCATCCCGCTCTGTGCTGACAGCTCAGAACCTGGAGCCTGCTTCGGATTCTGTGTCTCCCTCTCTCTCTGCCTGTCCCCTGCTCACACACACTCGCTCTCAAAAAACACGAACATTAAAAAAAAAAATTATAAAAAGTCCACACCAGTAAACATTAAAATAGACAACTGAAACAGAATCCTTTGTTACTCCAGACTTTAAGTGTCAATAATACTTAACTGTTCATATGCAGATGATAAATCCCCTTGTTTACTTTTTGTCCTTTTGTTTAATCCAAGAATGGTGACCATATCCTACCAAATTCCGTTACAGATAATATGACTGTCATAAGTAAAAGATCTTTCAAGAGTTTTTGTTTGGTCATCAGTTATATGGCTCATACAAGATGCCAATATTGCTTGGCAACTAAGAAACCCTTTTTCCTAATACACCAATTGGCAAAAATATTTTTCTGAAAAATGTTTTATTTCACTAAGGGCAAATGAGTGGATAAAACCGAAGCTAGGGGTGCCTCAATGGTTCAGTCTGTTAAGCGTCCAACTCTTGATTTCTGCTCAGGTCATGATCTCACAGTTCCTGGGATGGAGCCCAAACTGGGCTCTGCGCTGACAGCACAGAGCCTGTTTGGGATTCTCTCTCCTTCTCTCTCTCTGCCCCTCCCCACCAACCCCACTCGCAAGCACGCGAGTTCTCTCTCTCTCAACTAAATAACATTTTTAAAAAATGACTCTATATTGTGAGCGCAACTAAAAAAGTTGACAAAGTACAATAAAAAAAAAAACTGAAATCTATGCCAATGCTGCTCTAAAACGAGAAACTGCATAGAGCCTACATTAAGTACAGCAAGGTCAATATAAAAACTCAAAAGTTTTCTAAGGCATTCAACAAGTGTACAGTTCAGAGAGGCAAAAGTACTGGAGGAGTTGCATACTGTCACAGCAGCAAGATTTTTATTACGCTGCTGAGGGAAAAGAAAAACACGCTAAACAGAAGAACACTTCACCTTTCAGACACCAATGATTCTATTCCTAGGGAACAAGTGGTTAGAGGAGCTGGGCGGGGCAAAGGAGGGAAGACCAATCAGAGGTCGAGTTACAAGTCGGGTACGAAAACAGAAGGATGAGAGCAGCTCACTGAATGGCTGGCGCACCGCCCCCCCCACCCCAGCACGCGCGCACGCGCGCCCCCGGCTCTCACCATAGGCAGCCGCACCTGGGGACCCACCCCACCGCAAACCGCGGTGCGGGGTCGCCCCCACCTTCCACCCGCCCCCCCCCCGGGCCGTTTCCTACCAAAACAAACCCACCACCCCAAAACAAAACCTCCCGAGGGAGTCCTGCTATCCCGGGACGCCCCCCCGAGCACGGCTCGATCGCTTCACCCCAAGAGCCAGAGCCCCAAGGGGGCGGGGAGCAGATGTTCGGAAACACGGGGATAGAAATGTCAAAAATCTCACCAATTCCTCGTAGCTCCTGTTGTGCTCGTTGCCCTCCCAGTCCAACCTCTTCGGCAGCAACTGCAAAGACACCAGACGCACACGAGTGACCACCGCGCGGGGCCGGGCTGGGGGCCGCGGGGCCGGGCGGGGGGCCGCGGGGTGGGCTGGGGTGGGGAGTTGGGCGAGTGGCCCCGGCAGGGTAGGGAGGGAGCACGGAGGGGACGCGGCGGGGCGGGCGCGGCGGGCGCCACGAAGCACAGACCTGGTACTGCTCCAGCTCCTGCACCAGCACCTGCAGCCGACGAGACGCGCAGTTAGGGAGGCGGGGGGCACCCGGGTCCACCCGACGCCCTCCACCCGCGACCCCAGGCGGCGGCAGCGGGGCCGGGGCTGGGACGCGGCCGCCGCCGCCGCCGCCGCCCGCGGGGCCCGCACTCACCTGGGCGGCTCTCCGACACGGGCCGGCCGATAGGTACCGGGCGATGAGGAAGTACAGCTCTGCGGGAAGACGGAGAGTCGGGTCAAGAGCGAGCAGGGCGGCGGGGAGGGGGCCGGGGCCGGGCCGGGGGCGCCGCGGGGAGGGCGCAGGCGGCGCGTCTTACCCGACTCGATGAGGGGCACCGGGCGTCGGGCGGGCGAGGGCTCCGCCATGGCCGGGCGCGGGGCGCGGGGCGGGAGCGAGCAAGCGAAGCGTGTAGGCCGCGCCGAGGCCTGAGCGGGCCGGCGTCCCTCTACCTCTGGCGCGCCGCCGCCGCCGCCATGCCGTGCGCGCCGCCACGCCGATGCCTCCGCGAAGTAGTCCCTCCGCGAGAGGGAAAGTAGTCCCAGCGCGGCGACCGCCCTGCGCCCCCGTCCGACCGACTCTGGGGCCGTGACTAGAGCGGCGAGCCGTGCCTCTTTCTCCTTCGTCTCAGGGGCGCCGCGAGGGGAACGTGGAGGGTGGGCGAAGGCCGGGGCCCGGGCGGGCGGCCGGTGGGGGCGGGGAGCGCGCGTGGCTGGGATCCTTGCGCGCGGTGAGGCGGTCCCCGGCCATTGTG
>NW_024412403.1:6455617-6457674 GCF_014898765.1 Herpailurus yagouaroundi | reverse complement strand
GGGCGGCGCGCCGGGGCGGGGGCCGGCCGGGGGCGCGGTGGGGGTAGGGACAGGTTCCCGCGCCCCCGGGCGGAACGAAGCCTCTCCACGCGGATGCCCAGAAGCCCGGCACGCGCAGCGGGGTCCGGCGGGGTCGCCCTCTTCGGGCTCACGAAAGGGACGTTTCTCGAACGGTCCTGTGGGGCCGGTGTGCCGGCCCCCCACGAAAGATCGCTCTCTTCGAGGACGCGAAACCCTTAAAACTGAGAGTCGCGCCATCCGCAGAGAGGAGAACGTCGGCCAGCCGAAGCTTTCCCAGGGGGGTCGGGGGGCGGGGCCCCCCCCACCCCCCCCCCCCCCCGGGTGGGGGGGGGGGGCGCGAGGCCGAGGGTCCTCGGACACGGACACTCTCCGGCTTGGAGGGCACAGCAAACGTCCACCGAGACGGCAGGTTGGATACATAAGACCGAGCCGCAGCCCTGGGAGAACCCAGCAGACAGAAATGGTTAAGGAAAATGCAGAACATCGCAGAAGATGTAAACCTCGCTAGTCCGGGAAAGCGGCCCGGAGCCGGCGATGACTTAGCCGGATAGGAAAAGGGGTGGGAGGAAGCGGGCGGTACCGACAGGCAGCAGCCCATTCCGAGGAAGAGAAGCAAGAAACTTGGGGCGACACAAAAGGGGAACCTCGTGTAATTAGGATTCGAGGTTAAAGCGGTGGACTAGGGCTTTCGCCTCTTAATTGCCGTGCTTGGCTTCTGGCCTAACTGGATTCATCAGCATATCCAGGGCATCCTATTCTAAGCCCGAAAGAAACAGCAACGAGCAAAACCAATATCCCTACCCTCAGTGGGGTGTACATTGTCATTCTAATGTCCACTCAGCGTCACACCTGCCCCCTGCGTGTGGAGGTTTTAAATGTAGTGGTTCAGATAAGGTTCAGGTGGTGGGGCCGACCCTGGGTCTTGTGCAGCTGTTAGATGTGTGAGTAAATCACTTAACCTCCGAGCCTGTTTCACACATAAACTATAAATAATATCTGTGCCTTCTTTGTAGGGTGGTGAGCATTTACTACCCTATGGGTTAGTGTGTGTTCCTAGCGTGTAGTCAGCACTGTGTCCTGCTGGTTTTCGTAATTATTTACACCAAATAGCAAAAGTTTTACATATGTTTGTAGACGAACAACCCAAACATGTTTAGACAAGTGCATCGGTAGTGTGCTCCGTTAATGCAGCAAACACTATCGAGCGATGGAGACAAACATGATAGAATAAGCCATATCTTTGCCATCAAAGATTTCAGTGTCTTTTAGGGGAAACAGATGTAAGCAAATCATGACAAAATTTAGGGCAGAGATAGGAAACCAACCTGCCTATGGAGGGGGGGGGGGGGGTGGGGGGAGGATGTTAGAGAGGTTTGAGTCTTCCCAGCCTCTGTGTGGGAAGGGATTCCAGGCATCTGAACAACAAAAGGCCAAGACATAAGAAACATTTCAAGTTTAAGGAACTCAAGTTTAGTAGGACTACTTGGGTTGACTTTGGAGGTGTGGATGGGACCCATGATGTCAGAAGTTAACATGGCGAAGGATGTTCACAAAAAAAAAAAAAAAGTTAAAATTGGGAGCAATTGAAAGGTTCTAAGCCAGGAAGTGTGCTTTTTAATTTTAGGATAGATTTGAGACTAAAGACCAAGAGGCAGGAAAACCACTTAGATAACCCTTTTAAATAGGAAAGAAATGAAGATGCATCCGGGCAATGATTATAAGGACCTAGAGGCAAAGACAGGATGAGGAATATGTTGGGAGATTAAGTCAGCAATATGAGGAATCAGAAGTCAGAAGTCTCAAGTTTGGGGCTGAGTAGATCAAGGTTGTGCCACAAAGATAGGGCATACAGGCTGTAGCTCGATTGTTAAGGTAAATAATTGCTTTGCACAACTTGATGATTTGAAGTTACAGCACATCCATTCCTGTAGGACAGAATGACCAAGACTACCAGTTAGCAAGTGACAAAGACGTAAAGAACATTAAGCTTTCAAAGATTGCCCAAGGAGTTGCATATTTCACTTTGGGGGGGGGGG
>NW_024412403.1:6448074-6455517 GCF_014898765.1 Herpailurus yagouaroundi | reverse complement strand
CACTCCACCATCTGAGCCCCAATATATTTCCCTTTGTAACAATGTCATAAAAGTAAAAGTTATAAAAAAAAGGAAAAGATAGCCCCCAAAACGTATAATAAGAATGTATATCCCAAGTACTGGTTATTGTCCAAAACTACAATCCTGGTGTGGGCGGCCTGGTAAACCATTACAAGACATCAGAGCAAGGACAGTTTTCCTTTGCAAAGGCCCTGCTAGTCCTTTTACAACCTACTCTGATGTCCATGACAAATGCTGTTGGTATATTTGAAAGGGAAACACAAAGATTCTGACAAGAGGCAGAATATCTCCCTTGTTTAACTCTCAAGTGATAGAGACCCAGATTTGACTCCCACTCCAGCCAGTGACGAGGAGGAAAAGGGAATATACTCTCCATCGTCAGCTCTGCAGTGGGGACCTGCCAGGAGTCTCCAAACAAGGCATGTATGCATCCCTCACCCCCCCCCCCACACACACACACGCAACTAAACCCAAGCCACTCCCAATGCAAACACTAAGATTTGCTTTTGGGCAAATGGAAATAGCTTGAGTTTCAGCACAGGAAAGCTATATGGAGGGCTAAATTCTAGAAAAGTTGCTACATAAGCATGGGCTGGAAGATCTGAACAGCTAGTGACATCAGCTATAATGCTGTCACCCATCTCTGCTCTAGGAACACTGCAACGTTTTAGTCACTGGCAAGCAACCCCTCTCCTGGATGAACATCACTGATCCTTAGGTACCATTAGTACTCACTTCCCAGCCGAGAAAGCAGAGGCCTAGAGAGACTGAGAAGGTCCCCAGGGCACATAGCCAGGCTGCAATCCCAGCTGGGAGAGAACTACCTTAGACCGAAGCCAAGCTCTGCAGAATTCTCTCTCCCCTCGCCACACTTCACCAGGGAGGAACCAGAGCCTGAATAAGAGGGGACTCGCGCAAGATCACACAGGCTATGCACGAGAGAGCTGAGCTTGGAAATCTGCAAGTACACGCACGATCTCGTTTATCACAGGCAGCTCTGAGGTGGATTCTGATCTCCTTTTAAGCATGAGGAAACTGAGGCTTAGAAAATTCAACTCTGCCTAAGGATGTAGAATCTTACAAAAGAAAAAAAAAAAAAAAAAAAGAATCCAGCCGGACCTTCCAAGTTACCACTTGGGAGTCGCAAAAGCATTAAGTGTAAAAAGCATATCTGGAAAATGGTGAGCAAACCAGAGTCAGGGCCAACTTTGAAAGAATAAAAAAAGTGAGATCAGTGGACATCGCACAGAGAAAATTGTATACCTGCTTCAAATTCTCATATCCATATATTTATGCAAATATACGTTAACAGCAATTGTTTCAACCAGCAGGCACTGTTAATGTATGCACAATAGCATAGTTCTGAGGGACGTAGTAGGGTAGGTGACACTGGACCTACAGAAGAGTGACTCCGCAACACTACATCAGGACCCAGAAGTGAAATCAAGTGCACACAGAAACTTGTGTCATTTTATTCATTTCACAAAAATGGTGTATTGAAAGGCTTCTCTAAGGCAGGCAGTATCTGGTAATCGTTGGTTCCCAAGCTTCTGTGAGCTACATCCCTCAGAAGTAGGAGAGTTAATATCTTGATAGGTTTCCAGAGGACTTTGGGGGGAAAAAAAAAGAACAAAGGTATCTGGTTTTTGATAAGCCCCCAGTCACTAGCAGACCTTGCATCTGATTCCTGACACTCCTCCTCCGTTTCTTCCCAGTGTCCGCTCTTCCCTCGGGACCACTTCCTCCCTTTGAATCTGAACCAACCAGCTGTCCCCTTAATGCTACATGTCCCTGCCTCCTTCAGCAAATGCTTCCACACTTATCCTCCCCTCCCCGGCTTCTGCCTCTCCCCTGTCACTGGCTTCTGTCCCTACGTGTTCCCACGTTGCAGGCACTGGCCCGTGTCTGTGTCCAAGTCTTACCAGTTCTTTTGAAACGTTTCTCAGGGTGTTAGAACACAGAGTGATTGGACAAGACCTTGGGAACATGGGAGCTGGAATCAGAATATGTCTGTGTTTGAGCTTAGTAGTTGAGCAAACTCTGTGGCTCAGTGTTCATTTGGTGTTTTTTTAATCACCTTTAAAATGGGGATAACAACAATAGATAACATTAATTGAAGGTTTCTATATCCGGAACACTGCACTAACCCATGCACGTGTATTATTTAATGCTATGGGATAGCTAGAAAACGTGGGTAGTTTGTGAGCATTTTAGAAAGAACTGGCTATAAAGCTCTCTAAACAATGCCTAGCTCTCCATGTGATACTATTAACGTAAAAATTATTTTTCTCTCCATTCCCTCAGTCACCAACGAGTCTCCTCAAAGGTCTCCTCCTAGACTCCCTGCTCAATTCATCCTATCACAACTTTTACACTTCCTTAAGTACAACATAACATATTCTCCCTGCTTTCTACCCTCTTCCCCTCGGTCGTGTCCCCAGGAAAGCTGACTGCACCACTCGGGGGGGCTCTGCCATCCTCCCAATGGGCCGTCCAGTAGAAGACCCCAGTAGGAGACAGCCGAGCAGGAGGAGGGTGAGGGCAGGCTTCTATTTTCCCAGTGACTTTCCTGCCAAGCCCCAGGTTGGTGGTGGCTGCAGTTTCTGTAACGAAAGCCACAGTACATGTGGGACAGCCCTATCTCCATACAGCCACCCCCTCTGGGTTTTAATACCTCTGCCTCCCCCGGGGCCTTTAGGACTTGGGCTGCCCTTCCCAGCCAGATGGGAGCCACTGGAGGGGGCCCAGCAAGCTTTAGTGTCCCTTACTAAAGCTCCCTCTACTTCCCTATGTCTTCCTTGCCTCTGTGCATCTTGTCCTATAGCTTGAAAGGATCTACCTAGATCCCTAACTCTTCCTTCGCAGAGCCTTTCCGGAGTCATTTTGGTCCTTGTTAATCTCTTTTCAAAAGTCCTAGAATTATCTCTTTTAAAAATCACACACGCAGGGGTGCCTGGGTGGCTCAGTCAGTTGAGCGTCTGACTTCAGCTTAGTTCATGAACTCGGGGGTTTGTGAGTTCAAGCCCCGCGTCGGGTTCTCTGCTGTCAGCACAGAGCCCGCTTCAGATCCTCTGTCCCCCTCTCTCCCTGCCCCTCCCTTGCTCATCCTTTCTTTCTCTCTCAAAATAAACATGGAGAAAAAAAAAAAAAAAACATGCACAAGGAATCCATCAGTAACCCTGATGAGCCCACCTTCAAAACCTATCTAGGATATAAGCACTTCTCACCTAGGTGAGCTCAACAACTTTCTAAGTGTCTTCCTGCTTCTCTGTTTATCCTGTAGCAGCTTAAAACCTAAGGCAGTTATGTCTTCCTTTTTCAAAACCCCAGATGGCTCCCATCTGACCCAGAGGAGAGGCCCAAGACCTACAAGGCCTCCACGATCCGGCCTGTCTGGTGCTTCTGTGACTTCTCTTCTCGCTACGGTTCCCTCTGGTTCCCTCTTCTCACTCTGCGGCAGCCACACTGGCCTCCCCTTCCCGAGACTTGCCAGGCACGCCCTTGCCCCGGGGCCTTTGAACTTGCTGTTCTTCCGGCCAGGAACATTCTTCCCCTAGAAAACCAGCATCTCAGTTCCTCACCTCCTCTAAGTCTTAGCTCAAAGGTTACATTTTCTGTGAGCCCTCCCCTGACTACCCTAAATAAAATACAACTTACCCCCACTCTGTACTCCCACTTCCCTTCTGTCCTGCCTGCTTCCTTTGTCTCTGCAGCAGCGCTTTTGACCTTCTACCCTGCTGTAAAAGGTGCTCATCATTGGCACTGATCACCTATCTCCTCCCACTTTCTGAAGGCAGGCAGATTTGCTGTCTGTTTTGCTCTCTGGTGTATCTCTACAGCTACAACAAAGCCTGATATAGGGTAGGTACACACGAAATTAAAAAAAAAAAAAATTGCTCAATTAGACAGTCCCTCAAATATGAGCTACTTCTGCTGTCAACATTCCCTCATAAATCTTTTCGGATGGTGTGGTGGTTTGGTCGGTGGAGAGCCCACCAACCACCTGTTGGCTCATGACATACCTGGAGACGGGGCTCTGAAGTCAAGGCCAGCAGAAATAGAGCTCGCTCAAGACCAGAGACGCTTTCTTCCTCTCTGCAACCTCTCCCCACAGGGGCCCTATGGAACGTGGGCCTCCTGCCTGCTCTCAAAAGCAGAGAGAAGTCATCAGAGCCTGGAGAGAGGAAGGGCGTGTGGAAAGAGCATGTTCAGGAGCAGGAAGGGAGGCTCCTGTAGAGAGACCTCCAGACCACCGGATGGGACGATGGGACCTCCCGTCCAGGGAAGCAGCCTGGCCTCCACCTCCTCCCTGGCCACCCAGTGCCCCCGTGCCCTCGGGGGCTAGCCCGAGCCCCCACAGGAGAGGGCAGAGCACACACCCCTGGCATTCCCACCTCTCCCTTAAGCAAGCACAACCTGGATCACAAAGAGGAGGAGACCAGGAAAACTGGCCCTGCCTATGGGGGAGGTGAGCGGGGCCCAAGAGGAAATCTACAAGAAAGAACAAAGGATGGAGGGAAATTCCAAGAAGGCGGGGCTGGGTGAGAAGGTAGCACTCCAAGGTCACTGGGCCATCTCACTAGGGAATATTCCCCTGTGACTAGTTATGCAACAGCTAAGTGCCTACCTCAAGGCCTTCCCATTTTCTGTGATGACATTTGACACCTAACTGCAGAAATAACTCCCCTGTTTGCAAGCTGGAGAGAGCTTCCTGGTCCCTGTTTTTTACTGATAGGCAAGTCTGCCCTAGGGTAGGATAAAAAATAAAAATAAAAAATAAATAAATAAAAACAGTTTAACGCAAAATAATCTTCACTTTAAAAATTAGAGCCACCAAAGGTATAAGATAGGAATATTGGTAATGAGGTGAAATTCAGATGATGTTTCAGTTAAGAACCCAGAATCCCACGACGCCTGGGTGGCTCAGTCGGATGAGCCTCCGACTTTGGCTTGGGTCATGATCTCATGGTTCGTGAGTTTGAGCCCCACATCGGGCTCTGCGCTGACAGTGTGGAGCCTGCTTGTGATTTTCTCTTTCCCTTTCTCTTTCTGCCCCTCACTTGTGCACTCTCTCCCAAAGAAAGAAAGAAAGAAAGAACCCAGAATCCCAAATCTTGCCTTTAACCAGCCACTTCCACAAGGTCTCCAAGGAGAGGACATTAGCTGTAAGGGTACTGTATTAACCCTGACCTCATCCCCTGGTGATCTAGGCTAAATGGCACGGAGAGTATGTTCAGGCCAGGCAGTCTTGGGAAACTAACACAAAGCCACCCACAAGCCTCTAGGCAGAGCTGGGGGGAAAGGGGTACTAATAGCGAACATGTGCCCTCAAAGCTCATAGAGACCCGCTCCTGCCAAGGCTAGGGCTCCTGCACCCAGCAGATCTTTCCAGCTGCGGGACAGCGAAAGACGTGACCAACCCCTCTTGTCATAGGACCCAGCCTGTAGTCTGGAAGAACTGGGCTTTGAGTGGCTTGGACATGTGTTGGTTTCCAATTGGCCTTTAAGACAGCAGAGACCAGCACATTGAGCAGGCCAGGTATTCATATTACTTACACAGAAGACATACCACAAAATTAACACAATCACAAGTAGCACGAGAATTATCACAAAGTGGGCACGTTCATTACAGTTTTTTGTGAGTAGCTTCATTTTCCGTAACAACAACGGCTAAAGGATACAATTTCTTGCAACAAGCCCATAGCGGGAGCTATGCCAAAATCTAACCTTGCAAAGGGCACACGCTCCACAAAATTTAATTATAAAGGCTTTGCAGAGAGCAGAACATGACAGGAGAACATCTTGCACTTTGCAGTAAATAATCCGGAAACTCAATTTCATGATGACAAGATAAATAAAATATGTAGTTTACCTTGAACCAGATCTTGGTCCCAAATGGCTAATGCTTTCTAATTAATAACTGTGGAACTGCTGGTATATACATTCTTTAGCTTTCTCTTTTATCTTTACAAAAAAAGAGTAATGACCAGCCTACTACTTTGAATTCTCTCGGTACAACTCCCCAAGTGTTCTAATTGCATGGTTGTCTCATTAAGATGGGGACAGTTTGAGGCACCTGGGTGGCTCGGTCGGTTAAGCGTCCAACTCTTGATCTCAGCTCAGGTCATGATCTCATAGTTCGTGGGTTCGAGTCCTGCGTCGGGCTCCACGCTGACAGTGCAGAGCCTGCTTGGGATTCTCTCTCTGTCTCTCTCAAAATAAATAAATAAACTTTAAAAATTTTTTAATTAAAAAAAAAAAAAGATGGGGATGGTTTGACCCATAGGTAAGAAGTTTTCTGAGTGACAAAGTACCCAGAAGTAAACTTTGACAGCTGCAGAAAGCAGGAGACAGATATCTGCTGCTTGATCCCAGTCAAGCATGGCTTTCCAGAACCTTCTGCACTCCCCACAAGAACCCATGGCTGCAGACTGTACCATCCACAGCCAGCAAAGATTCCAACAGATGGAAGAAGCTCTTTTTTTGGCCGGTCTCCGGGGATTTTTTTTTTTTAAGCTTCCTGGTCCTCTTTCCCACCTGACTCTTCTAGAGGCTTTATTGTCCTGCCACCAAGTACAAAGCACTCCAGTATTTTTCTGAATGCATCCTGCGATACCGCCATTTTGGTACAGCCCTGAATTTAACACCCCATTTTGACCCAAGGGACATTACAAATACATCGTCCTAAAAATCAACCAAGTCACGTATGAGGCAGACATATTCATCAGATCCTCAGCCTCATTCCGTACTGAACTTCACCCCATCACCAGCTCCAGCATGGGATGGGCAGAATAACAGGCAGTCCCGGGAGAAGGGACGGGCTCAGGAATGGCTTTAGAATGGGAGGGATCCATGAGGTGCCTGGCCGGTTTAGTTGGTAAAGCATGTGTCTCTGGATCTCGGGTTGTGAGTTTGAGCCCCATGTTGGGTGTAGAGATTATTTTAAAATAAAATCTTCAGGAGAGCCTGGGTGGCTCAGTCGATGAAGCGTCCGACTTCGGCTCAGGTCACAATCTCACGGTTTGTGAGTTTGGAGCCCCACATCAGGCTCTGTGCTGACAGCTCAGAGCCTGGAGCCTGCCTCACTTTCTGTGTCTCCCTCTTTCTCTGTTCCTTCCCCGCTTTCATTGTCTCTCTGTCTCTGTCTGTCTCTGTCTCAAAAATAAACATACATTAAAAAAAATGTTTTTTTTTTTTATTTAAAAAAAAATTTTTTTTTCAACGTTTATTTATTTTTGGGACAGAGAGAGACAGAGCATGAACGGGGGAGGGGCAGAGAGAGAGGGAGACACAGAATCGGAAACAGGCTCCAGGCTCTGAGCCATCAGCCCAGAGCCTGATGCGGGGCTCGAACTCACGGACCGCGAGATCGTGACCTGGCTGAAGTCGGATGCTTAACCGACTGCGCCACCCAGGCGCCCC
>NW_024412403.1:6416814-6445074 GCF_014898765.1 Herpailurus yagouaroundi | reverse complement strand
TCTGAGCCATCAGCCCAGAGCCCGACGCGGGGCTCGAACTCACAGACTGCGAGATCGTGACCTGGCTGAAGTCGGACGCTTAACCGACTGCGCCACCCAGGCGCCCCTATGCAGCCATTTTGAAAAGCAGTTTGGCAATTTCTTTTTTTTTTTTTTAAGATTTTTTAAAATTCTATTTTAGAGAGAGAGAGAGAGAGGGAGAGAGAGAGAGCTCCCATGAACAGGGGAGAGGGGCAGAAGGAGAGAGGGAGAATCTTCAGCAGGCTCCACACTCAGCATGGAGTCCAACGTGGGACTCAGTCCCACAACCCTGGGATCATGACCTGAGCTGAAATCAAGAGTCTGATGCTCAACCAACTGAGCCACCCAGGCACCCCTGGAAATTTCTATAAAGTTAAACACAGATTTACATTCTATTCAGGAAAGGGTTAACTCAGCAGGCCTGGGCTGATCAGACCTTTCCTATTTCCAAGGTCTCTGGGACTGGCCCTTGGTCCAGCACTTGGGAGATGACTTCTGAGTTTTTGGAATGTCCTTCTTGATGAGAGTGTATTTTCATGCTGCGGCTGTGGACCACACCAGGTAGTTTACGCTAATAATGTGATTTATGATGAACGCTCATTTTTGTGTGCCTGAGGCTTTGGCCAAATTGTATCAGTTTGACTTCTGGGAGACGGGGCTCTGAGAAGGTGAGGTCAGTCAAATGGGTGCCGCATGTCTACGGGACTGACCCCCAATAAAACTCCTGGACGTCCAGGCTTGGGTGAGCTTCCCTGGTTGGCAACACTTTGTACGTGTTGTCACACAGCATTGCTGCAAGAATTAAGCGCTCTCTGTACAACTCTGCTGGAGAATCCACTGGGAAAGGACCACTGGAAGCTTGAGCCTAGTTCCCCCCAGACTCCACCCTATATCCGTTTTCTGTTGCTGATTTGAATCTATCTTTTGCTGTAATAAAATCTAACCATGAGTATAAGAGCTTTTCTGAATCCTGTGGGTCCTTCTAGTGACTCATCAAGCCTGAGGGTTGTTTTGGGGAGCACCAAGGTCTCGGGGACCGTGGGATCCAGCTATTTCATACCTAGTTCAAAAACATGAAAATGTATCTTCTCACAAAAACCTATACGTGAGAATTTATAAGGGCCTTGGTGATGAAATTTTTTTAGATGCTTATTCTTCTATTTTGAGAGACACAAGAGCAGGGGGAGGGGCAGAAAGAGAGGAAAAAGAGAATCCCGAGTAGGCTCCATGCTGTCAGTGCAGAGCCCCACACGGGGCTTGATCTCACGAACTGTGAGACCATGACCTGAGCCAAAATCAAGAGTTGAATGCTCAACCGACTGAGCCACCCAGGCGCCCCAGTGATGAAATCTTTAAAAACTGGAAACAACCGGGGCGCCTGGGTGGCTCAGTCAGTTAAGCGTCAGGTCACGATCTCATGGTCCGTGAGTTTGAGCCCCACATTGGGCTCTGTGCTGACAGCTCAGAGCCCGGAGCCTGTTTCAGATTCTGTGTCTCCCTCTCTCTCTGACCCTCCCCCATTCATGCTCCGTCTCTCTCTGTCTCAAAAATAAATAAACGTTAAAAAAAAAAAAAAAAAAAAAAACTGGAAACAACCAATGAAAATGTCGTTCAGCTTGTGAATGGATGAACAAGTTATGGTACAGCCATATAATGTAATACTACTCAGTGACAAAGAGGACCAAACTGGTGATCCACTCAACACCCTAGATGAAGTTCAAGAGCATTGTGCTGAGTGAAAGAAACCAGACTCAACAGGCTACATACTCAGTGATTCCATATACAGTATGTGACTTTTTTTGCATAGGCAAAACTATAGGGACAGAGAACGGATCAGTGGTTGCCAGGAACTAAGGGTGGGAGGAGGGCTTGTCTACAAAGTGGCACACGGGGACGTTCTAAAATATTCTGTGTCTTCAGTGATTACATGCCTGCGTGTGTTTGTCAAAACTCATCAAACCAGAGGTGCTTGGCTGGCTCAGTCAGTAGAGTCTATGACTCGATCTTGGGGTTATAAGTTCAAGTTCCTTATTGGGTGTAGAGATTACTTAAAATATCTTTTTTGGGGCACCTGGGTGGCTCGGTCAGTTAAGCATCCAACTTTGGCTCAGGTCACAATCTGATGGGTTGTGGGTTCAAGCCCGGAATCCGGCTCTGTGCTGACAGCTCAGCCCCTCCCCTGCTCACACTCTCTCTCTCTCACTCAAAAATAAATAAAAACATGAAAAAAAAATTTTTTAATAAAATCTTGGAGCGCCTGGGTGGCTCAGTTGGTTGAGCATCCAACTTCGGCTCAGGTCATGATCTTATGGCTCCTGAGTTCAAGCCCCACATCGGGCTCTGGGCTGACAGCTCAGAGCCTGGAGCCTGCTTTGGATTCTGTGTGTGCCTCTCTCTCTGCCCTCCCCCACTCACTCTGTCTGTCTCTCTCTCTCACAAATAAATACACATTAAAAAGATTAATTAACTAAAAATTAAAATCTTTTTTTAGATGTTTTTATTTATTTTTTTTTAATTTTTTTTCAACGTTTTTTATTTATTTTTGGGACAGAGAGAGGCAGAGCATGAACGGGGGAGGGGCAGAGAGAGAGGGAGACACAGAATCGGAAACAGGCTCCAGGCTCCGAGCCATCAGCCCAGAGCCCGACGCGGGGCTCGAATTCACGGACCGCGAGATACCTGGCTGAAGTCGGACGCTTAACCGACTGCGCCACCCAGGCGCCCCTGTTTTTATTTATTTTTGAGAGAGAGAGCATTAATGGGGGAGGGACACAGAGAGAGGGACAGAGGATCCGAAGCAGGCTCCGTGCTGATAGCAGTGAGCCCATGTGGTGCTCGAACCCATGAACCGTGAGATCATGACCTGAGCTGAAGTCAGACACTCAACCAATGGAGACACCCAGGCGCCCCAATTTTTTTGAAGCAACTGGGTATATCAGTCGGTTGAGCATCTGACTCTTGATTTCAACTCAGGTCAAGATCTCACAGTTTGTGGTTTTGAGGCCAACATTGGACTCTGAGAGGAGCCTGCTTGGGATTCTCTCTCTCTCTCTCTCTCTCTCTCTCTGCTCCTCCCCTGCTGATGCTCACTGTCTCTCTTTCAACATAATAAACTATTAAAAAGCCCTCATCAAATCAATTGCTAAAAAAGTGAATATTACTGTCTATAAATGATACAATAAACATGATTTTTTTTAATTTTTTTTCAACGTTTTTATTTATTTTTGGGACAGAGAGAGACAGAGCATGAACGGGGGAGGGGCAGAGAGAGAGGGAGACACAGAATCGGAAACAGGCTCCAGGCTCTGAGCCATCAGCCCAGAGCCCGACGCGGGGCTCGAACTCCTGGACCGCGAGATCGTGACCTGGCTGAAGTCGGACGCTTAACTGACTGCGCCACCCAGGCGCCCCAAACATGATTTTTAAAAAATAGAAAAAATGGAAATTTCAGGAAATCAAATAGCCTAGATATTAGTCAAGGGATTTTCTCCTGGCTCTTGGCTGTAATCAATACCTTGCATAACATTAGGTTATGACATTTATTTCAGTCTGCTTATGAGACATTTTTCTTTTTCTTATGCTTTAGCAGATCTGCCCCTCTCCACTTTTTTGACTTCTAAATTTAATTCACATAAAAGAATATATGTAATATAAATGTAAGTTACGAAGCCCAATATTAAAATCGACTCCCTTGAACATACCTTCCAACTAGAGAATTAGAGCATTGGGGTGCCTGGTTAAGCGTCCGACTTCAGCTCAGGTCATGATCTAGCTGTTTGTGGGTTTGAGCCCCACGTCAGGGTCTGTGCTGACAGCTCAGAGCCTGGAGCCTGCTTCAGATTCTGTATCTCCCTCACTCTCTGCCCCTCCCCTGCTCACACTCTGTCTCTCTGTCTCTCTCTCTCAAAAACAAATAAAAACATTAAAAATTTTTTAAAATAAAGAATTAGAACATTATCAACTTTGTAGTTGTCCTCCCAATCTTATCCCATGTTGGCCCGCAGAGGTGCCCATTGGCCTGAACTGTATGCTTATCAGACACTTGCTCTGCTTTTCATAAACAGTTTTACTAGACATGCAGGAGTCCTTCAATAACATAGTTTAGTTCTCATGGTCTTGAGCTCTGTAAAAATGGCATCATAACATGTATTGATTATATCAGCTGGCATCGCTCCAGAAAACAAAAGTCTACTCTGTGGTTCCCATGAAGAGATTGCACTGAAGGAGCTATAAGATGTGGCCAAAATTGAGGGCACCAACAAGGGGTATTGGGGCTCCCGGGAACCAGGAGCAGTGGAGAGCCATTACCCCCCAGGTCTGATGGAGCAAGGAAGCAAGATCCGGGGAGAGCCGGGCCCAGTGGATGAGGAGTTGTAGCTGTAGAAGTTATCCCAGCCACTTCCAGAAGCACTGGAAGAAATACTCCATCTGCCCTGTGATGTCCTCCTGGCATTTCCCATTGGAAGAATCCAGCTGGAACCCCGCTGCCAAAAAAATACCAATGCTACAATCCACAGGTGGAGCCTTTTGGGACGCAGGGCAGAGCAAAGGACACATGGTGATCTGGGTAGGTGGTTGGAAGCGAATAAAGGAAAACCCAACTATCTTTGTCAATGTTTTTTCACTCAGTACAGGACTGTGTCTTAGGTTCATCCCTGTTGTAAAGGCTGTGGTTCATTCATTTCTTTTTAATATCTATCTTTCAGAGAGAGAGAGAGAGAGAACTAGGGGGAGGGGTAGAGAGTGAAACGAGGATGCAAAGTGGGCTCCGTGCTAACAGATGCAGGCCTCGAACTCATGAGCCATGAGGTCATGAACTGAGCCAAAGTCGGGCGCTCCACCGACAAAGCCACCCAGGCGCCCCGCAGTTCATTCATGTTTAAGTACTGTTTCATATGTTGCTGGGTGGATAGGTATATCCATTCATTAGTCCATTCTCTCGTGGATGGACGTCTGTTTCTAGTTTTTACTGCTATGAACGAGGAATGTTACTGTGAAGATGTCTGTGATGGGGGGGAGGGGAGGGCTTTGCCTGCAACCGAGAATTTCATCAAAGCGGGAAGTATCATGTGCTTTTTATTAGCTTTCCTGGGGCAGAAGTGACCCCGTCAGGCCACCTCACCTCACTTCAGATGGCTTTCATTAGCAGAGCCACTGTTTCTGCTTTTCATTATGGTCGAATACACACAACACAAAATTTACCATCCTAACCGTTTGGGGTGTACAATTCAATGGCATTAAGTGCGTTCACGGGCAACTGTGCGTTTAAAATCTATGAAGCTGAACAGCTAGTTGCATAATGTTTAAACCGAGGCTTCTCCCACAAATTTTACATACATGCTATGTTCCTTTTGTTACAATTTCTTTTCTCGTTTATGAGAAAGGCACACAGTTCGTGGCGGAATGTACTTGAGGGTGACGGTACAAGTTTGGGGGCTAATAAATCTTCCTTAACAGATTTTTAATTTTTTTCAAATATTTTTTAAAATTTTATTTTGAGATAGAGAAAGAGAGCATGAGTGGGGGGAGGGCAGAGAGAGAGGGAGAGAGAGAGAATCCCAAGCAGGCTCTGTGTGGTCACCATAGAGCGTGATGGGGGGCTTGAACTCATGAACCATGAGATCATGACCCAAGCTGAAGTCAGATGCCTAACCGACTGAGCCACCCGGGTGCCCCAATAGATTTTAATTTTTGAGAGCAGTTTTCAGTTCACAGCGAAATTAAGAAGAAGTAACGAATGGGGCGCCTGGGTGGCTCAGTCGGTTGAGCGTCTGACTTCAGCTCAGGTCACGATCTCACGGTTTGTGAGTTTGAGCCCCGTGTCAGGCTCTGGGCTGATGGCTCAGAGCCTGGAGCCTGCTTCCGATTCTGTGTCTTCCTCTCTCTCTGCCCCTCCCCCATTCATGCTCTGTCTCTCTCTGTCTCAAAAATAAATAAACATTAAAAAAAATTAAAAAAAAAAAAAGAAGAAGTAGCAAAGATTTCCCACATCCTCCCTGCCCCCACCTCCCACAAACCTCTCCCGCTATCAGCATTCTCCACCAGAGTGGTACATGTTACAGTACGTGAATGTACGTGGACACATCATTATCAGCCAAAGTCCATAGGTGACATTGAGAGTCTTCCTTGGTGTTATACAATCTGTGGGTTTGGACAAAAACATAATGACATATATTATCCATCAGTATGGCTCATACAGAGTAGTTTCACCACCGTAAAAAATCCTCTGTGCTCTGCCTGTTCATCCCTCCTTCCTCCACAAGAGTATAAGCTTTTATTCTTATGTTAATATTGAAGGTGTGGTGAATGTAAAAGAGGTCTTAGGTCAATGAAACAGGGTTTGATGAAGTTAATTTTTTTAAGTTTATTTATTTATTTTGAGAGAGAGAGAGAGAGCATAGGGGAGGGGCAGAGAGAGAGAAGGAGAGAGAGAACCCCAAGCAGGCTCCATGCTGTTAGTGCGAGCCTAACGTGAGGCTTGATCTCATGAACCGTGAGATCATGACCTGAGCCGAAATCAGGAGTCAGACACTTAACCGACTGAGCCATCCAGGCGCCCCTCTACATTTTAATTTAATAGGTGCTGCTGAATTCCTCAGTCGATTCTTCAAATGTCTAGAATGGATAGGTCAGCAGCACACTATACCACTGCAGTCATTCTCAAGGCCCCTGGAGATCCGAAAGCATGTTTGGGCAGGTGTTCCTAAAACATGTTATTTAGGTCCCGTCTCTCCCAAATCTGCTTGAGTAACCAGCGCACAAATCTTTCACATAATTCACTTAACACATATCTGTTGAGTGTCTATTATGTGCTGGTGCTGTTCTAACCTCAGAGGATAAAAGAGGTTGAGAAGCAACGTTCCTTCTAGTCAGGAGTTGGGTATTCTTGCTGCTGTGAGCTTAGAATATTCCACACAGTGCCTCAACCGTGACAGGGACTCGACACGTGTATGTTCATGCTCGTCTGGCTTTGGACCAGATAACCTTTCTTGGTTTGCTAATTGAAACAAATAGTTTTCAACTATTTCAACTATTTCAAATGTATTTGCAAACAAGAGCCCAATTTTTACCTTTCTTATTTTTTTGGAAGTTTATTTATTTTCAGACAGAGACAGCACAAGCTGGGGAGGGCCAGCGAGAGAGGGAGAGAATCCCAAACAGGCTCTGTGCTGACAGCACAGAGCCTGAGGGAGGACTCGAGACCACAAAGCCATGAGATCACGACCTGAGCCGAAACCAAGAGTCAGATGCTTAACGAACTGAGCCACCCGGGCGCCCCCAGATTTTTACCTTTCTAACAATATACTATCTCCAGTTTGGTCCATAATTACAGAAACTCAGAAACTCAAAATTGTATCATGTTTATCCAAAAGAAATGAAAATATGTCCACACACACACACACACACACACACACACACACACACCTAACAACACCTTTGTATCAGATTGTTCATTGCAACTTTATTCATAATAGCCAAAAAGTAGGAACATCCCAGCTGCCCATCAACAGGAGAATGGATAAACAAGTCATGGCATATTCATGCACTGGATTCCTACTCAGTAATAACAATGGGCAACTGACACTTGCAATAGCATGGATGAATCTCAAAAACATTCAGAGTGAAAGAAGCCTGATTCAAGACACTTGCTCTGAATCATCACACAATTCCATTTATATGAAGCTCTAGAATTGGCACAACTAAGCCCCGGGGGGGAAAAGGTAAGGCTCCAGGTGGGGGTAAGGACGGGGTGAAAGGGTCATTGCCGAAGGCACCTCCGGGGTGATGACGATTCTCTAAGTCGTCACGGAGGTTGGTTTTCACAGGTGTAGCTCATCAAACAGTACACTCCAGATTTGTAAGTTTCATCAGGTGCAAATTTTACCTCAAAAGGAAACAAATAGAACCGCAAACAAATATTGAGCTCTGACCATTAACGTGCATGCTGAAGTATTGGGGGGAGGGGGGTGTACTGATGTCTGCAGCTTTCTCTGAAATAAATGAAAAAAGTAGGACGAATTGATGGGTGGATGGAAGAGTGGGAAGAGGACAGAATGGACAGAGTGAAGCAAATTTAGTGAAAACATGAATTGTAGGATCTGGGGGGTGGGGGGGTTTCAGTGTTCTCTATAAGATTTTTCAGCTCTTTGTGTATATTTGAAACTCTCATGATAAAATGTTGGGACAAAAACTGTGCCACAAACTGGAAAAACTTGACTGATGGTTCGCCGGAAGGCTGAAATGTAGCCAAGTAATGCCGAGTTCAAATTCTAGCCCTGCAGCCTTCTGACTGGTCACTCAGTATGTGTTTTCGGCAGTCTTCTCAGTATAATGTGGAGAAGATTCTTTACTTTTTGTAAGGTTTTGTGAGGATCGAATTTAGGTAATATACTAAAAGAATGTGAAAGACAAGGCAGGTGAACAATGAACAGGAGCTTTTCTATCGTTATGGGCGACTATAACGTACAGACTTCACAAAAGATAGCCCTCAGGCACCTGGCTGGAGCATGAGATTCTTGATCTTAGGGTTGCGAATTCAAGCCCCCCAGGGGGTGTAGAGATTACTTTAAAAAATAAAATAAGGGGTGCCTGGGTGGCTCAGTCGGTTAAGCGGCCGACTTCGGCTCAGGTCATGATCTCACGGTCCGTGGGTTCGAGCCCCGCGTCGGGCTCTGTGCTGACAGCTCAGAGCCTGGAGCCTGTTTCAGATTCTGTGTCTCCCTCTCTCTGACCCTCCCCTGTTCATGCTCTGTCTCTCTCTGTCTCAAAAATAAATAAATGTTAAAAAAAATAAAATAAAATAAAACTGGGGCGCCTGAGTGGCTCAGTCGGTTGAGCGTCCAGCTTCGGCTCAGGTCATGATCTCACAGTTTATGGGTTCAGGCCCCGCGTCGGGCTCTGTGCTGACAGCTCAGAGTCTGGGGCCTGCTTGGGATTCTGTGTCTCATTCTCTCTCTGCCCCTCCCCCACGTGTGCTCTGCCTCTCTCTGTCTCTCAAAAATAAATTAAAATGTAAATTAAATAAATAAATTAATCAATCAATAAATAAAACTTAAGGAAAAAAAAAAGATAGCCCTCAAGGTAGACTAGAAAAACCTAAGGAGGCTTCCTGGAAGAGGGGTGATTTTAAAAGAGTAGAATTCAGGCAGAGCAAATCTAGGGCATTCCTGAGAAAAGGCAGAGAAACAAGAATGAGCATGTTTGGCAAGATCGGTGAGGAGAGAAGACCTGTGTTTTGTTTTTTCGAGATAAGTTAAAATATCTGCCTATGTGAATCTCCAGACAAAGGGAGACTTGTTGAAAAATCTAACATGGCCCGACGACGCCTTTTAGGGGCAGGATCTTTAAATACCAAAATGAAGACCATTTTCAGTTCTGTTGTTTCAGAGCAGAGTTTTACCGTCTCCTGCTTTGCAACTTTCTTGAAACAGGATTCCATTCTCTTTATCCTCCGCCGCCCAAAGATGCCCTGATAAACCATACCTGGAAGGAGCTGCGGCTTTCAGTGAGTCCTCTCTTTACTGGGCCCCCAGACGCCCCCAGGCCAATCTCACCCTGAAAGTGCAGACTAAAAAAATTCAAGAGGAACGGAGCACTGAGAGGTGGTGCCATTCAAACGCCCCTGAATCCGAGCACCCCGCCTCCACCGCGCCCTCCAAGGCACAAATCATGGCGATTCCCGGCATGACTATTGCTATGGCCTCCTGCGTGTGTCTCTCTCTTCCACTCTTGTCCTGCGGAGTAGGTAGAACAACGGCCCCCAAAGTGTCCACGCCTGAATCTTCAGAACCTGTGGACATGTTACTTGGCAAAATGGATCTGGCAGATGGGACTCAGTTAAGGACTTTGAAGTGGAGAGAGTATTCTGGAACAGCCGAGTGGGCCCAATGTCCTCATAAGAGGGAGGTGGGTGGGTGTCCAAGGCAGAGAAAGAGGTGTGGGGACAGAAACATAGGACAGGTGATGCAGTTGTTGAAGGGGGTGGTGCACAAACCCAGGAATGCAGATGGCCTCTCCGAGGTGCAAAAGGCAAGGAGATGGAGTGTTTCCTAGAGCCTCCAGAAAGAACACAAAAGGAAGGCTAGACATTGACTTCAGCCCAATGAGTTCATCTTGGACTTCTGACCTCCAGAATAATGGCCCCCAAATGAAGATAATAAAACTGTGCTGTCCTAAGCCCCCAGAGTTGTGGTAATTTATTCCAGCAGCTAGAGTTAGCTTTTAAATTTTTTTTTCAATGTTTATTTATTTTTGGGACAGAGAGAGACAGAGCATGAACGGGCGAGAGGCCCCGACGCAGGGCTCGAACTCATGGACCGCGAGATCGTGACCTGGCTGAAGCCGGACGCTTAACCGACTGCGCCACCCAGGCGCCCCTAGAGTTAGCTTTTAAAAAGGTAAACCAGAGCACACTGATGCCCTGTTGAAAATCTCCAGTGCCTTCCCATCAGATCCAGGATAAAACCCAAACTCTGTTTATAATCTGGTTCCCACCTACGTCTTCCTCCTTGGTCCCTACTTCTCCCCATAGCTTTGATCACTCTGCTTCCCTTCCTTGACTAAACTCAACTTATTTCTACCACAGGGCCTTTGCACTTGTCATTTCCTCTGATCAGAACGCTCTTCCCAAAGGCTTTTGCGTAACTGGTTCCTTTTTCTCTTTATGTCTGAAATGACATTGCTCCAAAGCAACATTCCCTAAACACCCTATCCGAAACAATACTGCTCCATTTTCTACCTTCTTATCCTTCTTTAGTTTTCTTTGTAACATGACTTTCTGAAATTATATCATATACATATTGTGTCTCTTGCTTGCCTCCACAGTAGAATGGAACCTCCAAGGGAGCATGGAATTTGCCTGTTCGCACTTTAGTATTTCTAGCACATTCAGCCAGGCACGTGGGCCGTCCTAGTACATACATGTTGAGTGAATGAGTAAACAGACTCTCCCTTCCTGGTCCTACAGCGTTGTCTTACCAGTGACCCTCTCACTGATACATCAGTTTGCATGCAACACGAGGCAAGAGTTGGTCAAGCATTTTGGATTGCTGATTATTTTATTTCCTGTGCCTCCTAGCAGAGCTGGGAAAAAAATCAGCGAAAAGTCCCGCCAGTCATGAACTAAGTGAAAAAGGACCTCAATTCAAAAGTATCTCCCCCGCAGTACACAGCTGGAGATCTTTTTCTTTTTTCACGATCTTTGGAGAGTCAAATGCCTCCCCTCACTCTCAACCATGTCAAGCCCTTTCCCTCCTTTAGATCAATCTAAATGGAGGCTGTGGTTTTTTGTGCAAGAGGCTTTTTCTGGGGGGTGGGGGGGAATTCAGACAAGGGTGGAAGAGAGAGGCTGAGCGCAGGACTGTGAGAGATCAGAACGGACTCTTGTCAAGTGGTCCTGCTCCCCTTGAATGCTCCCCAACTCGTCATCTACAACATGTTTACGGACGCTTGAAGACATCTTTCTAGACCTTTCATCCAAGAGGAACTGTGACAGAGCTGAGGGTTGATTGTCCAAATGCAAAGGCGGTTTAATTACAAATCATTGTAAAGGACACCGATCCTCTCACCTGCCAAGGCATGGGTTATCAAGAGTTGCCTGCGAGATCTTTTCCAGAAACTTCCTCAGTGTATCAGTAATGAGTGCTACATCACCAGCAACGCAGTCTCCTGTTCTGAGCCGGGTGTCCCAGTCTCCTCAACCTCACTACTCTGATTCTTGGCATTGTAGGGTGGGGTAGGGCTGGAGGGTGAAAATACCCCAGAGAAGGCCCAAAGCTCCAGTTTAGGTCAGGACCTCCAGATTCCATGAGCAATGTGTCCAATTTGCCCTCAAACGGAAACCCCAGTCTCTTGACCATTAAAAAAAAAAAAAAAAAAGTTTATCTATTTAGAGAGAGACAGAGAGACAGAGAGAGACAGAGGGAGAGTAGGGGAAGGGATGAACAGAGAAAGAAGCAAAGAGTCTCAAGCAGGCTCTGTACTTACAACATAGAGCCCATCTCGGGGCTCAAAGTCACAAACTATGAGATCATGACCTGAACTGAGATCAAGAGTCGGACGCTTAACTGACTGAGCCACCCAGGTGGCCCATCTTGACCTTTTTTTTTTTTTTTTTGAGAATCTTTAGCTCAGCTCTAAACTGAAAAATCCTGGCCTGGATTTCTTTTTCTCTCTTTGGTTTCAAATTTATTTTACAAGATTATTATATACTTACTTAACACATTCCGATCAAAAGACATGAAAAACTTAAATTCCCTCTCTAACCGTTGCTTCTCTTGTCGCTGGATCTCACTCCCTTGGGAGGGCCACGGCTAACACTTTCCAAGTGCCCTTATCGCATGCTCACCAAATACATCAGGGCAATGCAATTATGTTTTGTGTGGTGTTCTGCAACTGGCATTTATTTCTCACCCTCGTATTCTGGACCGTCTTCCATGTCAACCCATACAAGTCTATTGTCTTTTTAGCTAAGTGCTATTCGCTGTTCTGTGATAAGGATCAAAGATGATGTACTATAATCTACCATAGGACATGTAGACGCTGTCACAAATTATAATACAGGGAATGTCCTTGTACATAGATGCTTCTGCAATTGTAATTTTCTTATGAGTAGATTCTCACAAAATAAATTATTAGGTCAAAGGAGGTATTTAAAAAAATGTGTTTAATGCTTATTTATTTTTGAGAGAGAGACAGAGACAGTGTGAGCAGGGGAGGGGCAGAGAGGGAGGGAGACACAGAATCCGAAACAGGCTCCAGGCTCTGGGCTGTCAGCACAGAGCCCGATGTGGGGCTCGAACTCACGAGCAGTGATATCATGACCTGAGCCGAAGTTGGACGCTCAACCGACTGAGCCACCCAGGCGCCCCCCCCCCCAAATTTTTCTAATGTTAAAGTCAAAGGAAGTATTGATCAGGGTTCTCCAGGGAAAAAAAGAATAGGATGTGTGTTTTATATGTATTTTTGTTTGTTTGTTTGTTTTAAGAAATTGACTCACATGATTCATGGAGGCTGATAAGTCCAAAACCTGCAGTTCAGGTCTGAAAGCCATCTGCTGCAGAATTCCCTCTTGCTCAGGAAAGGTCAGTCTTTTTGTTGTATCCAGGTCTTCAACTGATCGGATGAGGCCCACCCACATTATGGAGGACAAGCTGTTTTACTCCAAGACTATACATTTAAATGTTCATCTTATCCCAAACACATTCACAGAAACATCTAGAATAAAGTTTGACGATATATCTGATCATCAAGGACCAGCAACATTAGTATACAAAATTAAGCATCACAAAGGATATGTTCGTTTAAGTTTTTGATAAGTGATACCAAATTGCCCTCTAAAAAGGTCATTTCCTTTTTTTTTTTAAGACTTTATTTTTAAGTTATCTCTACACCCAATGTGGAGCCTGAACTCACAACCCTGAGATCAAGAGTTGCATGCTTGACTGACTGAACCAGCCAGGCGCCCCTAAAAAGGTCATTTCCAATTTACATATCCACCCAGTAAATGTATGGGCATGCTCTTTAACTCACATCCTTACCAACATGAAATATTATCATTCCTTTAAATTTTTACCAATCCAACAGGCAGAAATGATATCTCTTGTTTTTATTTGCACTTCTCTCTAATGCATTTAGACCTATTTTTTTTTAACATTGTTTTTTTGGGACACAGAGAGAGACAGAGTGCGAGCAGGGAAGGAGCAGAGAGAGAGAGGGAGACACAGAATCCAAAGCAGGCTCCAGGCTCTGAGCTGTCAGCACAGAGTCTGACGCGGGGCTTGAACTCACTCAGGAAAGGTGAGACCGTGACCTGAGCCGAAGTTGGACGCTTAACCAACTGAGCCACCCAGGTGCCCCTGGAACTATTTTTAAGAAAGTAACAAATGTTGGTAAAAGTGTGGCAAAATTGGAACCCCAGTGCATTGCTGCTGGTGATGTAAAATGGTGCTGCCATGACCATTCCTCAAAAAAGTGGAAACAGCATGACCATTCCTCAAAAAAGTAAGCATAAAATGATCCTTATGACCCACCAATTCCACTGTTGGGTATATGCCTAAAAGAATTGAAAGCAGGGACATAAACAGATGTTTTCATACTCGTGTTCAAAGGCGCGCTCTTCACAAAACAGACCAAAGACGGGAGCAACCCAAATGTCCATCTATACGCACGATGGAATATTACTCAGCCTTAAAAAAGGAAGGCAATTCTGACACGCCCTACGACATGGATGAAGTCTGGAGACATGCTAAGCACAGTCAACCATTCACAAAAGGACAGATACCGTCTGAGTCCACTTAGATGACGTCTCTAGAGGAGTCTGGTCCGTAAAGATGACGGGTAGGACCGTGGGAGTCAGGGGCCGAGCAGAGAGCAGAATGCGGGGGGTGTCAGTGTATAATGGGGATGGAGTTCCAGTTTAGGAAGATGAATACGTTCTGGAGACGGATGGTGGGGGTGGTTGCACAATGAGAATGTACTGAACTCCACTGACCTGGACACTTAAAATGGTTGAAATGATCAATTTTATGTGTATTTTACCACACACACAAAAAACTGTTTTCAAAATTTGTATTTATTCTGAATTGTCTCTTCATACTATTTCCTCCTATTTCTTTTTTTTAATGTTTATTTATTTTGAGAGAGAGAGAGAATCCCAGGTTCGATTTGGGGCTCAAATCCACGAACTGTGAGACCATGACCTGAGCCAAAAATCAAGAGTCAGACACTTAACTGAGCCACTCAGGTGTCCCCAAAGATCTTATTTTTAATAATCTCTACCACCCCACATGGGGCTCAAACTCCCAACCCCAAGATCAAGAGTTGCACGCTGTGCCTACTGAGCCAGCCGGGGGCCCCTCTGGTGGTCTTTAAAATCAGCTTTCCAATTCCTGATGAAAATCCCGCTGGCATCCTGATCGGAATTGCATAACTTTTTTTAGGTAAAAAGAACCGACCCCTTTACATACTGACTCTTGTCAGGAAGATTGTTTTTTCATTTATTCAGACCTTTTATGTCCTCCAGTCCAGTCTTACATTTTCCTTTGCGGAGAAAAATGCTAATTTTTTTTAATGTTTATTTATTTTTGAGAGAGAGACACAGAGACAGGGACAGAGTGTGCATGGGGGAGGGGCAGAGAGAGAGGGAGATTCAGAATCCGAAGCAGGCTCAGGCTCCACTCTCTCAGCACAGAGCCCGAGGCGGGGCTCGAACTCACAAACCGTGAGATCATGCCCTGAGCCGAAATCGGATGCTTAACCAACTGAGCCACCCAAATGCCCCCAGAAAAATGCTAATTTTTGAGGCTGACCAAGACCCATTTTGAGTCCCAGAAATTCGGAAGGCCGTGCTGTCTTGCCACATACCCAGGATCCATTTATCCTGATTTCTGGGAAACCACTTTATTCATATGAGCTCAATTAAATTAGTTTAACATTTAGTTTCCTTTGGTTTCAAAGATCAATGAGATAAGTAGAGTGAAGCAAAAAGTGAGACATTATGCGACAACAGTTCAGACTCCTTCCAATATATATAAATATATATTTTTATATATTTTTATTTATATTGTATATATTTCATATTTTATATATTATATATATTTTATATATAGTATATATATTTACATATACTATATATTTTATATATAGTGTGTGTATATATATATATATATTTTTTTTTTTTTTTTTTGCAAAACCCCAAATCAGCACTGGTGGAAGCGATCCTCCTGCACATTTGAATATGCAGCCACATCCTTACACAGACACATCCAAGCATGCAAGCCTCTGAACGTTTCCTCTGAGTCACGCGTAACAAATTAGCGTATTTAAATCTTTTTGTAAATAACTTGAATTTACCATCAGCCTTTATGCATTGTTCAACTCGTATTTTCCGTGGGCAACATCAAGGGCTTTCAGAGGCAAAATTTAATATTAACACAATTGGGTTATGAATTAAGCCTGTACTGCAGAGGTAGTAGTCCTGGCGGTTCGGGGGGTGAAGAAAGTCTGGTGGAGGTAATGCTGTGTCCCACTAAGGTAATACAGCCGGACGGTATAAGAAGGAGTTTGCAAGTTTCACGCTCAACTTGAAGTCAGTTGGGGCACCTGGGTGGCTCAGTCGGCTGGGTGTCCGACTTCGGCTCAGGTCATGATCTAGCAGTCTGTGAGTTCAAGCCCCGCGTCAGGCTCTGTGCTGACAGCTCGGAGCCTGGAGCCTGCTTCGGATTCTGTGTCTCTTTCTCTCTCTTTCCCTCCCCTGCTCATGCTCTGTCTCTGTCTCAAAATTAAACATTAAAAAATTTTTTAAAAAGTCAGTTAAATCTGAGGTTTTTTTTTTTTTAATCCCATCTGGTAATTTCTTTTATGTTTTTATTATTTATTTTTGAGAGAGAGAGAGAATGCAAGTGGGGAAGGGACAGAGACAGAGGGGGGCAGAGGATCCAAAGCAGGCTCCGTGCTGAGAACAGAGAGCCTGATGCGGGGCTCGAACCCCTGAACCATTAGATCATGACCTGGGCCGAAGTCGGACGCCTAACCGAATGAGCCACCCAGGCGCCCCAAATCCGAGGTATTTTCTAAGGTTTTACTCAGCAATCTGTATCGTTGGAAAAGGGGGAAAGTGCACCAGGAATTTAGTTACCCTAAGCTGGGACAATCACTGAAAGGAAGGGCATCGGACATTTATTGGACACTGTGCACTGGATGTTGCTTTAGCCCCTCAGGACCCTCTGAGAAAGGCATGATTGGCACTTCAGTTAAGGCCCGATTCCCTTTCACCCCTTCCGTTGTGGGGCCACATTCCTCCCCAGGAAGAACCAGGAAGATGGGAACAGCGGCCACTGCGACCGTCCCTAACGCAGGTCTGTACTCGCACCGCATAGGGAGTATCTGTGTCCTCCCTATGCTGTTTCCCTTCTCCCCAGTGCCCATCATTAATCACATCACTTTACATTTCCGTGCCCTCAGGAAACTTCAAAACACCCACTTGCTTTTTAAAATCAATTTGGAATCAGCATTTGGAAGGGAATACTTTGATTCGAGAGACAGAACTAGCCACACTGGATTAAAAAATAGCAGCTTCTTGTTCAAGTGAATCTGCATCCAACCTTGACAAAATGTGTAGAACTTCAAAAATAAATGAACTATTTCTTTTGAACAATTTTTAAAGTATTTATTTATTTATTTATTTATTTTTCAACATTTTTAATTTATTTTTGGGACAGAGAGAGACAGAGCATGAACGGGGGAGGGGCAGAGAGAGAGGGAGACACAGAATCGGAAACAGGCTCCAAGCCATCAGCCCAGAGCCTGACGCAGGGCTCGAACTCACGGACCGCGAGATCGTGACCTGGCTGAAGTCGGACGCTTAACCGACTGCGCCACCCAGGCGCCCCTAAAGTATTTATTTTTGAGAGAGAGAGCGAGCAAGCAGGGGAGGGAGAGAGAGAGAGGGAGACAGAGCATCAAAGCAGGCTCCAGGCTCCGAGCTGTCAGCACAGAGCCTGACTCAGGACTCAAACTCACCAGCTCAGCCGTGAGATCATGACCTGAGCAGAGGTGGGACCCTTAACTGAGCCACCAGGCACCCCATTACCCGTGTTTTGTTTGTTTTTTTTTAATGTGGCTGCTAGAAAATTAGAAGGGACAGCTTTCCCCCACATTTCCACTGGATTTCCCTTTAATTTTTTTTTTTTTTTTTTAAGAGAGAGAGAGACAGTGTGAGCGGAGGGGCAGAGAGGGAGACACAGAATCTGAAACAGGCTCCAGGCTCTGAGCTGTCAGCACAGAGCCCGATGCAGGGCTGGAACTCAGGAACCATGAGATCATGCCCTGAGCCGAAGTCGGACGCTCAACCGACTCAGCCACCCAGGGCCCCTGAACAATTTTTATTAGAAATGTCGTTATATGCTTTCTGTGCATCTTGTTTTCCTGTTTATAGATAGTATTTATGGACAAGATTGGCAATGGTTTGATGGCTACTGGACACGGTTAACTGGTGTGTGGGGTTCAGTATACTGTACTGATTTCGAGCACAGGCAAAGTTATCACTGAGGGAAAAAGACTCCACTTGTAACGACCAAATTATGGCATAGTCACACGAACTATTAAGCAAGTGCTAAAACATTTTACAAATAAATTCTAACCTATCTAAAATAATTACTTTTGGCTTCTGGGATTAAATGATTTTACTTTACTTTCAAGGTAACTTTTTTTTTTTTTAATATCCCAACTTTTCATGAGGTAAAACCCAGCTACTTTCCATCATCTATTTGATTCATCATCTACCTAAGCCTAATGTTTTAAAATTTCCAACCGTCTTAAAATTAAATATTTTTGCTGCAAACTCATGTAACACCATTGCCAGGCAGATGTACCTTTAGGATCTGTAAGGATCAAGAGAAATGATCCATATTTTGGTTTCACAATGCTTATTTAATGGGAACAAAACATCTAAATGTCTGACAAATTATATTCTAGAAATAAAATCCTATGCAGTGCTTACAAATGCTATGCAAGTATATTTATTAACAGAGGGACAAGTTCACAGTATAAGAAACATTACAGAATAGGATGTATAATGACATCATTTAAATCTGAGAAAAATGCATTTTTTTTTTAATTTTTTTTTCAACGTTTATTTATTTTTGGGACAGAGAGAGAGAGACAGAGCATGAA
Organism: Herpailurus yagouaroundi; assembly: GCF_014898765.1. NCBI lineage: Eukaryota > Metazoa > Chordata > Mammalia > Carnivora > Felidae > Herpailurus > Herpailurus yagouaroundi. The sequence continues at coordinate 6,426,381 of NW_024412403.1, read as the reverse complement.
CAGGGGAGGGGCAGAGAGAGAGGAAGACACAGAATCGGAAACAGGCTCCAGGCTCTGAGCCATCAGCCCAGAGCCTGACGCGGGGCTCGAACTCACAGACCGCGAGATCGTGACCTGGCTGAAGTCGGACGCTTAACCGACTGCGCCACCCAGGCGCCCCGAAAAATGCATTTTAAAATACTTGTTTAGAGGGGAGCCTGGGTGGCTCAGTCAGTTAAGCGTCTGTCTGACTGGCTCAGGTCACCATCTCCAGGTCTGTGGGATCAAGCCCTGTGCCAGGGCCTATGCTGACAGCTCAGAGCCTGGATCCTGCATCTCCCTCGCTCTCTGCCCGTCCCCCACTCATGTTCTCTCTCTCTCTCTCAAAAATAAACATTAAAAAAAACCATTAGGGGCGCCTGGGTGGCTCAGTCGGTTAAGCGGCCGACTTCAGCTCCGGTCATGATCTCACGGTTCTTGAGTTCGAGCCCCATTTGCTACTATTAGCACAGAGCCTGCTTGGGATTCTCTCTCCTCTCTCTGCCCCTCCCCTGCTCGAGCGCGCTCTCAAAACTAAGTAACACATAAGAAATAAAATAGGGGCGCCTGGGTGGCGCAGTCGGTTAAGCGTCCGACTTCAGCCAGGTCACGATCTCACGGTCCGTGAGTTCGAGCCCCGCGTCGGGCTCTGGGCTGATGGCTCAGAGCCTGGAGCCTGTTTCTGATTCTGTGTCTCCCTCTCTCTCTGCCCCTCCCCCATTCATGCTCTGCCTCTCTCTGTCCCAAAAATAAATAAATGTTGAAAAAAAAAATTTTTTTAAATAAAAAAAAAGAAATAAAATAGATGCCTAGTAAATGAATTATGGGTGCTTTTGGCTTTTGTCTGCATTTGAGTTTTCCCCCAGTATGACTCACCTGTGTACTTCAATCACACACATATATACATACCTTCCTCCGTGTACCAGCCTACTCTCCCTAATTTTTGTCCCCATGCCCACATTTTTGCACACTCTCCCCTGACGGTGCTACAACAGACCATCTTTTCTCTGGGGCCTCCATGATTGGCAGGTCGTCATACGAGGCACCAAGTTCTAGCAGTCAGTCTTCTGATTAACCCACATTTGAAAGGTCAAACTGAACCTCTGACAAGCCAAGGGAATGAAGTGTTCTTACTGGTTTTGCTAGTTAACAAATTGAAACCGGATTTGTTTACATTATTAAAAAGCTATCTTCCCTGTCCTTTCAGGATGTCTGAATTGACATCCATTCAAGCATTCTTATCTTTCAGTTCTTTTTGCTCACAACTACTTGTTTAGAGGAAGAGATAACTTTTTGTAGGTACCGATTCTAGAAAATATGCCTTGGGTGCCTGCCTCAGTTGGCAGAGAATGTGACTCTTGGTCGTGAGTTCAAGCATCATGTCGGGCTACAGAGAGAACTTAAAAATTTAAGATGCCTCAAAGTAGCTTGCTTTTTCATAAAATAAGGTGGGGGTTCATTTGTTCAGAAAAGGATGCTCAAGGCAGGTAGGATCTAGTACTCCCAATCTTTCTACAAGAAGATAATCTTAGATAAATCTTCCTGAAAGAAGTAAAAACAAAACTCTCTTATACTAGTAAATCTCTTTATTAGCAGGGAGTCCCGAACCGAGAAAACCTGTGACTGTAAATAATGATCAGTTCCTAGGGGTGGTGAGCGTTAGGTCGTACAAGATGGGTCGTAGGGTTAAAATTCTAGTTTTCTTCCCATTGGTTTTTAGAGATGTTTATTTTTGAGAGGAAGACTGTGAGCAGGGGAGGGGCAGAGAGAGAGGGAGACACAGAATCTGAAGCAGGCTCCAGGTTCTGAGCTGTGAGCACAGAGCCTGATGTGGGGCTCGAACTCACAAGTGGGGAGATTGTGACCTGAAGGCAGATGTTTAACCCACAGAGCCACCCAGGCAGGTGCCTGGAGACCACTTTTAACTGCTATGAATAGACAGGTGCTAGTGAAATTCTGGTACAATAAAATTCTATCAAGTATCCCTGCACAGGGAGAATGTTTTCAGTTCAGTGCTTAAATTTACATACCCAAACCCTGTGCTATCTGTACTTAGAAACTACAGGCAACTGTTTATCCTGCCTCCAGGCCCTCTGTGGAGTGAGGACCACGGAGAACTGGGCAACATGGCTCCCAGGCCCTGCCCCCTCCCCAGGGGTTACTACAGCCCTCCTGTGGGCGCCCCTTCATCCCAGGTCAACATCCTCTTTCCACTGACGTTCCGTAGTTCCAACGAAGGGGCCGCACTTCCCCCCTCCCTATGAAGTTGCTCAAAATAGCCACTCCCGTGGGACAGTCTTAGCAGAGGTGTGAGCCCTTGGGGACTCCTGTTTCCAGCGCATTCTTGCCCCCCAGTATTCACTCCAGGGCAAAATAACATGTCAAGTGTTGAGAGGTTTAAATGGTTTCCAGGTCTCCCCTTGTTCAGTGGTAACCCTGGCCTGGTGCTTTCTCTGGCCGTGTGTGCATTTGCCGATTCGGCACAGGTCTCCAATACTACCTCTTGAAGACCATTTACACGGCAGAGCAGAAATACGATATATATGAGAGCAAATCTCAGAATACGCAAACACAAACCACAGTAGATGCAGTTTTAGCTTACTCAGTACTTACAAACTCACTTCATATGAAGAACAAAGAGTTACGTTTCGTTTGCTTCAGAGGACGCTGGACCATTTGCTCACTATTAAATCAACTTAGGCCAAAGTATCTTCAAAGAACACTGTACATGTTCAAGTATTACAAAAAAAATTAAATACTCCACTTTCAAATTTTAAGAAAACTCTGCAAGAACAAATGTGGAAATTCTTGTAATAAAATATAAGGCAGAAGTTAATTTATGTGCTTCAAGAAATTCTTTCATAATTGAGTTTTTATTTGTTGTTCTGAGGATCAGTACAGACAATTCAATTTGTACATAATTCTTAATGTACGTACCGAAAACCTAAAAAAACCATGTAGCTGTGGTTCTTTTCTCAAAGTTATTCCAGTGACCTTCCAGCTTAAAATTTGGAGGCAAATTTCCCTTAACAGTATATCAAGTACCGGTATCTTCAAATGTTGATATGCTGTTACACTGTTAAGTCCCATTAATTCACAATTTAATGTCATATACGCTACATACTCAAATTTTCAATCTCACACAGCACATTAACAAAGTTACTAGGAAACTGGACTACCACGACCAAGATGTTACAGAATGCACAAAATTCTGACAGGGAGAGCCAAGATCAAGGAGTGGTTTTCTTTAGGAAACAATTCTACCAAAAACAACATGGGAATAGAAGTAATTTAAAATGTTCAAGACATATTAAATGCACGACTGACTCCAAATTGCCATTTAGTATGCTTGGTATTATAGGATATAAAAACTACCCCATCTATGGAATGTTAAGCTGACACCCAAGACGATCAAAGCCTCCCATATTCAATATCCCACTATTTTTCTGGTTGTACCAAAAAATAAACAACCAGAAAATGATTTCACCTCTTAAAAAAAAGCATTTACACTTAAAAAATGGGATGAGGTGGGATTCCCTCCTTCTTAAAAATGTTTCTAGAGCTACTAAAAAACTTGCATTTACAAAATAGTTGATAAAAATATTCCTCTGGATTGTACAAGAAGGGAGACAGGGACCACTGGTAAGACATGGGATATGATACTAATCAGACTTGGCTTCTTTCTCTCCTGCTTCATCAGAGGCTGGACTCTGCAAATCAAAGAAAAAATAATGATCAAGTATTTGATTTCTGGGTCACTGTTACGATCTCCAAGATCTTTAAAAAAAAATTTTTTTTAACGTTTATTTATTTTTGGGACAGAGAGAGACAGAGCATGAACGGGGGAGGGGCAGAGAGAGAGGGAGACACAGAATCTGAAACAGGCTCCAGGCTCTGAGCAGTCAGCCCAGAGCCCGACGCGGGGCTTGAACTCACGGACCACGAGATCGTGACCTGGCTGAAGTCGGACGCTTAACCGACTGCGCCACCCAGGTGCCCCTGATCTCCAAGATCTTTAAAATTTAATGCAATGTAAGTTTTACTTCTATGTAATTACAGGTGACCCTCGTTATATGTAGATTCTGTATTTGTAAATTTGCCTCTTCACTAAAATTTGCAACCACAAAATCAATACTCATGGCACTTCAATAGACTTAAAACTTTCTTTGCAATGCCAAACATGCACATTCCCAGCTGGGATGGTTGCTTCAGTTCTAAACAGGTGCCTTTTTTGCAGTTTATTTAAAGTGCCATACATTTCACATTTCTTTTTCTGTGCTTCTTGATGTTGACTGGACGAATATGATACCATCTACTATGGCTAAATGCAAGAAGGTTGGGATGTGCCTTATGCAGAAAATACGTATGCTGGATAGCATCATTTCGGCCTGAGTTCCAGTACTGTTTCTGTCGGCCCAGTTCAAAGCTGATGCATCAACAACACGTAGTCAACAGAAACACACGGTTTATGCATCAACTGTTTGATGGAAACGTGATCAGAGTGCAGCTAAGAATCTAACGTCGTATTTCCTCCATGTGCAATTTTTCAGTATTCACACAACCTTCTAGAACACAACCGCCATGAATATTAAGAATCAAGTGTAGTGTGATAACATGTACCGGATGGTCAAATTCTTCCCTAACAGCTAGATTAGTAATCTCATCATAACATCAGTGGATATTTGATGTGTGGTCAGAACTACAAATTAAAAGTAAAAAGTGGCAACAGATTTCACAAGTTAGAAACCAGTGGTTTGTTGTTTTAAGATTTGATCTATAAATGTTTTTAAAATACCATACACTATTTATCTTTCCAGGTTTAACCATTAACATTAAAAAAAATGCTTGGCTTAAGAAAAACTATTTATTGAAACCTGTGGCCTATTTGTTTAAGAAAAGGCCTCTTCTCGTGGCTTAAAAACGTAACGATTAGGGACACCAAGTCTTTTTATTTGCTTGATCTAAGTTATTATTTAATCCTAAAACAAGTAGCCACTTTTAAGAAAAATGGACTTATCTGAAATGAAAGTGGGAAAAATGTCCCAAATGAGGAATGGATTCAAAACATTTTTGAAGCAATATCCAAAATAAAAACATGATTTTTAACAGTTCTATAGATGGCAATTTCAAAAATAAGGGCCTAGGTTGTTTAAACAATATCCCAAAACATGAAAGAAAAATGAGTGTTACACCATTTGGTATATTAAACCTTTTAAAAATTAACTCACGTCAGTAGTTATTATAACGAATGTTGCGTACAACATACGCTGTACTTGTGTGAACTTGTTACTGGTGAAATTCTGAGCATATTAAAAGTTCTTATTCACTCCTTTAAAAAAAATCATCTACCTACTGATTTTAAATATCTAATTAATAAAAGCCATCTGTCTATTCATTTGATGTTACCGTACAAACCTTTGTTAACACTGTAAGAAAAAGACAACAATAAAGACGGTCTCATCTGCTACATAAAAATATACAACAGATTATCTATGGTTCAGAGTCAAATCAACACACAGCACTTCTGACCTCCTCGTTTTTAGTTTCTCCGTTTTCTGCAGGTAAGTCTTCTTTTGTTTCTTGGTTAGCCACTTCAGCCTGTTTTCCCTTTGCTCCCCTTTTCCCCTTTGTTTGCACTTTTTTGTCTGAAGATTTCTCCTAGGATACAGTAAGAGTATATTTTAAGTAAAAACTTGGCACCAACATTTTCTCAGTTGCTATAGGGCTAGTATCCCCACAAGAGTTGCAATGTCAACACGATGTCACACATCAGCCTGAGATCCAGGACACATCTTTTACGGAAGACACTCTAAGGTCCATCCCCACTAGTCAGGACAACATCGTTCGCTAAGAACTCTAACCGTACTGGCATTATCGAGCCTCATTAGACTTCTGTTCTCTAAACCTAAAGCCTGAGCTACAATCCTCCTCGGCCTTCTCAATCATCCACTATTCTCTGAAGTTCCACATGAGCAAACAAAGGAGGAAATCTCTTTCCACTGTAACCCTACCCATCCCCAAACTTCTTTTAAGCCTGAATAATGATCAAATTGTCATATATCCACTGTCCTGACAAGATGTTCACCCTCACAGTAAGACCATTCACCTGAACACAGCACCATGTTGTGTGGTCAGGTTGACTATCCTGCTACAGCTAATCCCTTGATATTATATAATGAGTAGCTAAAAGGATCAATTTTGAGTTTATCGTTTTCATTCAGATGTTTGGAAAATCTGAAAAGCACAGGTATTAGTATGACGATAAAAGAGGTTCAAAAATGTAAACCACTTTTAAGCAATATTAAAGTGTTTCTGGATACCCTCCATCAACGGGGAAGGAGTTTAAATCTTGACATTTATTCCCTGTAAATGAAGAATGCAGCAACAGCTAAATTAAGTTAGGTCACCAGGGAGTTGTATAAAAGAGCCCTAACAGTACTGACCAATATTTGAATTAAACAGCCACAAAGACATGCAAACAGGTCAAAGGATTTCAATGCTAAGGGGGCGGCAGGGGGGAGGGAGGGGGGGACCAGTATAATGTATTCTAAACCAATGATGGCATTCCATATATAAAGATGGCATGACAGCCACTAATAATACACGAATAAACTATAATTTCTGAGGACTGCCCGGGTGGCTCAGTCAGTTAAGCAACCGACTTCAGCCCATGATCTCGCAGTTCGTGAGTTTGAGCTCCACACTGGGCTCTGTGCTGACAGTGCAGAGCCTGCTTGAGATTCTGCCTCTCCCTCTCTGTAAATAAACTTTAAAGACTAAGTTTCCTTGTTAGGTGTCAACACTCACATGAGGGAAAATAATAAAATTAAAAAAAAAAACCTATAAATTATAAATATAAATATTCAGGACAGCACCGCTCATACTGGTACCGTGAAGTATCACAATCACTTCTGTACTTACAAAACCATTCTTCTGTAATCTGATCTCTTTAGATTTCTCATTAATTTTGTAACCACTAGGGCACTAATGTAGAAATGTAAAAAAACCTTAAAAATGGAAACGAAATATATATACAACAATAACCTGGACTAAAACAATACCACTTTTAATTACCTACGGCAAGACAGATGAAACAAATCAATGTTTTCCTAACATACGTATGTTTCAACCCTTAAAATAATTCTGAGAATTTTATGCAAGTTATAAGTACATACACAGTGGCAAACACATACTTTGAAAACTGTGTCAGGGCACCTGGGTGCCTCAATTAGTTAAGCGTCCGACTTCCGCTCCCTCGGGTCATGATCTAACAGTTCACGGGGTTTTGAGCCCTGCATCGGGCTCTGTGGGGACAGCTCGGAGCCTGGAGTGTGCTTCCGATTCTGTGTCTCCCTCTCTCTGCTCCTCCCCCCACTCACTCTCTCCTCTCTCTCTCAAAAATAAATAGTAACATTAAAAAAAAAGTGTCTACACTGTAATTAACACATCAAAATATTTACCTTCCACTCAGGCTTTGAATTGGATTGCCTCTGAAAAATGTATTCTAGAAAGTAAAGTAAAACCAAGCCCTCCAACCCCACATTTTTCCTTTGGCAAAGGAAAATTTGTCAACTGAGTTGACAAATTTGTTCCTCAAGGAAGACCTCCTGTTGGCCTCTCATGGACAGAAAGAAAAAAGTGATTACACCTGATGTCCCAAACCCAACTGAGGATAAAATGTGAGGATAACATGAGGATAACTTTTTTCACCAAAAAAATTTGTAAAGTAAATCAAAATATAGGACAAGGAACAGCAAAAAAACCTAAGAGGGAAACAATCATACTTCTTCAGCAAATTGGTTTATTGAAAGAACTCAAAAGCATCAAAGACGGGTCATAATAGTACATCGCTCATTCTATCATCGTGCAACAAGATCCACTATTTTTCTTGGCCATTCACGGAAAGTTCCCAGGCTACTTTAACTTCTTATACAAAGATGTACTGCTTTATCCTCTAGTGTGAAAAATACTAAATTAACGTACCATGCTTACACCTTCCGCAAATACTTAAAAAAAAAAAAATGGAACTTTCTACGGGAAAAGTTAAGATTTTTCTCAGTTCTGTACAACGTTTAAATAAAGAAACTGAAAACAAACCTTTGGCCTATGCAGTGCTAAGCTTCCATCTATGCTTTTAGAAAAGGGGCCTAACACCACAAACTCTCACTTAAGCTGTGAGTGAACAGTAATCACACCATGAATTTCCCCTGAAGACCACAGGGCTTGGCAAAGGGCGGTTTCGATGCTCCACCTCAAATCAAAGTTATAATGATTTACATAGATTTTGTTTTCCCAACTTTTCAAACATATACTCAAGAACAATTTCATTCCAAAGACTTTCAAAGCGAACAACCCAATCCCGAATCTACTCCAGGGAGACAACTATAATGTCGTTTAGGATTAACTCAAAAGTTTCTTCGGGGGAAAAGATGTAGGGTACCCCTCTGAACACAGGTGTTCCCCCTCCAGAACACCAAAACAAACCCCTTACCCCTGCACACGGGATTCCCTGCACCTTGGCTTGAGAACTTTAATCACCAAAACCTACGTATCCCCTTTCTCCCGGTCGCGATCCTGGCTTTGATGTTTACCGTCACAAAAGTAGGCACAAGTATGCATCGAACGGGCAAACGCTAACCGTGACGTACAACGCAAAGACCAGATATCAAAATTGTTACTACTTTCACTCGTCTCGAGCCTTGAATTCTGCAGCACAATGAAGGTAATGCGTTACGCTCCCGTGAACCAGTAGGACCAGATCCATTATTGTTTACCCAGGCCAAGGGGTAAAAAAAAAAAAAAAAAAAAAAAAAAAAAAAAAATTGTCGCTGCAATTATAAAACTTCAATAAGAAAACAGGAGACAATTTCCACTTTTCGGGCAAGTGTAACATCTGATTACTCTGAGACTTTCAAAGTCAAGATCTTAGTCACCAACAATGTCACAAGACCTTAGAGTCGACGCTAATGACTTTTTATTAAGAGAAAGTCACGCGTCGAGGGGCGCTGCAGCATTTCGAACACACCGCGGTCCCGTAAGTTTGAAACCTACCTTTCCCGCCGCCTTTTTTGGCTTCGCTTCCACTTTTGCAGGAGCAGGTTTCTGAAAGGCAAAGGTAGCACTGAGTGTCTTCACTGGGCACGACCCCACGGAAAAGACACGCTTACGGGGCTCGCTTTACTTACAGCTGACAACCTCGCCGACCTCCTCTTGGGCTTTAGGAACAAAAAGGAAAAGGAGCAAGGAGTGAGCGGGGCAGTGCGAATGGGCCCCACCCCCGGGCACAGACGCGGGCTCTTACCTCCTCCTTCGCCGCCCCCTCGGCGGAGCTGACCTGCGGAAGGAAGCACACGGACCAGTGGGCGCAGCCCGCAAACAAAAGTGCCCGCGCGCCCTGCGCCCGCCCGCGAGAACAATGCCCGGCCGCGTGACGTCAGCGGCTTCCCGCCGCCGCGTTCGAATCTCCCACCCGGCTCTTCGGCCGCCGAACGTTCCAGAACATCGCGACCGGGCGGCCGCCACCGCCGCCGGGCGAGCGCGCGGCCCGCT
>NW_024412403.1:6402833-6416414 GCF_014898765.1 Herpailurus yagouaroundi | reverse complement strand
TCGGCGGAGCTGACCTTCCTCTTGGGCATCGTGGCGGCGGGGCGGGCGCGTGCCGGGTGCCTGCGGGCCGCCGCGCGCCGAGAGCCTTCGCGAAGCTGGGCTGCCTGGCCGCTACCGCTCCTCCCGCCGCCGGAGCTGCTGCGACCCGCGGCGGGGGCGGTGGGAGAACCGGATGGAACCGGATTGGGAGCCCGCCCCCTCCTCCCCCCGCGTCCCCCCGGCCGCTGGCTCCCCCTCCCCGCCGGCCGGGCCGCCCCCCGCCCCCGCCCCCGCCCATTGGCTGTGAGGCCCACCGCGCCGCGGCCCGCGCCCGGAATAGGTGAGGCGGGCCGTCACTCGACCACTGCGCCCCGCCCCCGCTCCCGGCGCCCCCACCCCCGCCCAGCGTCTCGCGGGGCCCCAGACCCAGGCGAGGGGGGCGGGGCCCCAGAGGCCGCTCTCACCTCACGGTAGTTTGTTTGAAGCCGAGCCGCAAAGTGCGGTCTGCGCGGCGATTGGCGGAGCTCCGCCACGTGATCGCCGAGTGGCCCCACCCACAGCCTCCCTAGTTACCTGGGCTCCCCCGGCGCCCAGAGAGCGTCAGGGATTGAGTCCGTCCCTTTTAGGAGTATTGGGAATGGGGCATTTATAGTTAGTCTAATAAACTGGGAAGGGAGAGACGATGGATTCAAGTACGAGCCAATTCTCCCTTCTCGGTCGGCAAGAAGGGCTATCTGTGGGCCCCAGTTTCACAGGCCTTCGGGAAGCCGGCCTCAGTGCGCAGGCGCCGGAGGGGAGGTCGTGGGAAGGAACGCTGGCGCGCGGGCTCAGCTCCCCGTGCCACTGCGCAGGCGCGGGTCTTTGCGACGTCTCTGGGCTCGCGGCCCCCGGAGGCCCGTCTCTGCTGCGCGGTTTTTCTAGATCAGCTCTTTCTGTGTCGCTTTCTTTAGATCATCTGCTCCTTGAGGGGCCGGGGTCTCCACGGTCCCCAGGACGTGCCCTCCCTCTCGCAGACTCCTGGGCGGCCGATTTCTCCTTCCCTGAAGTGAAGCGGGAAGCACGCCCACCCTCTCCAGCCCGTTTTTAACCGGTTGCTCACCTAAGCACCTTTTTAAAGTGGAAAAAGGGCATCACGCTGGGAGGCTGAGCCGGGAACCCCGGAACCAGTGAGCTCACCTGTTACCCCATTTCTTTAATGAAGAAGAAAACTAGGTTTTTTAGAAAACTCTTTTAATGTTTATTTTTGAAAGAGAGAGGGGGAGACACAGAATCCGAAGCAGGCTCCAGGTTCTAAACTGTCAGCACGGAGACCAACGTGGGGCTGGAACTCGCCAACCGGGAGATAATGACCTGAGCCGGGGTATAATGAGCTGAAGTCAGAGGCTTAGCCGACTTACGACCCAGGCACCATAAAAATTACATTTAGAAGAAGGAATTGAGTGAGGTTACAAGTTTTTAATCAGAATTGTCAGCCGGAACTCTTGGAAAGAAGGAAATGTTGGAGGACTCTGCAACCAAAAGATAGGAAACAGATCAAATGTCCCTCATTTGAAGGGCCTGGCTAAACTATGGCCCCTCGTATGGTGTAATAGTGAACTACAACAAAGAATGAGCCAGCTCTTTATAGAGGAAGTGAATTTTGAAAACCACCAGTCAGACCATGTACCTCCTGATCTCAATAACTAGCGTCTTCCTTTCTCATTCAAGAAAGTCTGAGTCCTAGAGTGGCTTATAAAGTCCCCTGCAGTTTGGCCCAGTTCACTGATTTTCACAGATGGTCCTTCTGTTTCGTCTTCCTCTTCTCAAACAGGCTGGGCACCCTCTGTTCCAGGGCCTTGTCACCTGCTGTTCCCTCTGCCTGGAATGCCCTGCCTCAGACTAGTATGGCTCTCTTCTTTTGGGGCTTTGCGTCTTTGCACAGATTTCACCCTCTCAATTAGGGCCTGTCCTGACCTTTCAGTTTAAAATTGCAACTCCCCATCTCTGTTCTCTGCCTTTTTTTCCCCTCGTGGTGTCTATTGAATATGTAACTATATTGAATGTAAAGCTATACAGGGGCGCCTGGGTGGCGCAGTCGGTTAAGCGTCGGACTTCAGCCAGGTCACGACGTCGCGGTCCGTGAGTTCGAGCCCCGCGTCGGGCTCTGGGCTGATGGCTCAGAGCCTGGAGCCTGCTTCCGATTCTGTGTCTCCCTCTCTCTCTGCCCCTCCCCCATTCATGCTCTGTCTCTCTCTGTCCCAAAAATAAACGTTGAAAAAAAAATTAAAAAAAAAAAAAAGCTATACATTCATTAGGCAACTCAGAAAGAATTCATGAGAAAATGGTGCCAGCAGTTGCCTCTGTGGAGAACAACTAGCAGCAGGGTGAGATTAAAATTTATCCTTTTCTCTTTTTTCCTCACTCCTATCTGCATTACAAAAAAAAAAAAAAAAAATTTAACATCAGCCCCTGAGTTTATGGCACAGACATGTACTGAGCACCTGTGCTGTGCCAGGCATTATGTTAGGCCTTGGGGTAGAGAGACAGCAGACAGGACGTGTAGGGTAAAGACTCTGGGTAGTAGTTTAGAGGAGAGAAGGCACCCAAATCATCCTGGCAAGGGAAAGGGGAAGCTGCAGGCAGGGGACAGCACAGTCCAGGGCATGTGGACTTACTAGAATGTGACGGTCCCCCAGGGCCTACTAAGTGGCAGTGATGGACACATGGAGAATGGCCAATGACAATTAGAGAAGAGAGACAAAATACAAAAAAAGGGCAAACTGCAGGGGATCATTTGATGCCAAGCTGAGTTTGGCCATTATCCAAGGAGATGCTGAAAGGTCTTTCGAAGGGAATGACGGGCTGAGATCTGAACTTAACTCGTGAACTTTCTCCCATGAGAATTAAAGCTGCACGAAGCCAGAGGTGACGAACTGGTGGCCTACAGATGTTTGCTTTGGACCAGGTTTGTTTGTTTGTTTGTTTGTTTTGTTTTGTTTTTTAATTGGCCCACATAAGAACATGGAGGAACAAGAATTCGATAGGAAAACCATTTGGCAGTATCTCTTAAAGGTAAGCAAGCACTCCATGCCTCAGTAATTCCACTCCTAGAAATATGCCCAACAAAATTGCTTACATCCGTTCACCAGAAGACATGATGTAGAATATTCATAGCTGGCTTATTTTCATAGGCCCAGCTGGTAGCAACTGAAATGCCCATGAATTGGCACTGGAATGCCCATGAATTGCATGAACGGATGGAAGTCTTATCAGCAATGACAAAGAGCTACCTACAGTCACACACAACAACACAATAGGGGAATCTCACAAACACAGGTTGACAGATAGATGCAGCTCCAAAAGAATGCGTACAGTGTGATTCCATTTACATAATGTCCAAAGGCAGGGAAATGAATCTAGTCCATTAGGAGTCAGGAAACTAGTTCCTGTGTGAGGGTGGGGTGGCGAGCCCGTGGCTGGATGAGAAAGACTTTAGGGGGCTGATCATGTTCTATTTCTTGGTCTGGATGTTGGTTTCTTGGTCTGGATGTTGTGTTCACTTTGTGTTAATTGAGCTGTGCTCTTAGTATATACATTTCTGGATACATAACAATAAAGTTTTAAAGATTTTTTTTTTTCAACGTTTATTTATTTTTGGGACAGAGAGAGACAGAGCATGAACGGGGGAGGGGCAGAGAGAGAGGGAGACACAGAATCGGAAACAGGCTCCAGGCTCTGAGCCATCAGCCCAGAGCCTGATGCGGGGCTCGAACTCCCGGACCGCGAGATCGTGACCTGGCTGAAGTTGGACACTTAACCGACTGTGCCACCCAGGCGCCCCTAAAGATTTTTTTTTTTTTTTTTAAAGCAACATGTCAAAATCAGACGATTTCACATACAGATTCAGCTCTTTACCTTCCCCTGGCCTCCTTTGTGTGCAGTCCATGGGATGCCCTTGACCTTGTAACTTATAAAGAGGCACTCTGTCCAGTTTGCCAGTGTCCCAGCCCTGCTGATTTTTCTCACCCATATTTTCTTGAGGAGGTCCCAATAATTCATTTTTGCTTTTGTTTCCCTTGCCTCCGGAGACGTGTTGAGTAAGAAGTTGCTGCGGCCAAGATCAAAGAGGCTTTTGCCTGCTTTCTCCTCAAGGATTCTGATGGCTTCCTGTCTTACATTTAGGTCTTTCATCCATTTTGAGTTTATTTTTTGTGTCTGGTGTAAGAAAGTGGTCCAGGTTCATTCTTCTGCATGTCACTGTCCAGTTTTCCCAGCACCACTTGCTGAAGAGACTGTCTTTATTCCATTGGATAGTCTTTCTTGCTTTGTCAAAGATTAGTTAGTTGACTATATATTTGTGGGTCCATTTCTGGGTTCCCTATTCTGTTCCATTGATCTGAGTGTCTGTTTTTGTGCCGGTACCATACTGTCTTGATCATTACAGCTTTGTAATACAGCTTGAAGTCCGTCTCACCCGTATTTTCTGCCTGGCCCCTGAAGGTGTTTGTGATGCCTGTGAGTAAGCGAGGGTAATTGCAGACACCACTTTTTGTATTTCCATTTATTTTTGAAAGAACTATTTATGTGGTTCAACATTCTAAGGGCTCAGATTTATTTCCAGAGAAGGCTCTGTTCTTTTTTTTTTTTTTTTTTAATTTTTTTTCAACGTTTATTTATTTTTGGGACAGAGAGAGACACAGCATGAACAGGGGAGGGGCAGAGAGAGAGGGAGACACAGAATCGGAAACAGGCTCCAGGCTCTGAGCCATCAGCCCAGAGCCCGACGCGGGGCTCGAACTCATGGACCGCGAGATCGTGACCTGGCTGAAGTCGGACGCTTAACCGACTGCGCCACCCAGGCGCCCCGAGAAGGCTCTGTTCTACTTCTGTGCTCCTAGATATCTAGTTCTCCCAGGGAAAAACCAATGTTGCTGCTTGTGTGTCCTTCCAGAAATGTTTTGTGCATATACAAGCAAGTGAATGTATACTTTTTGTCCCCCCACCCCTTGCTTTTCCATTCTGCTTGGCACCTTGCATTTTTCACTTAATGCAGTCTGTTTCCTATTAGCACATGTTTATTGCTGAATCATATCCTACTGTATGGATGTACCAAACATTTTTAAACCAATTCTCTGTTGACTTTCAAATAGTGCCAGTCTTTTGATCCTTCAAAGGATGCTGCAGTGTATAACCGTGTATGTCTGTGTGCTTTTCCTATAAAATTGGAAAGCTGGTCCCACTTGTTGCTAAACCTAAACACACACCCAACACAGGCACTAGAACGAGGCAGTGCTTGATCAAAAGTGGGAATGGGGCATCTGGGTGGCTCAGTCATCAAGCATCTGACTTCAGGTCATGATCTCACCATTGGTGAGTTCAAGTCCCACGTCGGGTGAACTCGAGCCCCTCTTCGGGTGAACACGAGCCCCGCTTTGAGTAAAACACGAGTCCCCGGTGAGTCCCGCTTCTCTCTCTCTCTCCCTCTCCCTGTCTCTACCCCTTGCTCACTTGTGCACCACCCCCCTGCAAAAAAGTGGGAATCTACACTGGATGATCCAGAATGTTGGATAATCACATGAAAACACGAAATTTTAAAAATTCCTCAAGAACCCTCAGGATCTTTGTATACAAGTATCCTCTCCACTACTCCACCCGGGGGTCCATGTGCCCCACTTTGGAAAACCCTGCATTGATGCTGACTGGTGGATGGTGCGGTGGTGATTGAGGAGTTTTAGAGAGGTGGATCCCAAGGCTAATGTAAGAACTGCTGGGGACAGGCAGGGTTCTGAGGGAATCGAGGGGGCGGGGAGAATCAATAACAGTAAGCAGGTTGCCTACCTTGTCTGGTATTCTAGGTGCTGGAGCGACAGCAGTGAACACAGGAGCCAAGCCGTCTGTCCTCACAGGGTTTTCGTTCTACAGGAAGTACAATAAAGAAGTAAGCCAGATACTTTCACATAGTGATGGTGCCTTGAAGGAAGGAAAGTTGTCACAATATAGAGCATGCTGGAGGTCTGCCCAGCGGGGCTGCTGTAGACAGGACAGTCAGGCAGGGGCCTCTCAGGGCACAAGGGAAGGGTAAGGTGTCCTGGGCCTTTGATGGCTCGGAAGGAGAAGGCTTCCGGACAGAGGAAACAGCTAGTAGGATGGAGCCTGGTGTATCTGAAGAGGGGAAGTGGGGTTAGAGAAGAAAGCAGTGGCCAGGAAACGCAAGACGGAAGCAATGACGGGCTGTAGTGGGGAACTGACGTCATTGGTCTGGACTCCAAGTAGAGGTGCGGTCAGGCTGAGAGGTCCCACGTCAAGTCAGGTTGTCGCAAGAAGGCACTGCAGGTGAGACGTTGTAAAGCAGTCGAGCCAATGAATGTTGGCTGTGGGGAAGACCAGTGGAAGGAAGGATCTGGGATATATTTTGGTGGGGGGAACTGACAGGGCTCTTCCCTAAACTGGGTGCGAAGGAGACGAGAGAGACTTTTGGCTATGAGTAATAGATTAAATAGATTAACCAGCTCCCCCCCCCCCACCGGAGTTGGGGGTAGGGCCAGGGGTGCAGGGAGTGGATACCTGAACAAAAGAAGGGTTCTGTCAGGAAGGACAAAGAGGCAATGGGCTGAGAATCAGGTGCTTTTCTTAGGCTGTATGGATGGGGGGCAACCAGCCAGGTAGGGATGAAAGAAGAGGGGTGCAGGGGTGTGGAGAGGGTGTGGAGGGGGGGATTGTAAAGTGCCCACTACATTGACCACTAGGATGTCACCGATTGTCCTGATGGAGCAGGAGAGGTAGGGCAGAAACCAGACTGAAGTTAGAAAGTAGGGGAGGGCAGGAAATGAAACATCTCCGGCCCCCACTGCGTTGTGCCCTGCCGTGCTGTGTCTCCAGAAGCCCAGTCTCTGGGCCAGTGTGTCCAGGGAGTGAAGACATGATAAACTGGGGTAGGTGTGAGACAAGCCTGTGAGCAAGAGAAGGTTCCCAAGACGGTAGGAACACTGAATGCCTACCGTTCACCACTCTGTTGGATATCCACGCTGCTGCGGAAGGGGGAGGTGCAAGGGTGGCAGAAAAGAGCAAACACCTAGGCCCCCACACGGAGCTTCTGATGATCACTGCGCTGAATGTGCCAGAAACGCCAGAACAGAGAGAGCCCTAAGATGACAGATAGTTGTAGAAGTCACCATGTAGTTATGTTTGCAGCCTGTTTGCAAACTTTATGGGTGCGTGACTACATAATTGTTCTTAGATAATTGGAATTATTGTTATTACAAGGTTGCCTGTTTGGCAGTTCATCGTACTGATTGTTATTTTATTTCATTTCATTTCTTTTTATTTTATATTTCATGTCATTTCATTTCACTTTTATGGTATCTGGGCATGTGCCCTTTCTTATTCTTTTGTTGTAATTATTTATATATTTATTATTTTAAAATTTTATTTAAATCCAAGTTAGTTAACATAAAGTGTAATAATGGTTTCAGGAGCAGAAGTTAGTGATTCATCATTTACGTAAAACACCCAGTGCTCGCCCCCACAAGTGCCCTCCTTAATGCCCATCATCCATTTAGCCCATCCTCCCACCCAACTTGCCCCCACTCCAGCAACCTTCAGTTTGTTCCCTGTATTTAAGAATCTCTTATGGTTTGCCTCTCCCTCTGTTTTTATCTTTTTACTTCCCTCCCCCTATGTTCATCTGTCATGTTTCTCAAGTTCCATATATGAGTGAAATCATATTTATCTTTTTCTGATGTATTTTGCTTAGCATGATGCATTCTACTTCCAGCCACTTTGTTGGAAATGGCAAAAATTTATTCTTTTTATTGCTGAGTAATATTCCATTGCATGTATGTATATACATATATATATATACATATATATACATATACGTGTGTGTGTGTATATATAGGTATATATACACACACATATATATATATATATATGTATATATATATATATATATATACCACCTCTTTATTCATGTGGGCTCTTATGATTGTTATTTTAGACAGAACAATAAGCCAGCTAGAAATTGGTCACGTTATTCTTTTCTGCTCACAAGTGAACCTTGCCTTTCTAAATATGGAAAGGAAGCATCTTAGTTTGTTCTGGCTGCTTTAACAAAGTACCGTAGACTAGATGACTTACAAACCACAGACATTTACTTCTCATAGTTGTGGAGGCTGGGAAGTCCAAGACCAAAGTGCCGGCTGTTTCGATGTGTGACGAAAACCTGCTTCCCTGCTTCCTGGTTCCTAGATGGCTGTCTTCCTGCTGTGTCCTCAACTTGGAAGGAAGGGGAAGGCAGCTCTCTGGGGTCTTTATAACGGCACGGATCCCATTCACAAGGGCTCCGCCCCCATGACCTAGTCACCTCCCAAAGGCCCCACCTCCAAATACCATCCTAATGGGGATTAGGTTTCAACAATTGAATTCTGGGGGAGCACAGTTCAAAAACTCTCCCAGATCATTCAGCTTCTGTGGCTTCCAAAGGGAATCACCCCCTCAAATGGGCAGCCACTTCATACTCTTTGAGACTTGAGCAGAAATATTCTACTCCATTGTGAAGAGGCACTTGTTCAACCTGACTCTTGAGGTCACACGAAAGGGTTCAAGGTTTCCCTGGCCTGTGTGAACTCTAAAAGCAGAGGCAGCGGTATAGATGTGTTCAGCTGACGTGGTTTGAGGGATGCCCATTCATAGCCTACAAGAGGAAGCTGTTTCCTTTGGTTAGATGTCGCCCCACGTCTGTGGTTTGGAGTGTTGGCCAGAATAACAACTAAAAGAAGGAAACTAAAAGAAGGAAAAAAAAGTTCTCTTAATGCTACTTTTACATTTTTCAAATACATGTGACTCTTGAGCAACATGGGTTTGAACTGTACAGGTCCACTTATACACAATTCTTTTTTCGATATATACAGTAAAGTACTGTGAATGTATTTTTCTCTTCTTTATGATTTTTAAAAAAATTTTTAATGTTTATTATTTATTTTTGAGAGAGAGACACAGACAGAGCACAAGGGGGAGAGGGACAGAGAGAGGGGGAGACCCAGAATCTGAAGCAAGCTCAAGGTTTTGAGCTGTCAACAAGAGCCCAATGCGAGGCTCAAACCCCAAGAACTGCAAGATCATGACCTGAGCTGAAGTCAGATGCTTAACCAACTGAGCCACTCAGGTGCCCCACTTATGATTTTCTTAATAACATTTTCTTTTCTCTAGCTTCAGTATAAGATATATGTATATATATACAACATATATATACACAATATTATACATATAATATATATTAGTATATATTATATATGTATTATATATAATACAAATTATACATATATAATACATAAAATATACATACAATATGTATTATATATACATACAATATACGTTTTATATATATAATACATATAACGTACAAAATATGTGTTAATTGGCTGTTTATGTTACTGGTAAGGCTTCTGCAGCAATAGGCTATTAGTAGTTAAATTTTGGGGGAGTCAAAAGTTATGCATGGATTTTCAGCTGCATCGGAGAAGTTGGCTTCCCTAACTCCTTTGTTGTTCAAAGGTCAACGTAATTTTTAAAAAGTTTTTTCTGAGTCCTTTCTCAGAAGCAATGTAACTGATGAAGATTTCACTTTGGTGTAATTTTTATTAAGGCAAAAACAGGAGAGGGAACCTAATATGACATTTCATATAGTCAAATAATATAAAATGTTATTCCCATCTGAATGTCTTCTCATTTTCCTTTGCATTCAGAGAAACCAGATACAGCATTATTAGCAGAAATAGACGAGCCTGGCTTTTGACTCCACTTTTAATTTTCTGCAACGTTTCTATAAGTTTGAGATTATTTTAAAATAATTTTTTGAAAGCTAATGAAAAATTTATTTAGAGATACATTTCTTCTGGACATAGTCCAAAGCTTGTGAAAATTTGAGAATTAAATGAAATTTCTTACACTAATAAGATTACATTTTAAACTACTGAATTTTGCATATTCAGAAAGGTATACCATAACAGACCTAAAAACATTTATTTATTTATTTTCATTATTATTTTTTTAACGTTTATTTATTTTTGAGACAGAGAGAGACAGAGCATGAACAGGGGAGAGGCAGAGAGAGAGGGAGACACAGAATGTGAAACAGGCTCCAGGCTCCGAGCTGTCAGCAGAGAGCCCGATGCGGGGCTCGAACTCACGGACCATGAGATCGTGACCTGAGCCAAAGTCAGACGCTTAACCGACCAAGCCACCCAGGCGCCCCATGAGACCTAAAAACATTTAAAAGGTTATTTGGTTTTAACAGTATTTGTCTTAAATTGAGGTAAAATTCACATAACATGTAACTATTTTATTTTACTTTAATTTTTTTAGATATTTGTGTATTTTGAGAGAGAGAGTGCACACGAGCTCCCAACGGGGGTGAGAGGGAGCACAGAGCCTGACGTGGGGTTCAGTCCCAACAACTGTGAGATCATGACCTGAGCCAAAACCAAGAGTCGGGCACTTAAACGGCTGAGCCACCCAGGTGCCCCAAAACTATTTTAAAATGTACAATCCAGTGGCATTAGTACATTCACAATATTGTTCAACTACTATCTAGCAATATTAATGCCCGCTGCTCGTTTTGTGTCCGCCTCTTCATTCTTCAAAGCGGTGAGACCAGGGATCCCAGGCATTGTGGTAAACGATCCTGCAACTATGTTACCTCCTTCTTTCTCCTTAGGTCCTCACGCAGTGGGACACACGCACACTTGTGTGCACACACTCAAGACTGCTTGAAGATTCAGCTTTACTCAAGTGCAATTTTCCCAGAGATTCTCCTACTTCATTCCTCGGACCCTTGGACCCTAAAGCAGGCCGCCAACATACCAGACCCGTGCAGGCCTCTGGCAGCTGACGCTCACCGCGGGGCTGGGAAGTTTGTGCCTTCCAGGTCACTGCCTGTGCTTGGTTTGTGCCAGTCACGGACACAACCGATGCAGGCTTTACTTAGTTCACCCAAATGTTGATGACCCAGGTGCCCTAGTATGGTCTTTACAAGTAGGCAGAATAACACCCCACCCCCCAAATAGCTGCCTCTTAATATCCAGAACCTGTGACGATGCTACCTTATGTGGCAAAAGGGCTTTGTAGATGTGACTAAGTTAAAGATTTTCATTAAAAAAAAATTTTAAACATCTTTCATTTTTGAGAGAGCGTGAGCGGAGGAGGGGCAGAGAGAGAAGGGGACACGGAATCCGAAGCAGGCTTCAGGCTCCGAGCTGTCAGCACAGAACCGCGAGATCGTGAGCTGAGCCAAAGTCGGACGCTTAACGGACTGAGTCCACCCAGGCGCCCCATTAAGTTAAAGATTTTTATTTTATTTTTTATTTTTTTAATTTTTTTCAACGTTTTTTTATTTATTTTTGGGACAGAGAGAGACAGAGTATGAACGGGGGAGGGGCAGAGAGAGAGGGAGACACAGAATCGGAAACAGGCTCCAGGCTCTGAGCCATCAGCCCAGAGCCCGACGCGGGGCTCGAACTCACGGACCGCGAGATCGTGACCTGGCTGAAGTCGGACGCTTAACTGACTGCGCCACCCAGGCGCCCCAAAGTTAAAGATTTTTAAATGGGGAGGGAGATTATCCCAGTTTACCCGTCTGGATCGACTTCAGTCAAGAGGGCCAGAGTGTCAGGGAGGATGTGGCAACGGAAGCAGAGGTTGGAGTGGTGTGATTGTTGGCTTAACCTGAACCGGATGGAACGGATTGATCCTGAGATGTCCTGGCGTTCATGCTTTCTTTCCACTTGCTAGTAGAATGATTCAGCTTTCAGCGTTAGTGCTCTTTTTGCGAGCTGTCAAAATGAAGCCATAGGAGAGATGTTAGTTGTTCAAACTGGGTTGTCTCTGAAGGCCAGGTACTGCTGGTGCTCTTCCACTGTGACTGCACAGTCAAGGGCATTCTTCAGTTTTTTTGTTTTTGTTTTTGGTCAAATTCTTGCCTTACCAGGAATTGGCAATCCTCCTGGTTGGGGGATGTGGTAGTGTAGTGGGGTATTCTGGTAGGGGTGGGGAATAGTGATGCCTCCTGTTCTGCCTGAAAGTCACTGGGGAGGGAGGCAGGGGGGCAGGAGTTGCTATCACTTCAGGGGGGTTCTCCCTCCCAGTTCATCTAAGTCTCCGGTGAGTAGAGGAGCCAATAGGGCTATCTGGTAGCTTTGGATGGTCCAGCTGAAGGCAAAAGAGGTGAGGCAAGCTCCACCCTGTCCTTTGGTTTGGTCAGTTCAGCCTCACCTACGAGCCGAGATGCCATTCCACGGAAAGAGTTTACTTGACCGCTCGCGAGTCGCTTCACTACACGTTTTTTTTTTTTTTAATCATTATCATTTAAATGTTTATATTTTTTATTTTTTTATTTTTTTTTCAACGTTTATTTATTTTTGGGACAGAGAGAGACAGAGCATGAACAAGGGAGGGGCAGAGAGAGAGGGAGACACAGAATCGGAAACAGGCTCCAGGCTCTGAGCCATCAGCCCAGAGCCCGACGCGGGGCTCGAACTCACGGACCGCGAGATCGTGACCTGGCTGAAGTCGGACGCTTAACCGACTGCGCCACCCAGGCGCCCCATAGAATGTCATATTTCAAAGAGACATGTATAGACTCAGATATGACCGGGCAGCTTTAAGGAACTGAGGTTGACTTTATGAAGCATGGAGCCATAACGCCCCTTGGAAATTGGCCTGAGACCTTGCTTACAGAGTTTCCAGCAGCCTTACCAGATGAGTAAAGAAAGTCACTTCCTGGCAGGTGCAGGAACTTCAGAGTATTTTGGGGACCTCGAGAGGATGAATTCACCCAAATCTACAGGTATTGCAGGCGAATCTGAGAGCAAGAATTTAGTTTGGCTTCTGGCCTTGAAACGCTATTAAAAGTTCAACCTAAACTTCCTTATAAAAAAGTTCCAACAAAGCAGATTTTAAAAACCTTGTATGGTCAATCACTATTCTTGCTTTGCTTATGTAAGTAATTAGGCCAAGTTTATTAAAGCTGGACTTGTTTTGCAAACAAATTAGTATTAATTTGGCTATCTTTGGGAAAAACGAGAGTAATTATAGAAAGAAAATATTTCAATAACATGTCTTTGTAGATATTGGATTTTAATACTATTCATTATAAACTGGACTCAATTCTGATTTTTTCTAGTGTCTGCCAATTCCCAGCCAAAACTCTTCAAACTAACATTTTGATTTTTCTCCCATCTTTCTGACGTGGAATCATTTGAGAACTAAAACTGTCCTTTTCCCTGAAGTCCTGCAAACTGAAAAAATAAATAAATAAATAAACGATGCAAAGAAATCCCTGCAACAGCTCATGAATAGACAAAATCTTTGTGCCTAATTGCTCGATAGGTCACTCAAAGAGCATCAGAGACATTTGAGCTACAACGAGGATAAAAAGTAGATAAAACATCAGGGTAGATTGCTTTCCCAAGATTTGGGACCAGGCTTGTATTTCTAGGCTTCATTTTTTAAATAATTAAAAAAAAATTTTTTTAGAGAGGGAGTGCATGCACATGAGGAGTGGATGGGCAGAGAGAGAGAGAGAAAGAGAGAGAGAGAGAGAGAGAGAGAGAGAGAGAGAGAGAGAGA
>NW_024412403.1:6386965-6402733 GCF_014898765.1 Herpailurus yagouaroundi | reverse complement strand
GAGAGAGAGAGAGAGAGAGAGAGAGAGAGAGAATCCCAAGCAGGCTCCATGCTCAGCACAGAGTCTGACATGAGGTTCAATCTCACGACTCTGGGATCATAACCTGAGCTGAAATCAAGAGTTGGACACACAATCAACTAAGCCACCCAGGTTCCCCAGCTCTTTTTTTTTTTTTTTAAATAAATTGTGATATTAGAAGATAGTAAACCTATTCGTTTGCTTTCACCTCCCCCTTTATTATGTCTTGATAAAACATGATGGTTACCCACTGATTTAACTAACATAACTTCAAATACTACCCTCGTACTTTATTATGATGAGAACTTAGATAAAATGTTAACGACCTCTTGTACATACTCTAGCTTTAGCTTCTGGTGCTTATAAAGTACCTCTTTAGGAAAAGCTTTGCAAGAAGTGCTACCCAACTCAGATTTAACCTACATTATATACAACACTCGACAGATTGACCATTGACTCTCTGTAAAGTTAGATGGTAACTTATTAAGAAAGATCCCCAAGTACAATGGGAAAAACTTAGCTGCAGCTTGCCCAACATGCCAAAATATCCAATGTACTAAGAAATCATGTTTTTGTGGATGGAGAGGCCTAAGACAAAATAATAAAAAACAATGGGCATCTATCAAAAACGCTACTTTGGGAGTGACTTGGTGGGTTCAGTAACCTCCTAAATCTAACTTTGCCATATAACCCAGAAGACTCTGAGGTAACTCTGGGTCAATGGCTTGCCTGCCTTCCTTCCTTCCTTCCTTCCTTCCTTCCTTCCTTCCTTCCTTCCTTCCTTTTAGTGTTTTATGCACAAGCAGGGGAGGGGCAGAGAGAGAGGGAGACACAGAATCCGAAGCAGGCTCCAGTCTGAGCCGTCAGCACAGAGCCGGATGCGGGACTCGAACCCATAAACACAAGGTCATCACCTGAGCTGAAGTCAGACACTTAACCAACTGAGCTACCCAGACGCCCCAATGGCCTTCTTTATTAATTGCAGAAGCCCACTCAGGGCGCCTGTGTGGCTCAGTTGGTTAAGCATCCAACTTCGGCTCAGGTCATGATCTTATGGTTTGCGGGTTCGAGCCCCACGGGCTCTGTGCTAACAGCTTGGAGCCTAGAGCCTACTTTGGATTCTGTGTTTCCCTCTCTCTCTGCCCCTCCCTGGCTCACACTCTGTCTGTCTCTCTCTCAAAAATAAATAAATGTTAAAAAAATTTTTAAAATACTGTTGAAAGAAACCCAAAATGCACAGCTCTCCTAATCTTTGGAAAATCATTAAAGACTCCAGTAATTTATATAAGTGTTCAATTATTGCATTGGTACCCAAACTTATGGCCAACTAAACTAATTTCAATGCCATCATAGGGATAGAAACTATTGTAAATACCACCAGAGTTCCTCCCATTGGAGGAAGATGTGACTACTTAGGCAATGATTCTTTTTGGATTCCAGCATCTACTGACATCTGTGCATTCAGGAAAAATATATGGTTAGGTCCTAAACAACAACAGAGGCCTGAATTCACTCCAACTTGGCCTATAATGGTTATGCCTCTACAAATTAACATATGGCATCTGGGAAAAGGAAGATTTTGTTGGGAAGGTTTACAAAACACCTCTGTAATACTCCTTGATCTGTTTTGTAACCAGAGTACTTTTCATCACAACTCTACTGCTATACAGGGTAATACTGACCTTGTATCTCAAATAGAATTGCCTGCTTCTAACAAAAATTAAACTAATATTGATATTGATGATGAAATGTTTTGGAAGATAGCATTACGATCACCACAAGATGTAATTATCTATGGAAACTAACTGGCCAGAGAAATTGTTCCATATAATAACAGACAATTTACTTACTATTTTAAACCAATCAGCCGAAACATATCACAAAGCACAAATAAGTATAGACAAAGGAAATAGATACTCAAATTAATTCAGAATTACAAAGTACCTGTAATGGATTTTTTTTTATTCTTTTCTTTCTAATTCTGTACCTAGTCCCCATTGGTTGCTTCAAATATTATTAAAATTTTTTTTTAAGTTTATTTATTTTGAGAGAGAGAGCACAAGTGGGGGAGGAGCAGAGAGAGAGGGAGAGAGAGAATCTCAAGCAGGTTCCATGCTGCCAGCACAGAGCCTGACGTGGGGCTTGAGCTCAAAAACTTGCAAGACCATGACCTGAGCTGAAATCAAGAGTCTGAGGCTTAACCATCTGAGCCATCCAGACACCCCTGCTTCAAGTGTTATTAATTGGATTTTTATTGCTATTTCTGTGTTTATGCTATAAATGTTACAAAAGTGCAAAAGCAGCACACATACAATGTTTGCACTACAACTGGATCTTACTAAAAAAACGTGTACATATCTATATATCTATGTATATATATTGTAATATTCCCTATTAAAGGACATACTGTTGGCCCCTGCAACATAGATTCCTAGGTGACTTAAATCGAGCCTAGCATTGAGGGACATGATGGACCCAGGGCAGATAAACAATCACCCTGGCATCAAGGGAGAAAATAACGATCAATGCTTTCTGTTGAAAGATTATTGATCAAAAGGGGGAAATAATGAGAGAAAAACTCTCGAAAGGTCTGATATACAAGGGATGCTATTAGATTTCTTTCTCAGTCAGCATGACTGTGTATAAACTTTGTTCAAACCAAAAGCCTGATTTACCGCCCTCCACCCATGTACTGTACATCTGGGGATGAGTAGCCTGAAGGAAAACCATCTTAAGATATCAATCAAGACTCCTGCTCCCTGCATTCCTTCGTGATGAAACTCATGATTCCTTCTTATATGCTAATCTGTAACCTCTTGAGCTTGTGCAAGATGTAAAAAAGTATAACCTTGTAAAAACGGATTATTCTCCGAACAGTTTCTTCCCTGTGAAGAGCACGTTTCCCAAACAACTGTCCTAACATGGGCTCGAAGAAAACTGTACTTTTAGAGATTCTAAAAGGTTTGTTTATTTTGCAAGGCCAGTAGAACCACAGCTCCTTGATTCATTTGATTGGTTAATTCTCAAAACCCAACCTTGGCAGAGGGGTGAGCCAAACATCTTTTGCTTTACCTATCATATGTAAATGTGAATTGGGATTATTTTGCAGTAAAACCTCATCTTCACCTAAACTTAATGTTATTACGGGCTGACTGTAAGCAGTACCTTCCGATTAAAACTTATTTTTTAGGTATGCAGCTTTGTAAATTGTTTAGATTTCATTGTTTTGTTTTGAAATGTAAACTCAAGGCATTTTACATATAACTACGAAACCTTTCTTTTTAGTCACTTTCTACTACAATTACGATAGTTTTCCATTTACGGAAAGGCTTATTTTAAAATAAATTTATCTAGGAATAAAAGCGTGTCAATTTAAAGAAAGTACTCGTTACGTAAATGGTTCGCAGCGACAACAAAATTAGAGACGGGAGCAGCCGAATCACCAGAACCGGTAAAACTGCAGCCAGGACACGGTAGGTGCAGGAAAACTACAGAAGCCCGAAAGGCCAAGAAGCATGCTGCAAAGCGTTCGCCGGGACCAAGAAGAAAAGATGACTCCGCCTCCCCGCCAAGTGCGGCGCAGTGCGCAGGCGCGGCGGCGCGCCTCAGAGGTCGCTGCGTTTCATTGCGCAGGCGCCCGCGAGGGCGTGGGCGCCGGCGTGGTCCCCATGGAGTTACCTTAGCCGAGCCGGCACTCTAGGAGATTCCGGGATGAGCGCGGCGGAGGTCGACCGCTGGGCGTGGCTGCTGGTGCTCAGCTTCGTGTTTGGGTGCAATGTCCTCAGGATTCTCCTCCCGTCCTTCTCCTCCTTCGTAAGTGACTGTCTGGCCTTCCAGGGGGCCGGTGGGTCTCCGCCGCCGTCCCCGGCGAGCCCGGTGTAGACACACGGGACTCAGACCAACCGCGTGAGGGCCGGAGAAGCGTCTTGGTTGGGCTGTTCGCCTTAAGGTTTTTCTTTTTTTCTTCCTTCCTCCCTCCCTCCCTCCCTCCCTCCCTTCCTCCTTTCTTCCTTCCTTCCGTTGTTAGCGTCTAAAAGTTGCAAGGCTTTACTCCCAAATCCGGATAGCTGGATTCTCGGGGAGAAAAAAAAGAATGACCTGGTAACACCAGGCCACGTGTTCACGTGGCAGCAGCCCTCAGACTGGGAGTTCTCAGTGCCCCTCTGCCAGCCACACTTAGTTCCGTTAACCCCCGGTCCCTGGAGGCATCCAGCAGCCTCGCTGCTGGGGGTCCAGTGCCTGGAGGCCCTGGCCCTTTCGTGCATGTAGTGCCAGAGCGCTAGCTCTGCCAGGTCCCATATGGAAGGATCTCAGGGTGCAGCAGCCCCTGTTCTTGGGGTGAGAGGCAGTGTAGACAGAATCTCGGCACTGTGTGATGCTTCCTGTATTCAAGGGAGCAAAGGGCACTGGAATGCAGCTCTCTGCCGTTTTGCGTAGGCATGAGTGCATAACCTCGGGTCCAGTCGTCACGGCTGCTGTAAGATATGAATGTCATCCCGTCTCCTTTTACTAGCAGAGGAGTCTGACACAGAGGGTCAAGGGGTTGCACTGTGTCATCCGGTTCGGGACTGCGGGGGTGGAGACTGATCTTGGTTTGTGATTCTCCTAGTTTTGTCCCTCTGCCTGTTGGAGCCCGAAGAGAGGTTTGGTGGCAAATTTGATGTCAGGTGTGTGTGGGAAACAGGGAGCTGTTTCCTGGGGAAGGGCGCCCTCTTTATGTCCACAGCGGGAGTGAGGGACTGTCTGACAGAGCTCAGAGACTGGGTGCAAGCATTGGAGCATTATTGCCGGAAACGCAGTTCTGTGCTCGTTTTTATTTATTTATGGGACAGACAGAGACAGAGCATGAACGGGGGAGGGGCAGAGAGAGAGGGAGACACAGAATCGGAAACAGGCTCCAGGCTCCGAGCCATCAGCCCAGAGCCTGACGCGGGGCTCGAACTCACGGACCATAAGATCGTGACCTGGCTGAAGTCGGACGCTTAACCGACTGCGCCACCCAGGCGCCCCTCTACTTTCTTTCTTTATTCTACCAGCATTCACTGAGTGCCTGTTTTGTGTAAAACTCTGTGCCAGGACTTTACTACCTGCATTGTCCTAAGGCATACAGAATTCTCTCTAACCCCCCAACCTCCCTTCAGAATCTATCCTGATGCTACCTAGTCTTTAAGATGATGTCCCAAGTACTTAGCATTGCATAAAAGACCCTTGAAGAGCTGGCCTCTGCCCATCTCTCTCTTTTTTTTTTTAATGTTTATATTAGAGAGAGAGAGAGAGAGACACTTGGGGAGCAGGTGAGTGGCAGAGAGAGAGAGACAGACACGGAGACAGAATCTGAAGCAGGCTCCAGGCTCTTAGCTGTCAGCACAGAGCCCGATGTGGGGCTCAAATTCACGAACTGTGAGATCACGACCTCAGCCGAAGTTGGACCTCAACCGACTGAACCACCCAGGTGCCCCTTTTTCCTTTTAAATAGAAAATTGTGGTACAGTACACATAACATAAAATTTACCATTTTATCATTTTTAGGTGTGTAGTTCGGTGGCATGAAGTAATCCACATTGTTGTGCAACCATCACCACTATCCATCTAGAATTTTCCCATCCTCCTAAACTGAAACTCTGTCCATTCAACAGTAAGTCCCTGTCCTCTGTCACCTTGGCCCTGGCAACCACAGTTCTACTTTCTGTCTCTATGAATTTGGCCACTGTGGTTATCTCATGTAGGTGAAATCATGCAATATTTTCCCTTTTATGCCTGGCTTATTTCATTCAGCATAATGTCTCTAAGGCTCTCTCTGTTGCAGCATGTGCTAGGATTACCTTCTTTCCTTTTTAAGGCTGAATAATATTTCATTGTATGTATAGACCACATTTTGGTTATCCATTCATCTTTTGATGGACATTTGGGTTGTCTCCACCTTTTGGCCCTTGTGAATTATGCTGCTGGAACATTGGTGTACAAATACCTGTTAGAGTCTCTGCTTTCAGTACTTTTGGGTAAATACCCAGAAGTGGAATTTCTGGATCATGTGGTAATTCTATTTGCAATCTTCTGAGAAACTGCCAAACTGTTTTCCACAGCCGCTGCACCATTTTGCATCGTCACCATCAATGTACAAGGTTCTAATTTCTCCACAATTTCCAACACTTGCTATTTTCTGTTTTGTTTTGTTTTTATAATAGCCATCCTCAATGGATGTGAGGTGGCATCTGACTGTGGTTTTGATTTGCATTTTCCTAACGATTAGTGATGTTGAACATCATTTTATATGCTTATTGGCCATCTGTATACCTTCTTTGGAGAAATGTCGATTCAAGTCCTTTGTCCCCTTTAAATATATATGTATGTATTTTAATGTGTATTTATTTTTGAGAAAGAGCGTGAGGCAGGGAGGGGCAGAGAGAGAGGGAGACACAGAATCCTAAGCAGGCTCCGGGCTCCGAGCTGTCAGCACAGAGCCCGACATGGGGCTCAAACTCACAAGCTGTGAGATCATGACCTGAGCCCAAGTCAGACGCTTAACTGACTGAGCCACCCAGGCGCCCCTGTTCCCCTTTTTAATGCAGCTGTCCCTAAGGGAAGGGCATCCTCTGTAGGCCCACAGCAGGGAGTGAATGGTTTTTTGTTTGGTTTTTTTTTTTGTTCATTTGGTTTTTTGTTGAGTGAGGAGCTGTTTGTATATTGTGGCTTAAACTACTTATTAGGTATATGATTTGTACATATTTTCTTCCATTCTGGGGGTTGCTTGCCCATCTTTCTTGGAGTATCACCTGGATTCTTATGTACCCCATCCCATTTCATCTCTCGTGGGGGCCGTATGAAACTAACCTAAATTGCTCAAAGAGGCTGTGTTGGTTTTGTGCTCCTCTATGAATCGTTCATAATTTCCCAATAGCAGAGGGGGAAAGAGGAGTGTTTGTTTCGGGTGTGGCAGCAGCTATAAGGAAGATCTGTCATCATCTCAGGCTCCTTACCTAAGCTTCCACCAAACTCGTGCTCTGCAGCTAGCGCGCACTCACTAAAGGTTGTCGCTGCAGTCTAGTTGTGCCTGGGGCTTGCACCCGTGGATGTTCATCGTTTCGATGAAAGAGCCCTGGGTTTGCCTTTGGACTTGTGTTCACATTCTGTGCCGCTTCCCACAGGAAGTACAGCCTCTCTGACCTCAATCCAGTTAGCTTTCTTAAACCCGTTTCCCCTTGGTTGTAGCGCTATTTGCCAGGGTTGTGAGCCAGGCTCAAAGGATGATGTATAGTTATCCCATCAGAGTACAGCCCTTATTTTTGGTGTTCAGAACAGGGAAGAGTAATGAAGAGATTGTACAGCCTGGTGGTTTGTGGCGAGGGTCAGTGTAAAGCTGTAAGGCATGCTTTGGTCCTGGGTCGGGTAAAATGCTGTTCTTTCAGGACACTTAGAGGCTGCCAATTACAGGCCCTCCCGAGGAGAATCCGAAAGCTTAATTGGGAATGGGCCATATCCTCGTACTTCCCATTCTAGCCTTCCCTACAGTGTTTCGGAAGCATTTCCCACCCAGCCAGAAGCAGAGGAGGGGCACGCCGTCCCATTAGTCGGGTAGGCTGGTTGAGGCCCTATAATCTCTTAAGTATCACAAGTCCCCTGCCTAGCAAGGCCTGGCCAGGTCCTGGCAGGGGATCTCAGCTCAATACTGGGGCGGAGGAGGGGCCTGGATGAGGATACCCAGTCCCTGGTGTTGACTTGGCTGGCATTTCCTCAGAGTTCTTTCTCGTCTTCAAGCTGGTCACAGGACGTATGGATGACAGAGCCTAGTTCCTATAGTAGGCGATCCAGGACTTTGTTCAGCCAAAGGCAGAGGAAGAGGTGGACAAAGATGCCCCCTCGAGCGCCCACTCTGCGCGGGTGTAGGGAGGCGCGCTGCGCAGGCGCCTCAAGCCTGACGAGGGCATTGGGCCGAGTGAACGTCCCAGCGAGCTGCGTGCACTGCGCAAGCGCCCCGGGAACGACGGTGAGGGGCGGGGTGTAGGGAGGTGCAGTGCGCAGGCGCCCCAGGACTGACGCGTCAGAGGGCGGGGTGTAGGGAGGCGCACTGCGCAGACGCCCCAGGATTGACGCGGCCGAGGGTGGGCTCAGCGCTGGCGTGAGCAGCCCCTGCTTCACGGGTCCTCGCTTTGCTGTCCCTAGACGCGGGCACAGCGCAGGCTGTCCCCCTGGGACTTGGTTTGTGGGGCTGACTGCCATTTTTATACTTGATTTTGGAATTGCCTTCATTTTCTGCTTTAAAAAGTGGCCGCCTCCGTTTCCCTATAGGCGCCCAGGCCACTGAGACGAGGGGCAGACACTGCAGGACCTGCCACTGTAGGTGCCTTCCTGGGACCCTCCTCTCCCTTTCCAAGGAGCATGGTCACCTAGTGAGTTCCTGTTGTAGACCAGGCATGAGGATGACCCCCAAGTATTAGTTGTGGGGGCGCTGGGGGTTGGGTGCGCAGGTGCGGCCTTGTGAATGGGGTCGTCCACGTGCGGGGGACCTGTGCTGTGGGGAGGGCTCCCGACTGGACAGCGCTGACCCGCCGGGCGTGGCACGTTGGGCTGTTTTGGGTCCGCAGAAGGGGCCTTGGTCCCTTCTCAGGATGAGGAGTGTGTCGCCTGTATTAGGGACACATCTGAGCGGGCAACCCCAGCATGTCATTCCCCCTGTGCCTCCTGTGTTCCAGGAGGGATGAGCCTTTGGGACTTAAATGGCATTATGCATTGATTAATTTTCAGATGGGTCTGGTCCAGGGAGGTAGGTGCCAGCCATTGAGTGGTAGAGTCGGGTTTCAGTCTAACCCGGTGTGACCCCAAGTTCAAGCCCTAGCATTTTGTCTGTTGGGA
Source organism: Herpailurus yagouaroundi (assembly GCF_014898765.1). Classification (NCBI taxonomy): domain Eukaryota; kingdom Metazoa; phylum Chordata; class Mammalia; order Carnivora; family Felidae; genus Herpailurus; species Herpailurus yagouaroundi. Next base: position 6,393,865 of record NW_024412403.1, on the reverse strand, counting down.
AGGGAGTGTGGTACTTGGATAGGACCTGAGGGTGAGTCTGGTAGGACACTGAGCTCATGCAGGCTGGCGGCCAGCGTCTGGGGCACCAGGGTGACGAGAAGGATCGGTTCTATCCTCGCCTTCTCCCAAGATTCTCCTACTGCCTGTCATCTTAATAACTCATTTTCTGCTTGAGAATTCTTTGTAGACCCATCTCCAGGTCTTTGAAAAGCTGTACCCCACACAGCCTGTCTGTTTCTGTCAAGTGGGAGGTTTAATGTCCTGGAAGGTGCTTTTGAGTACATAAGGAGGACAGGGGTTTATTTTTGTTTTAAACATTAATATTCAAAACCTTTACATTCAAATCTCATTAAGTGTTACAATTCAATTCATAATTCTAGAATGTTTTAGTTGTCACTTATCGGGAGGTCTTGGATTAATGTGGGTACATATTTGCAAATTTAAACACTTTCGAATTGTTCTGTATACTTGCAGATGTCATTTATCCGTTTCCCCCCGCAAGCACTGCAGTTGTCTAATTTAACCACAAAACTCTTCACTTCTCCCCAAGCTCATTTTCCCACCCTCGCTCACCGAGTGCTGAGTAAACACCTTGGGCCTTCTCGGTTTGTAATTTTCTTGTGTGTTCTGTATACTGCTAAGTAATGTGTTTGTGCTTCTGTATCTTCTCTTGAAAATCTAGTTTAAAAAAAATTTTTTTTTAACGTTTATTCATTTTTTGAGAGACAGAAAGAGGCAGCGTGAGCAGGGGAGGGGCAGAGAGAGAGGGAGACACAGAATCCGAAGCAGGCTCCGGGCTCTGACCCGACAGCACAGAGCTCGATGCGGGGCTTGAACCCACAAACTACGAGATCATGACCTGAGCCAAAGTGGGACGCCCAACCAACTGAGCCACCCAGGCACCCCTTGAAAATCTAGTTTTAAAAGCGAGGTTTATTGATGTGTACTTTGCATTTAGTGAAATTGATGTTTTCTAGGTAGGTGGGCAATTTGATGAGTTTGTGCCCTTATTCAGTAGGATAACCACCATCACAATCAAGATAGGATCTCTTTCACTCAAAAAATCTACTTCTTGCCCATTTCTTGATGTGTTAAGTTTAAACATCCATAGACTCTTTGCTCTTAAAGATGATTCTGTGACTTTCTTAAGAAAATTTGTCCTGTTCCTATTTTCGTCTCCAGAGTGGATCAGGTTGGAGTATATCTGTCCTTTAGTTAGGGGGTTGGGTAGGGGCCAGGCGAGGGCAGAGGGGGTGAAGACAGAGCTACTCTTGGCATGAGGCCTGCAGGAAGATGTGCGGTAGCAAACACACTGCTTTGTTCAGGTGCCCTTGAGAGACCTCTCGTGTCCCCACGAGAAGGACTTCATTGCGCAGGCACCGGAGGTTGCCATCTCAGAGGCGGTCCCAGGACCTGGCACTTGCACGGGCGCGGGGGGAGACCCATGACGGGGACATGGCTTCCCGGTCTCTTTCTGAAGAGTTGCCCTGTTTTGCAGAGGGGAGCCTAAGCCGGAGGGACCGACTTATTGTGCACGTGCTATGTGCCAGTACACGTCATACGTTATCTTCTTTCTTTTTTTTTTTTTTTTCAACGTTTATTTATTTTTGGGACAGAGAGAGACAGAGCATGAACGGGGGAGGGGCAGAGAGAGAGGGAGACACAGAATCGGAAACAGGCTCCAGGCTCTGAGCCATCAGCCCAGAGCCCGACGCGGGGCTCGAACTCCCGGACCGCGAGATCATGACCTGGCTGAAGTCGGACGCTTAACCGACTGCGCCACCCAGGCGCCCCCTTTCTTTTTTTTTTTAAAGCTTATTTATTTATTTTGAGACAGACAATGCCAGCAGGGGAGGGGCAGAGACCAGGAGAGAGAGAGAATCCCAACAAGGCTCTGCGTTGTCAGAGCAGAGCCTGACGAGGGGCTCCAACTTACCAACTATGAGATCGTGACCCGAGCCAAAATCAAGAGTTGGATGCTTAACAGACTGAGCCATCCGGGTGCTCCTCTTTAGTCTTTAAGAAAAAAAAATATATATTTTTTTAATGTTTTATTTATTCTTGAGAGAGAGAGAGCGAGTGAGTGAGCACGAGCAGGGGAGGAGCAGAGCGAGAGAGGCACACAGAATCCAAAGCAGGATCCAGGCTCCCGAGCTGTCAGCACAGAGCCTGACGCGGGGCTCACAAGCTGTGAGATCATGACCTGAGCCGAAGTTGGAGGCTCAGCCGACTGAGCCACCCAGGTGCCCCTCATCTTTTTTTTTAATCAAACTTTTAAAAATTTTGAAACAAACATGCAGGAAAGTTAGGCATACAGTGCAAGGAACCAATATTGTTTCCTGAAACATTTGAAATTAAGCTGTCAACCTGCGCCCCTGCATTCCTGGATGCACCAGTGTATAAACAGGTGGCTTGTCCACAACACAACCATCAGGGACCTTCCTGATCTCTCGTTCTTGTTTTCACTCCTCCCAAGTGAGGTCCTTTGCAGCAAAAGGACCCTGGTCAGTACCATGCGTTGCACATACTTGTCATGCCTCTTCAGTCTGGAAGGATTTTCCGTCTTTCCTGGACTTGCAGGGCTGACATTTCTGAATAGGGCAAGGGCAGTGAGTTCGCACAATGGCCTTCTTGGAACATCCTTGTCTGATGTCGCAGAAGGGATGCTGTGTTCTCATTGCAGGTCTTCTGGCGCTGTGGACTTTGAGTTAGGGGTGTTCACTCTCCGCTTGGGGTGGGTGCTCCAGGGTTTCTCAGTCCTTCCCCGCCCCAGACCTGCGCTGTGGGTGGGTCTCACTCCACCCTTGCTGTCAGGGGATCTGTACTTGTCCTGGCCGCTGCCCAGTGCCACCTGGTGGCCACTGCTCCCTGGTCCTGGGGTGGGAGCGAGTGTCCCTGCAGTTGTGTGCGTGCGTGCGCAGGTATCTGGGGACGGTGCATGTGAGCGATGGGGGCCTGGCTGTCGGACGTGCCCCTTCACAAACCTTTACATCTATATATCTCCATCTGCGGAAAATCGCAAGTTCACACCCATATGCCTCCAATTCTAATTCAACACTGCAGGATTCATTGTATCCTTTTCCAGATCCATATTTCTAATCCCCTTTTCTGACCGTGAGAAAACTGGCTCCCATGATTTTCATTATGTCTGCTGTATTTGATTAAGGCTTTGTAACTCCCATCCTCACTGCTGCCTGCTCCCCCACACCCCCATGCCTGTTCCCCCATGCCTACTCCCCCTCAGCCCCTGTGCCTGCCCCCCCATCCCCCAGGCCTGCTCCCCCTACCCTCCCCCGTGCCTGTGCTCCCCCTCACCCCTGTGCCTGCTCCCCCATGCCTGCTCCTCCCCCATCCCCCATGCCTGCCCCCCATGCCTGCTCCCCCCACCCCGTGCCTGCCCCCCGCAATGTCTGCTCCCCCCATCCCCCATGCCGGCCAGCCCCTCTTGGGCTCTGTCTCCGTGTTTGGCTGGGTGCTCCCAGCCTGTATCCTGTGTGACGCCTGCGCTCACTCTAATGCCAGGCCGCCCTTTCTTGGAGACCCCTGTAGCACTGTGCTTGGTTCTGACCCCCTTGCCACGGTGCCCCTCTGTGGGAGTGCCCTCCTCCTGCTGGGCCACGCCCTCCTCACTGGCCCCCTACGCCCACCTTCCTCTGCCTACCTAAGAGGATGTGTGCTCCTTGTCACCCGAGTGGCAACTGGAATTGGTTTTCATTTTGTAATCACAGTTTTGTGGTTAGAGTGAAAGATACGTCCATTTGTACCAGAGCGATCCATGAGCATATCTGCAAAAGGAAATGTATAATGTGAATAATGGTCCACATCAGAGGGAGTTTTTGTCTTTGTGGTGGTTGTGGGGGCAGGAGGACCAGGCAGCCGAGGCTGGCTATGTAGGTAAGGGGCAGCCCGCCCCGCTGGAAGAGACCTCAGTGGAGTGGGGGAGGAGGTGGGGGAGAAGGTGTACCCCCGTGGAAAGGCGCTGATCCCCTCTGTCCGCCCCGCCAGATGTCCAGGGTGCTGCAGAAGGACGCCGAGCAGGAGTCGCAGATGAGAGCGGAGATCCAGGGTATGAAGCAAGAACTCTCCACCGTCAACATGATGGACGAATTCGCCAGATATGCCAGGCTGGAGAGAAAGATCAACAAGATGACGGATAAGCTTAAAACTCACGGTACTGGTTTCAGTTGTAGTGTGGAAAGCTTTACGAGAGCTGATTAATAGAGAAGTTTTTATATAAAGATTCGTAGAATATATGTTTTGATTCTTCGATGTTCTAAATGTTGAAAGGAACTTTTAGGTTGTCTGGAAGAAACCCAGTGATCATTATTACTTTCTCCTTACTTGCCTGTGAACCTTTGCTTCCTAAACACAGAAACAACTAACATCTTCTGAGTTTTTCTTCGTTTTCTGTAGGTAGACATTTTCAAATTCAATACATTTTGAGACAAGCCTGAAAAAATGTCATACTGGATTCCCAAGGGCTTTTGTGAATACTCTCAAAAATGCCCAGCAGTGTCCTTACCCCAGTATAGACTTCAGGGTCGGGGTTTGGTCTTGTTCACTGCTACTTTTGCCACCACCCCTAGCAGTCTTCTGTGATGAAGACGTTTTTCACCCATGTGCTGGGTGAGAGAGCTGTCTCCATGGCTCATAAGACATATGGAAGGGCCCACCCAGGCCCAGGACTAGCCAGGTTTCCACTTCTGGGTTAGTGTGCTGTGTAGACAGGGAGGCCTGGGGAGCAAATCTAGTCCTCCTGGTGAGTGATAAGTGCACTATGAAAGGAATCTCTGATGTAGATGCATAGTTTTAAGCATTTTCACAATTAAAGCTTCAAATCTTATAATCTGTGTGTGATTCTATTTCTTTTTTTTTTAATTTTTTTTTAACTTTTTTTTTTAACGTTTATTTATTTTTGAGACAGAGAGAGACAGAGCATGAAGGGGGGAGGGTCAGAGAGAGGGAGACACAGAATCTGAAACAGGCTCCAGGCTCTGAGCTGTCAGCACAGAGCCCGATGCGGGGCTTGAACTCACTGACCGTGTGAGATCATGACCTGAGCCGAAGTTGGCCGCTTAACCGACTGAGCCACCCAGGCGCCCCTGTGTGTGATTCTGTTTCAATGACTGGCATAACGTGTGGCTTTTAAGAAATTCTGTTTTATATTTTCTTTTTTTTTCAATGTTTATTTTTGAGAGAGAGAGAGAGTGCGCACATACACAAGTCGGGGAGGGGCAGAGAGAGAGAGGGAGACCCAGGATCTGAAGTAGTCTCCAGGCTCTGAGCTGTCAGCACTGAGCCTGACTTGGGGCTCGAACTCATGAGCCACCAGATCACGACCTGAGCCGAAGTCCAGAATCGGATGTCTAACTGACTTGAGCCACCCAGGCACCCATCTGCTTTATAATTTCTAAATACACTGAATTAGAAAACATTTTATAAAATGAAAATGACATTTCTGTGTACTTTGAGTATTTTCTTTACTTTTCAGGACTGATAATAATGATTTCATCCTTGTTTTCCTTTCAGTGAAAGCTCGGACAGCCCAATTGGCCAAGATAAAATGGGTTATAAGTGTTGCCTTCTATGTATTGCAAGTAAGTGCCCTATTGTGTCACCTGGGGCCCTTAAAATTGGTACCAGACTGTCCTCCAGAACTCTGCAGCCCCCAGAGTCCAGGTGTGAGAATTCAGGCTTTTCCACTCTCGGCCGCTGTGCTGCATCATCCTGCCAGCATGGAACCGAGCACTGTGGATTTATAAGTTAGACTAGAAGAAAGCCTTTCTTTCTCTCTTTGAGTTGAAGTACGACATACAGTGTTAGTTTCAGGTGTACAGCATAATGAATCAACCGTTTTCTGTGTTACTTGGTGCTCGCCATCTGCTTTTTTTAAAATTTATTTAGGTCCTAGTTTTTGTGTTTATTCATCTTGTTTTTTTAGATTCCACATGTGAGCGAAATGATACGGTATTTGTCTTTCTCTGTCTGACTTATTTCACACAGCACTGTATTCTCTAGGTTCGTCCATGTTGTTGCAAATGGCAAGATCTCATCTTTTTATTTTTCTTTTTTTTAAGTTTATTTATTTATTTTGAGAGAGACAGAGACGGCACGAGTGGGGGAGGGGCAGAGAGAGAGGGAGACACAGAATCCCTAGCGGGCTCTGTGCCGCCAGCGCAGAGTCTGACACGGGGCTTGAACTCACAATACCATGAAATCATGACCTGAGACGAAACCAAGAGTCGGACGCTTAACCGAGTGAGACACCCAGGTGCCCCAAGATCTCATCCTTTTTAATGGCTGAGTAGTATTCCAGTGTGTGTGTGTGTGTGTGTGTGTGTGTGTGTGTGTGTGTGTGTGACCACCTCCTCTTTATCCACTCATCTGTCACTGGACGTTTTGCTCCCGTATCTTGGCTAATGTAAATAATGCTGCAGTAAACATAAGGATGGCTGTATAGTTTTTCAAATTAGTGTTTTCGTTTCCTTTGGGCAAATACCCAGAAGTGGAATTCTATGTTTAATGGAATTCTACGGTAATTGTGTGTTTCATGTTTTGAGGAACCTCCATGCTGTTTCGCAGCGGCTGCACCGGCTGTGTTCCCACCAGCGGTGCGCGAGGGCTCCAAGAAAGCCTTTCTCGGTTGGAATTGTGAGACGTTGAGGTTTTCAGCACATGAATGCTGAAGTGGCTTCCCTGGAGCTCTTTCCTACTGCCTTTATTCCAGTGCAGTTTGGGGAGCGTGTGGGGAAGAGAGAGAAGCTTATTTAGATAGTGGTTTTTTTTTGTTTTTTAATTTTTTTTTTAATGTTTTATTTATTTTTGAGACAGAGACAGAGCGTGAGCAGGGGAGGGGCAGAGAGAGAGGGAGACACAGAATCCGAAGCAGGCTCCAGGCTC
>NW_024412403.1:6382073-6386865 GCF_014898765.1 Herpailurus yagouaroundi | reverse complement strand
GCCGGTTTGGGTCGCTGGCTGTTGTGTGGTGTGTGGACGTGGAAGTGACTGCCCGCTCTCCGGGTTGGGGGGGGGGGGCCGTGTTCTCGTTAAAGTCCAGCCCATTGATTCCCAGCTTTCCTGTCTGGGGTCGGAAGGTTCCTGTGGAACCCCTGCTTCTGCTGCGATACTCTGAGGTCATGGATGTGCTGCGCACGCACGAGCGGCTGCCTTCAGTGACCTCTGGGTTTCGGCGCTACACGTGGTCCTCACTGGGGAAGGGATTTGGGCCCGCCCCACACAGCCCAGGTTGTCTGGGTACATTTAAGTACTCACCCCGAGGCATTGTCACTGTGACACTGGCTGGTTTCCCGAGGGCAGGAATTGAGCCAGATTCCCTCTTTTATGGTCGCTCGTTCGAGTGGCTGATTCAAAGCCACGAAATGGGTGAGGACAACCGAAGGGATGCTGCTTCACTGCCTACTGTGTAGACTCCCTGGGCTCCCTCCACGCGTAGAGGCCAGCACTGTGTGTGGGTGGGAGATCGACTGGCTTTCCAAGGATCACAGAGGCGTGAGATCACTTTTGTCACTAATAAGGTGTGTTTATCATAGTCTGGCTACTTAAAGGAGATGCTCCATGAGGAAAGAACCCCTTCGTTATGCGGGACCCGGGTTGATTTATCAGCTAATTTAATAGTGCGTATTTGTTATTCATATTAAAACAGTAAAATGCCAGCTCACAGAAGGCTGCCCCACTTGGCAGCAGTGCGTGCCAATGTCCTGTGGACGAGTCTCTAATTAGACACTATTTCAGGGTGCCGCCAGCGGAAATTAGTGGCTGTATGTCTGGGTCTGTTTCCTGCGAGGACTGATTGATAGGGCTTGACCTCATCGGTTTGGAGAGTTTCCTTAGTATGTTTGCGTGTTTCTCGTCTTTCTTGGTTATTGGTTGTGTCACTGGTAGGTTGTCCGCTCACCGGCAGTGTCTTTGCAGGCTGCCCTGATGGTGTCGCTCATTTGGAAATACTACTCTGTCCCTGTGGCCGTGGTACCGAGTAAATGGATAACTCCACTAGACCGCCTGGTAGCATTTCCTACCAGAGTAGCAGGTAAGAGTTTTCTGGAAATCCCAGGGGAAGAATATGGACATGTGGGGTACGAGGTGAAGTAACCCCCACCTCGTCCATTCACTAGTGAGCAGTTCTTGGTGTCTGGGCCTCACAGCAGGCTCACGGTGAAGAAACAGGCCTAGAGAAGTTACCTGCCGTGGCCAGCGTCACCGGCATGTTCGGTAGGAGTGCTAGAGTTCTCTGTCCAGTCTGCTTACAGAATCGAGGTCCACTCCTTGAGTTTGATACCCTGTTCACTGAAACGCCCATCTCTAGTCCCTAGATTCTGTGGACCTCTCTTCGTTCCTCACGCTTGGCATTTCTCCAGCATTTACTGCTATTGGCTGTTCTTTTATTTTTGAAAGGTAACATCCTTGGGATGTTAAAAGCAGTACATATCATTAATGATGAGAAATACAAGAACAATTTTAAAACCATCTCATGGGCTATAGATAACTTCTCTTAACTTTGTGGTATGTTTTTCCAGTCTTATTTTCTATTTGTTTTATACAATTAAAGTCGTCTGGTACATGTAACTTTATATCCCCTTTTACTTTATATTGTAAACCCTTTCCCGTATCAGTAGACTTTTTAAGGAATTTCAAAAAACTGCTCTTCATTAATTTCTCTGTTAAAGATATTTGTTTAGGTCCTAATTTTTTACTGTCGTAGTCTGGTTATGCAACGTGCATCCTTGCCCGCCAGCCTTTGGTTGTGTTTTGTGATCACGCTGGAAGTAATTTACTGAGTGAAAAAGAGTGACCGTTCCCAAAGATTCCAATTTCACCGCATCCTTCTCCCTCTGCCCCTCCCCTCCCCCCAGCCTTGTGGGCACTGCTGGTGGGCTCTCAGGGCCGCTGAGCAGGAGAGCACGAGGCCCCGGCATCTCGGGGGCCACGGGCACTCTTGCAGCCTGCTTTCCTATTGCTTCGTCTTCACCTGGGCATGAACGGCAAGGGTAGACATGGCCTAGTTTATAACAGTATTTTGAGAAGGAAAAACAAATAGTCTTTCTTACAGGGTGGTTTTCTAATTTATTAATGTCGTAAGTAACAACACGCCTTTCTGGCAGGAAAGAAATTCGCATCGTTGCCAATTCGTGTGATTCTTACTGAATGAAGGAGGCAGCCTGTGAATCAGGTCTGATGAGTTTGAATCCAGGAGACACAGTCTGAGTTTTTCGTAGCCTAGCACTGCTGAGAAAGAGTTGGGTTCCTGTAAATTAAAGGTAGCAGAGGCCGGAAATACGGGCAGAACTGTTGGCATGCTCTCTGATGTTGAATTTCTTGGTTTCTAGGTGGTGTTGGAATCACCTGTTGGATTTTAGTCTGTAACAAAGTCGTGGCTATTGTGCTGCACCCTTTCAGCTGAGAGACCAGACGAGTCCAGCTGAGACACTTGTCAACAGTGGATTTTCCCTTATGGGCTAAAAACCTGATACTTTTTTTTTTTAAAGGAAACAGAAGCACACAGGTTAGGTTTTTTTGTTGAATGTGTTTGTTCTTGGATCTTATGTGAGATACGAGAGGCCTGATCTTGTGCACTTGTCGTTGAGCCAGACGGCCGGTCTCTGGTCTCTCAGGCGAGTGCCCCGGCCAGCAGAGCCGCACGTTTGTCGGGAGAAGGGTGTGGCGTGGGTGTCCGCACGCTGTGACTCGGGGTCTGCCCTGTTGGCGTATTTTAAAGGTCATGTTGCCAATGGGAAGTCGGTTTTCTAACTTAAGTACTCTAAAGACTTTGTGCTATTCTTGATCCAGATTAGAAAGCAATTTAACTTTAATACCGCCAGTGGAATTTGGAATCTCGTGTAGTACTGCTAAGAGTAACACTAACTGACATTGCTTGTGTTTTTTCCGTTCCTGTGTTGAAATGTCACGTGTTGGGCAAGCCTTTGTATAGTATTATCTACTTATCTGAAGCTGTTGATTTTTCATCACTGTGTTTTGTAATGTATTCATGAGATCATAATGCATTGTTTTATGCTTGAATTGTATGTTTTGTATTTAAAGCATTTCAAATGAAGTCTGTTTTCTAAGCATTTAATATTTATGCTCTGTAGAATGGAACAAACTTAAACTGGGAATTCTGATTAAATTAATTTGAGTGGATACATTTTTAAAAACACTTCTTTTTTACTGTTGCTCTTTTTTTTTGAATTATAATTGACACATGATGTGTTAGTTTCATGAGTACAACATAGTGATGGTATTTGTACACACTGTGAAACGATCACGATGAGTCTAGTTTCTCCGTGTAAAACACTTTTTTATAATTAAAAGTTTTGCAAGGGCTTGTGTGACTTTTCCTTCCTTATGGTTACTTAACTTGCTATGACCAGTTTGTAAATGTGACAGGTGACAGAGGGCTTTGACCGTTAACTCAGTTGGCCACTGCACCTTAAAACTAAATCCTGTCACCAGTTTTTAAAAGGTAGTATTTGTATTCCCGACTCCCCTAGTGACCTGAGAAGCTGCCAATTGTGCCGGAAAAAGACACAGTGCCAGAACGTTCTAGTGTGTCTCCAGAGTCAGGGTCAGGTTCCCCTTCCCGTTTCTTCAGACTTCCCAGCCCCAGGCTGACTTAGCTTTCCTCAGAAAGGACGTGGAGCAGGCATCACGGGAGTATTTCTAGCGAAAGCATCCGAGGGGGTGTTTTGGCCACAAAGGATGAGAGGCCCACCTGCCGAGGCAAAGAGGGGGCACCAGGGAGCCTCCGGGGCCAGGCCCTCGAGGCCGCGTGCCTACCGCCCGTGCTGAGCGAGCTGCAGGCCTGGAGGCAGGTTGTATGGAGCCGTCGGTGGCCGGGCACGGCGTGCGCAGGGACACCCGTGGATCACTAGTCCGTGTTCAGTCTCCCTGACAAGACCCTTGCTCGTCTCCTAACGATCTGATCTTCCGCTTAATACTCAAGAATTTTAAAATTTTTTTTTTTTCAACGTTTATTTTTATTTTTGGGACAGAGAGAGACAGAGCATGAACAGGGGAGGGGCAGAGAGAGGGAGACACAGAATCGGAAACAGGCTCCAGGCTCTGAGCCATCAGCCCAGAGCCCGACGCGGGGCTCGAACTCACGGAGTGTGAGATCGTGACCTGGCTGAAGTCGGACGCTTAACCGACTGCGCCACCCAGGCGCCCCAATACTCAAGAATTTTGACGGCTGTCACCGAGGCCGGAGGAGGAGGAGACGCGCAGTCCCGGCCCGTGTCCGTTCCGCACGCAGTACTTGTTTGTGAAGGTTACGTCAGGGACGTTTACACGGCCGCCGTGTTTTACAGCATCGCGGCTTTTTAAAAGTCTGTTTGTTTTTAAATAGATAATAAACATCGTACTGGATTCACGAGATACAGAAAGGGATACAATGAAAAGTAGATCTATCTTCTGACCGGTGAGTGTCCTGTCAGCCCACTTTCTGTTTCCCGTCAGTACCAGTTTCTTACGACTCTCCCAACAATACCCCGTGTGTATATGAATATTGATGGATGCGTTTTTAAAATAATTTTTTTTGGGGCGCCTGGGTGGCGCAGTCGGTTAAGCGTCCGACTTCAGCCAGGTCACGATCTCGCGGTCTGTGAGTTCGAGCCCCGCGTCGGGCTCTGGGCTGATGGCTCAGAGCCTGGAGCCTGCTTCCGATTCTGTGACTCCCTCTCTCTCTGCCCCTCCCCCCTTCATGCTCTGTCTCTCTCTGTCCCAAAAATAAATAAAC
>NW_024412403.1:6361035-6381973 GCF_014898765.1 Herpailurus yagouaroundi | reverse complement strand
AAAAAAAAAAAAAAAATAAAATAAAATAATTTTTTTTAATTATAAAAGTAATACCTAGGGGTGCCTGGGTGGCTCAGTCGGTTGAGCGACCGACTTCAGCTCAGGTCATGATCTCACGGTTTGTGAGTTCGAGGCCCGCATCGGGCTCTGTGCTGACAGCTCGGAGCCTGGAGCCTGCTTCAGATTCGGTCTCCCTCTCTCTCTGCCCCTCCCCCACTCATGCTTTGTCTGTCTCTGTCTCAGAGATAAATAAACATTAAAAAAAAAAGTAATACCTAAAAAAATAGTAAGTGCTCATTTAAAAAGAAAAAAACGACTCTTCCAACGATACCTGGTGTGTATATGAATATTGATGGATGTGTTTTTAAAATAATTTTTTTTTTTTAATTATAAAAGTAATACCTAGGGGCGCCTGGGTGGCTCAGTCGGTTGAGCGACCGACTTCAGCTCAGCTCATGATCTCACAGCTTGTGAGTTTGAGATCCATGTGAGGCTCTATGCTGACAGCTCAGAACCCGGAGCCTGCTTTGGAGTCTGTGTCTCCCTCTCTCTCTGCCCCTCCCCTGCTCGCACTCTGTCTCTGTCTCTCTTTCTCTCTCAAAAATAAATAGTAAACATTAAAAAAAAAAATTAAAAAAACAAACAACTCCTACTTGGAAGCAAGGAAACAAAGTCCATGATTGCACAGAGTGGGGATTACTGATATTAACATTTGTGCTTTTCTTTTTTTCTATTTATTTATGGATAGCTATAGGCTTTGCATTTCTATTAAAAAATACTGGATACAGGGGCGCCTAGGTGGCTCAGTCGGTTAAGTGCCTGACTCTTGATTTCCGCTCAGGTCATGATCTTGAACACCTAAAGCTCTCTTTATGGTCTGCTTTACATTTATGATAAATTAAGTGGAGCTCTTTACACATAAACCCACCAACATTTCCTTTTGGGGTTGATAACCCTTCTGTTGCCTGGATGAGGGGTAGAATCCTAGTCAACTAGTTCACTATTCCTTGACCTGGCCAGAGTTTTAAAATAATCTGTGAGGATGGGGCACCTGGATGACTTGAGTTGGTTGGGCATCCGACTTCAGCTCAGGTGATGATCCCGCAGTTCACAGGTTCAGGCCCCGAGTCGGGCTCTGTGCGGACAGCTCGGAGCCTGCAGCCTGCCTCGGATTCTGTGTCTCCCTCTCTCTCTGCCCCTCCTCTACTCACCTCTGTCTCTCTCTTTCCCTCTCAAAAACAAACATTAAAACAAAACAAAACAAAATTATCTGTGGGGATTTCTTGAGACCTGGGTTAAAGACAGGCTTTTCCAGACAGTTTGCATTTCTACTGCCCTCTGTAGGTAATCCAGTTTTCAGGCTTCCCGGGAGGTTGAGGGCAGACTGGCTACAGACTGTCAGAGTCTGAGACAATTTCTCCAGGTCCTGGAGGCTGGAGGCCCTGGATGTCCCAGCCTTCAGTCCCATGGGTGGGGCTCCTGGCAGGCCCCTACTTGGGTGGACAGACTTTGTCCCACTGGGTTTTGTCCTGGAGACTCAGTTCTCCAGTTGTGGCAAATGCCTTAGGCAAGAGCTGACTTCAGAGCTCTGTTTACCTGCCTCTCTGGGTACCTGCTTTCACTTCATGTTTACCGGCTGTGCGACCTAGTTGAAAACTGAACACATGTTCGTTAGAGCTGGTACAACATTTTTAGCTTTCTTAATGAGCAGGAATGCTGGAGTTCCTTGTCTTCCAGACTACAGGAAGTGGCTCTCTTGTTTTTATTATAAAACCTTTTTTTCCTGTTGGTTATAGAGTATGTTCATTGTCGAAAATCATAGGAATAAATTTAAAAGTTGACCACAATTGGGGCACTGGGGTGATTCTGTTAAGTGTCCGACTTCGGCTCGGGTCATGATCTCATGGTTCGTGGGTTTGAGTCCCATGTTGGGCTCTGTGCTGACAGCTCAGAGCCTGGAGCCTGCTTCGGATTCTTTGTCTCTCTTTCTTTCTCTCTCTCTCTCTGCCCCTCCCCCGCTTATGCTCTGTTTCTCTCAAAAGAAAAAAAAAATCAGCCACAATTTTATTTTTCAGAAACAAAAAGTTAGCATTTTATTACTCTATAACCATTCCTATGCATAATTTTAAAAAATGTTTATTTGTTTGTTTTGAGAGCGAGAGAGAGAGGAGGGGCAGGGCAGAGAGAGGGAGAGACAGAATCCCAAGCAGGCTCCGGACTCTAAGCTGTCAGCACAGAGCCCAATGTGGGGCTTGAACTCATGAACTGTGAGATCATGACCTATGCTGAAGTCAAGAGTTGGACCCTTAACTGACTGGGCCACCCAGGTGCTCCTATGCATAATTTTTTAAAAAGTTGAGATGACCAGAAAGCAACAGTCCTGGATTATATTTTTATTAAATAGTTCCCTACAGAAGCACTTTCGGATGGCTCTGGTTTAATGTTTTGCTTTATACTTTTGTTGTGGGTAGGCATAAGAAAAGACCCCTTGAAAACTTCTACATTTGCTGGGGCGCCTGGGTGGCGCAGTCGGTTAAGCGTCCGACTTCAGCCAGGTCACGATCTCGCGGTCCGTGAGTTCGAGCCCCGCGTCAGGCTCTGGGCTGATGGCTCGGAGCCTGGAGCCTGTTTCCGATTCTGTGTCTCCCTCTCTCTCTGCCCCGCCCCTGTTCATGCTCTGTCTCTCTCTGTCCCAAAAAAAATAAATAAAAACGTTGAAAAAAAAAAAAAAAAAGAAAACTTCTACATTTGCTACAAGGCAAGTAGATGTTATAACATGGAATATTACTCCGTACACCATTTTTAAGGATCCTTTTAGTAAATTTCCCAGAATTCAGGGCCAGGCATTTATGTCAATTGACCTGCATTTGCGAATCTCCCCTTACAAGCCTGGGGGAGGGCTCATTCTCCCTCTGCCTCCTGTTCTCCCCTTCCTACTCTGTTCCCCAGGGTAGTTTTCCTAACGGTCAAACGCATGGCAGTTACAATATTTATCTCATCTTTGGTTTTAAGAACAGTGGTTTTCCACCATGGCTTTCACTCTCTTTTAAAAGTTTTGTTTTACTATTCTCAATTTTTTTAAGTGTTATCACACTCTAACCCAATACACCTCTTTGGAAATAGCACGGTCTCCGTTATCAAGAAGCGGCCCTTAAAAATCACTGCAGGTAAGTAAGCTACTTAGCACTGGGAGTCCAGCCCCCATCTTGTCCCCACAGGAGATGCTGTCAGTATCCTGAATCTGTTAGGACAGAGCGACTGGCTGGAGTGGACAATGATTAGGCCCATATGCTCTTTCAGAACAAGATTAACAGAATACAGGTCAAGGTGCGTATATGCAACCAGTAGAAAAAAAAAGAGTGAATCTCAGGTGTACATGAGGAAAGTCACCACAAAGGCCTGGTTAACCGAATAGGAGAGCACTCAAAAATAATTTTCATGAAACCAAGCTTGGTAATCACTGTGCCTTTTTTTTTTTTTTTTAATAGAGTCTACTGATCATATTGTTCCCTTTCACAGCTGCTTCCATGTTTTTTAGTTAAAACCCAGTGTGATTGCTGAGAACATTGTTATATATATGAGACGTGTGTGTTCTTGGTGACTAACTTGGTCTTATGAGCCATCGAGGTCCGTAGAATATGAAAGCCATGTAATCAGTTTTCCAAAAGATAATGGACGTGTTTCATTTGTAGGGAAAAAAGATACAATTTTATATTTGAAATGTTTTCATTGGCTAATCACAATGGATATTTATTTATTTATTTATTTATTTATTTTGTGTTTATTTGAGAGAAAGGGCAGGAACAAGGAAGCGGCAGAGAAAGGGAGACAGAGAATCCCAAGCAGGCTCTGCACTGTTCGTGAGATGCCTGACGCGGGGCACGAACCCACAAACCATGAGATCATGACCTGAGCCGAAATCAGGAGTCAGACGCTTAACCAACTGAGCCACCCAGGTGCCCCTGGATTTTTAGAATTAGATTATAATAAAACAAAACCTTACTTATCCAGTCAGTCTAAGTACTACAACACACACACACACACACACACACACACACACACACACACGCTAACGTTGTAAGATGGAAGGCAAGTAAGAATGAGAATATCAAATCAGAATGTTAGGATAAGGCTTCTATTTAAATAATTATTTTCCTTTTCTCTTCGGTGGGCGAAGACGACTTGGAGTTTACCACAGTTACTTTAGAATCTCCAAAAGCATTGCTGGCCGAGGCCTGACCGGGAGGCGGATGGTGCGCCATGCCTTCTGCGGTCTCCTCGGCCCCCCTGGGGGCAGCCGTGCTGGTCGGGTCATGTTTAAAGGCACAGCCTGACCCGAACAGTTCCTCCATGAGACTGCTTTTCTTCTCGCTGAAAGTGTCTTTTGCTTTGGGTCGGGAAGACTTGCCGAAAGAGGGTTCGTACCCGCTCACAGAACGTTCTGGTTTCGGTCCCTCCGCGAGCCCGTGGGCCTTGCCTGCGCCGGCCGGCCCCCCTGACGCGGGCAGGCCCAGATGCAGGTTCTCAGTGGCTTCCGTGAACAAGTAATGCTTTCTCTGCCGGAAGGGTATTTTGACGTTTGCAGCTGCGTTTTTCTTGGGCCCCTCACCCGCGTCACTGACTTGCAGACTTCTGAACTCTTCCTTCACTGTGTCGTCTTCCCGCGTGTCCTCCCTGTCAGGGTGAGTCTCTTGAATTCTCTTTGGTGGCACTTCTTGTTCTTCGGGCACTAAAGTGGTTTTCTTCTCTTGATCTTTTTTCTCCCTTTGTATCTCAGGGTTCTCTGGAGGTGCCCGTACTTCCAAATGGTCCTCTTCCTTTGATAAATCTGTATGCGAAAAAGAGTCTGTTTAGTGATCGTTATTATTTTAAATGTGTAGTTATTATTTTTGAGAGAGAGAGACAGTATGGGGGGGCAGTGCAGACAGAGAGGGAGACACAGAATCCGAAGCAGGCTCCAGGCTCTGAGCTGTCAGCACAGAGCCCGACGCGGGGCTCGAACGCACGGACCGTGAGATTGTGACCTGAGCTGAAGTCGGTTGTTCAACTGACTGAACCGCTCAGGTGCCCCGATACCTCACCCTTTCTCAGGGAGAGGTCCCCATTCTAATATTCTTATATTTAGATGACTCTCACATAGAGTTCTGCAACTGAGGTCTTTCTTTTAGTTTCTACACCACCAGGTTGACTTGCTCGTGAGACATACCCACCTGGAGACCCTGTGGGATCCTCAAAGTGGACAATTTCAAGATGGAACTCATCACCCCCATGCTGTGTGGGCTAACTATTCCCCACCTGCCCCCACGGAGCTTCCCTACGTCCCCGTAGAATGGCTCTTATGGATGCACCTGCATCCACCTCTCACGTGCTCTGGCTTCCTGCTGGGTTGGGCTCATGGGAGGCACTGGCAGGAGACTGAAGGGCAGGTGGAAGATGGACTCTTCCTGTAGGCCCCGGGCGGAGCTGAAATGGACCGAGCTCTTCCTGCCACCATACTCTCGTTCAGTGGTTCTGTCCAATTTTCTCCCTTTGCACCTTGAGGCTCAGGGTGATGGCTCCAGCTGTTCCCCTGCCCCGGGGTGCCTCCGCATCCGTGGCTGGTCTCCCCTGGCCTATCCCGTGCCTCCAGAATCTTCTAACCCTCCTCTGTCCGTCCCACCACGTGTGCTTCCTGTCTCCCGAAGACCCCGACACATACCTCTCCCGTGTGTGCCTTCCCTTTACTGACTCCACGGACGGCATCAACTCATGGTCAGAACCCCAAGCCAGAAGCCGGAGACATGCTTGTCTCTTTCCCTCACCCCGCTGCCAGTAGACCCCCAGTGCCATAACCTTTTCCTCATAGGTTGTCCTCATGGTCCCCTTTGGCCTAACAGAACCGTTCAAGTTGTGGGACGAAATGAATTTGCCACCGCGAGGTAGTCAGCCGCGTCACCTGCACTTTGGCAGAGACCCAAAGGCAGGCAGGGGAGTAGGAAAGCTTCGGCCGGAGAAAAGGAAGGGCTGCAGGCGGGCCCTGATGGGGGCGATAGGCCTGGAAGAGCCATGGGCAGCTGGCAGTGGGGCCCCCTCAGCGATCGATTAATCAGGGGGTACGGATTCGCCTTTGTCTGGTTGCCGCCAAGACGACAGAAGAACCAAAAACCAGGGAGGCGGCAGGTTATCCGTCGAATCCCGGCCATTCTGGGCCAGCGGTTAGGGAAGTCCTCGCTTGGCCGCCTGGGTCGTTCCTAGAGGTGCCGTGTGACGTCCAGCCGGCTGGCGTCCTGGGCTGCGGATTGTACCTGCCCGGCGGGAGAGGGTTTCCGGGGCCGGCCTGCTGCAGCCTGTGGGTGGGCTTCTATTTTTGTCTGCGGTCTGGCCATTTGCATCTTCAGTCTCTCGGGGTCATTGCCAGTTTTTACTAAACAGCGGCCCCAGAGCTGTTACGTTCCTGGTTATAAAGATAATATATCCTCCCGGAGAACAGTTTAAGCCACCCAGGAAAGTATACGGTATAAAGAAGAGGGCAAAAACCTCACCCCGGGTTCTTCCCGCAAGCCGTAGGCACCGTTAACCTTTTCTTTTCTTTTTGTAAAAAATTTTTTAATGTTTATTTATTTTTGAGAGAGAGCAAGAGAGAGAGAGAGACAGAGCATGAGCGGGGGAGGGGCAGAGAGAGCGAGAGAGGGAGACACAGAATCCGAAGCAGGCTCCAGGCTCTGAGCCATCAGCCCAGAGCCCGATGTGGGGCTCGAACCCACAAACTGTGAGATCAGACCCACTGAGCCACCCGGGCGCCCCTGTTTGGTGATGTTTAAATCCAGTCGGTTTCTATTTCAAGGTGGCACGTGTAGCACACTTACTGACATCTCCCGACAGGCACATGAAAGGGACAACGAGAGGTGAGAAACCAAACGCATCCAACATTAGAACACAGGGGAAGGTGCCGACAACGAGCCTGAAATGCTCGGCTTTCCTAGAACATACCGGGTAAATAGATTTATGAACCCAAATTATGAAAGAAGAAGTAACATTTGCTAAGAAATCATCAGCGGATGTTCATCATTACCAGCTGGGTGTGGTACCAGTTAAAACAACGAGAGCATTTTTCACCCATCCAAATGGACAAGTGATTTCCAGGTTCGGTGAGAATACAGGGAAATTGGAACTTCCGGGTCCCCGTTGGTGGGTGTGTCAATGGTACAGCGTTTTCTGGATGGCGACATGGTCAACAGGTTTGCTTCTAGGACCGAATGCGATAAACACACACCCAGCATGTGTACTGCGGCACGGTTTGGTAATGGCGAAGCGTCCCAGGTGTCTGTCGAGGGGTCATGGTTACAGAAATCATAGCACGTGCCGTCGAGGGGGTTCCGGGCAGTGGTTACAGAGAATGGGCTGTGTACACGTGAGCTGACGGGGAAGGACGTTCACAGTGTGTTGTTAATGAAAAAGCCACTTGAAGGTGAACTTCCCCGGTCCTTCCCCGGGCACTCCGGAGGCCCTGCCCTCTGCCTCCCGAGGATGGGCCGCCCCACCACCTGGTTACTGACCGGCCGCCCATTTGGGAGGGACGATGGGGACAGTGGCATGCGTGCACAGAGTTGGAGGATTTTCTCGCATGAACACACAGAAATAAAATTACTCATTTTAATCCAGGGAACTAGGAATTCTAGCAAGAGAAGTTGTTTTAAGAATTCGTGGTGAGGGAAGAAGCCAGCAGACTCTAGTTAATTCTAAATGACTGTTAGCTGTGCCCTGTGATACTTGATGCAGATGTGAACGAGTTGGGGGAGACTGCTCATTTTGCACCTCTGATGTTCCCAGCCCTGGTCTGTCACCTTCCCTGGTCCCTCCTTGACTCGAATCCTGGCACGGCTCCCCGTCTCCCCCCCGGAGAGAAGGCCCGTGTGCCCAGCACGCTACAAAGCTGTACCACATCTGGCCTCCCCTCCCCTCTCTTCAGCTCCCCCCACCCCCACCCCATGACATCTGTCCTCCGGGCCATGGGGTCTTGGCCTGGAATGCTCTTCTCGGGGGTCCGCGTGGCTGGCCCCTTCCCCCCGCCCCACCGCAGCTGCCCTTCCCTACCCTCCTCTGTTCTACTTGTCTTCCCACCCTCACTTCATGCCCTCAACCTACTGCACACCTTACTTGTTTTACCCAGTGTCTGTCTGTCTGCGCTGGAGCGGACACATGTGCGGGCAGGGTGGTTTGTCTTCATCGCTGTACCCCCAGTGCCCAGGGCAGTACTCAGGGCACAGTATATGCTCAATGAACATCCATCAAATGAACGGATGAAGTTTCTAGGAGAATACGAATTACAAACGGACTAAAGGACAAGTGAAAAACTTAGACCAGTGACCCCAGGAGGAGGTGAAAATGGAGTTGTTGGCTTCTGCCCACTGCACCAGACACGGTGGCTTTGCAGGTGAGTCGTGCCAAGCCTTTGTGTTATTGAAACGTGTTCTAGGGGCGCCTGGGTGGCTCAGTCAGTCAAGCATCCGACTTCAGCTCAGGTCATGATCTCACAGTTCGTGAACTTGAGCCTCGCATCAGGCTCTGTGCTGACACCTCGGCCTGGAACCTGTTTTGGATTCTGTGTCTCCCTTTCTCTCTGCCCCTCTCCCAATCATGCTGTCTCTCTTTCTTTCTCTCTCAAAAATAAATAAACATTAAAAAAAAAAAAAAAGAAACATTCTAAAGCCAGTCTGGCCCCACACCAAAGGTGTGGCCCCTCCAGAGCCTCTCCTGAAGCCCCCCACTCTGCCGAGGGGGAGCAGGTGACCCGGGGCCCTGGGGGACAGTTCTCTCACGGCGATTGTGCTCACACGGCCGTGAGGGACTCCGCATTCCCCTGCAGCAATAATGTGGCATGCACGCAGTGGGGCAGTGCCTTTAAAATTCTGGAGGGAAATCATCTCTAGCCTAGAAGTTTCTTTCTAGCCAGTTATTAATCAGGTACGAGGGCAGAATCACATCTCCAGGTGAAGGTAAACACATTTCCCCCACATGCACCCATTCCCAAGATGTGGCTCTCAGAGATGATGGCACTGGCCGAGGAGGAGGAGGACGCGGTTTAAGAACAAGACCTAGCAGAGGAGGGGGTGACAGGAGCCTGCAGGGGACGGGAGGTCCCAGCACGATAGCTGCACGCCAGAGGCAGAGGGCGACCAGCCCGGACGCAAAGAGGCTGAAGCATCAAGGGCTGGTGTCACTGGGATCCCTGCTCTGCAAAGCTCCCAGGCCCCCGATGTCCTTGGCCTGTCCTGCCCGTGGCCCGATGAAGGTGCTGCCCTCTCCATCGTGAACGGCAGCCTGGGTCGGCTGGGGACTCTCATTCCACCCCCCAGGAGCATTCTGCTGGGACCTCCCCCCAGGAGCTGGAGGTGAGTGTGCTGATCTTAGCACAGGGAATTCGGACTGGCCCTGTCCCGGAGTGTAGACACCACGGCTCCGGTGCTCCCCAGCCTCCCAGGGAGCTGCATGGCCTCCTCGGTGCTCCCGGAGGAGCATCCTGGGAGGCTGAAGCCAGTCTGTGCATCTCCTCCTGGAGTCTTTATGTCAAGTCTTCGTTAACGGGAGCGTCGCCCTCTACGCAGCTGGGTTTGGGTTTGCTACTCAGTTTATCAGAACGGAACATACTGTTTAAAGATGTGTACGAGGACAGGACATGGGGAGGAACAGCAAGGGAGTGACCGGCAGCAAACTGAACATGTTGGTTGTTTTCTGGTGGGCGGGGGGCGGGGAAGTGCTTAGGAAGGGCCCACGCGTGTCCTGGGCAACACTAACGTCCTAGCTCTTTTTAAATTAAAAAGAAAAAAAAATTTTTTTATTTAAAAAAAATTTTTTTTTCAACGTTTTTATTTATTTTTGGGACAGAGAGAGACAGAGCATGAACAGGGGAGGGGCAGAGAGAGAGGGAGACACAGAATCGGAAACAGGCTCCAGGCTCTGAGCCATCAGCCCAGAGCCTGACGCGGGGCTCGAACTCACGGACTGCGAGATCGTGACCTGGCTGAAGTCGGACGCTTAACCGACTGCACCACCCAGGCGCCCCAAAAAAATTTTTTTTATTTTGGAGAGAGCGAGTAAGGGAGGGTGGCAGAAGGGGAGAGAGAGAAAGAATCTCAACAGGCTCCACGCTCAGCACGGACCCCCACGTGGGGCTCCATCCCACGACCCCAGGATCATGACCGTAGCTGAAATCAGGAGTTGGATGCTCGACCAACGGAGATGCCCAGGTGCCCCCAAATGACCTAGTTCTTAAGCAGGAGAATGGCCACATAGGTGTTCATTTCATAATAATTCTTTATGTTGTATGATTTTTCCCCCCTAATTTTTGGGAAGGTGCAAGCAGGGGAGGGGCAGAGAGAGGGGGACAGAGGATCCTAAGCAGGCTTTGCACTGACAGGCTGACAGCAGCGAGCCCGATGTGGGGCTTGAACTCACAAACTGCGAGATCATGACCTGAGCTGAATGAAGTCAGATGCTCAACTGACTGAGCCACCCAGGCACCCCTGTATGTATGTGTTTTATGTGTGCTTTCACACACACACACACACACACACAGAGTAATTCACACCTTAAAAAGATCAGGTAAGAGTAAAGGACACTTGTAAAAGCAGTTAAAATTACCTTCGTATTTTTTCTTGGACTCCTCTTGGTTTGGTAGTTTGCTGATACAGGGAGGAACCGCACAGGTCATTCCGGTGGATTTTTCTTTATGACCAACGTTTCCAGTTGTCTTTTTACCCTATAATTTAGGAAAGCAGCAAAAAAAAAAAAAAAACAAAAAAAAACCCATTTTTTTGGGTACAGATAGTTTTAAATTGTATTTTATTCACTGAATACGAATACTTTCTGTGTAGAGTAAGAGACTGTTCATAGTCTATTTTTGTAAATAGACACTGCAAGAATTCAAATTTGTTGTACCTTAGTTGTCAAAGATGGAACATCTTCTGATTTTTGGGTTTCCTGGTGTTTCATGCTTGTAAACAAAAAACTTCTGTCTGCTTGTACGGATTTTGTTGAAGAAACTGCAGAACAGGTACATTATGTGTAAGGAACATATTTTACATGTGGGTGCAATATTGACTTTACAGAGAAAATAACACATTTGTTGTGTAAAACAAAGTATACCAGATATTAAAATTTTTTCTTCCAATGTATGTTTAACATTTGCCAGTTTCCTTTCTTCCCTATCATTTTGCCTGTTTTGTCTCATTTTGGGGCCACCAAGGTTGCACAAATCACAGTGTTCGGCTCCAGAGCGAGGAGGCTTTAGGCTAGGTCCACGTTGCTCTGGGAGGACCCGCTGTCCCCGCCACAGACACACAGTCGTGAGGGAGTGAGTCACAGGGACGTCCTGCGTCAGTGCTCTTGGTAACCAGCGGTTAGATCGTCCACCGCTAAATCTATACCTCACTTTCCTCAAAGTGTTATCCCATCTAAATGGCCCCATGGCTGGTATGATCATCTCTGCTGGCTGTTGTTCTGGATTACACAGCAGAAGCAAACAAAGGAAGGCAAGAAAATGTCAAGGTTGTTGCCTTTATTTATGTATTTATTTAAAGCAGGCTCCACACCCAGGATGGAGCCCAGTGCAGGGCTTGAACTCATGACCTTGAGATGGCGACCTGAGCTGAGATCAAGAGTCAGGTGCTTAACCAGCGGAGCCACCCCGGTGCCCCTGAAATTACTGCCTTTAAAAGTGAGCACGTAGTGACTTTTTCTACCAAAACAGGGTGTTTCTGTTGTACCTCTTCTGAGCCAAGCCTGATGCTGGCAGATCTGGGGGGTGGCGGTGGGGGTGGGGGGAATAAGTACACCCCATCTTGAAGGAAAAGTACTACTCAGCAATGAAGAGGGACACACGGATGATGGCAGCAGCAGCATGGGTGAGTCTCCAAAGTATTAGGCTGGACACGAGAAGCCGACCGAATAGCACGTGCTGTGTGATCCCACCTACGGGAAACTTGAGAACAGGTAAACGAAGCTGCTGTGACAAGGGAAATCAGTGGTTGTCCCAGGGACAAGGACAGGGACTCGTGATGGCAGGGGGCGCGTGGGTGGCCTCCTGAGCAGGGAGAGGTTCTGCATGGACTATGGTCAAAACCTGCTGAATTGCATACTTAAAATGGGTGCATTTTGGGGCATCTGGGAGGCTCAGTCAGTTGAATGTCCGACTCGGTTTCAGCTCAGGTCATGATCTCATGGTTCGTGGGATCGAGCCCCACGTGGGGCCCTGTGCTGGCAGTGCGGAGCCTGCTTGGGATTCTCTTTCTCTCTCTCTTTCCCCCCCTCTCCCTCCCTCCCTCGCTCTCTGCCACTCCCCTGCTTGGTCTGTCTCTGTAAAATATATGTGTATATATATATATAATATATATATAAATATATATATTTAATATATATAAATATATACAAATATAAAATATATAAAATATATTAATAAAATAAATTATAAATTAATAATTTATATAAATACATATAAACATATTTAAAATATATAATATAATATATATTATAATTTATATAATACATTATATAATTATAATCATAATTATATATATTATAATAATATAATATAATATAATATATATATTATATATACTATAATTATATAAAATATATATTATCTATCTATATTAAAAAAAAACAAGCCACACACTAAGAGATGCGCTTGGAAAGTTCGCTCTCTGCCAGACACTCTCCTCCAGGCCGGAAGGTGGCCCTCTCACTCCGCCTGCAGAAAGGGCACGCGGGACTGAGCAGAGGCTGGGAGGACCAGGGAGCACGTGCAGTCCCTCCTACCCGTTCCCCCATGTCGCAGCTCATTGTTCTTCTGGAATCACAAAATGTTTCAATGCCTAATAAACTGATGTTTTTAAAATACCCATCATTTCCGTGATATAAAGTAGGAACATAGGACTACATACTTACAAGTCGATTTTGAGCAAAAATAAAGCGTACCTGTCGGATAATCTTTGTCATGTAAATTTTTAAGTATCCGATTCGCATAGATGTTCCTGATTTCAAGCTCTCGGCCCTTCTCCTAAAGAGAACCACAAAACCAATCTCTCTATAAAGACTTGCTTTTAGCAGCCTGGGTTTCTTCTATAAAACACGTTGAGCAAGCTCAGCATTCTTTGAATAAACCCTGTAGGTGCTGGCAGGAGCAGAAATAGGCCATATCCTTCTAGATCATCCCTGACACCAAAGAGTACCTTGAAACAGCAACAAACCATTGCGACGGGGACAGTGCTGCTGAGGGGTTTGCAAGGCAGCGGCCCTCACTGCAGGTTCTGTCCCCCGGGTCTGCGCCGTGAAGTTTGCTGGCCTTTCTCGTGGTCCAGGACAGCCACTAGCCACGCTGTGGTCTAAACTAATTAAAATGAAATGCACCGTTCAGTCCCCCGTGGCACTGCCCACATTTCCAGTGCTCAGCGCGGCACATCTCTGGTGGCCACACGACTGCACGGTGTGGTAGAACATTCCCACGTGGCACGAGGTTCGATGAGACCGGCCTGTGTTTCGACAGTACGAGTGCAGGGTGGGTGAAGCCTAGAACAAAGGCACCACTGTTCAGCTTTAAATGTCAGGATTGACTTTTTAAAGTCTTGGCAAAACAGGGGTGCCGTGTGGCTCCGTCAGTTAAGCGCCCGACTTCGGCTCAGGTCATGATCTCACGGCTCGTGAGTTCGAGCCCCGCGTCGGGCTCTGTGCCGACAGCTCGGAGCCTGGAGCCTGTTTCGGATTCTGTGTCTCCCCTCTCTTCCTGCCCCTCCCCTGCTCATGCTCTGTTTCTCTCAAAAATTAATAAACATTAAAAACTTTTTTTTAAAGTCTTGACAAAAGTTTTGAAATCCTGGCTTGTTGAGGGAAAAAAAAAGATTGCATTAAGCACCAAACACTCCTCTTACACATGCACCAAGAGGCCAGCCTGTTAGATTCAAGACCACTGAGTTTTAGTCAAAGCCACAGTCAAAAGGAGTGGGCACTGGGCACTGATTAAAATAAGTACAGGGGCGCCTGGGTGGCTCAGTCGCTTAAGGGTTGGACTTCGGCTCAGGTCATAATCTCATGGGTCCGTGAGATTGAGCCCCAAGTCAGGCTCTGCACATCAGTGCAGAGATTCTCTTGGGATTCTCTCTCTCTCTCTCTCTCTCTCTCTCTCTCTGTCTCTCTCTCTGCCCCTCCCTCACTTATGCACTCGTGCTCCATCAAAATAAATAAACATTAAAAATGGAATCAGTACAAAACCTGCCCATTCCAACTCAGATGTGCACAAATATGTAACATTTTTAGTTTCCATAACTGACCCATACTTCCTTATGAGCCCCGTTCCCACAAGTTGGAGGTGCGGACAGGGATGGCCACGGAGACTAGTCAGAAGCTTGTCTCAGTCTGTTCTAATCAAAACTGGCCCCATTTTAGGTTGTCTCTGAGACTTACAGCGTCTCTTGGTGGAGACAGCATCTAGCGTTAAGAGGGGGTGCACACCGTTACCCTGTTGGTAAAAGGAGAAAGAGTCCCCTGACCCTCTGGAACCTCTTGCCCTTGTCTGAGGAGTGACTGGTCCTAACTAGTGGGGTGCCCGGGACCTGTGTGGCAGGTACTGAACGTGGCCGGTGACGCTCATGGCCTCTGCTCCGTAGGTCAAATCTCGGCCATCTTTGCTTGTTGTCTGTCGATGCCAATGCCTTGAGGTGCCATCGGATCCTTGGCTCGACGGTCGGTCCCAGAGCCTGTGCTGTGGGATCACCTGGGTCAGTAACGTTGAAGACTCGGAAGCAGGCTCCCTGGCTCTCGCTCTTCCCTCTGCTCCCGTCCCCTCTCTGGGTCTCACTCCTTGTGCAAGTGAGTGAAGTGCTCTCTTTGGCCCTTTGCCTGGATGGCGTGTCTGTCCTTTCAACTTACCACTGGCAATGCATTACTACTCTGGCTCCACGCTGAAGGGGGGCTTGACAGTGGGCTTTGAATGTCCCAGGCCACACCAAGGCCTCCTGCGCTGAGACTTTTCCAAACCTCAGAGTTGTTTCTTCACCTTCCTAATATCCCTGAGGGGCACAGGGAGCCCAGAACCCCATCTGATTCTCTCTCTCTCTCCCTTCCTCCTATCTCTACCCTCCTTCTCTGGGCACCTTCCCCTGACCCTTTCTGTCTAACCATACAGAAGACAGCCTTAACTCATATATACCCACTCCGTTTTTGTGTTTTTAAAGGGATGGGGGAGAGGGGCAGAGGGAGAGAGTCCTAAGCAGGCCCCAAACTCAGGGCAGAGCCTGACACGGGGCTCGATCTCACGACCCTGGGATCATGACCTGAGCTGAAATCAAGAGTCCGATGCTTAATTGGCTGAGGCACCCAGGCACCAGTGCCCACTCCTTTTGACTGTGGCTTTGACTAAAACTCAGTGGTCTTGAGTCTAACAGGCTGGCCTCTTGGTGCATGTGTAAGAGGAGTGTTTGGTGCTTAATGCAATCTTTTTTTTTCCCTCAACAAGCCAGGATTTCAAAACTTTGTCAAGACTTTAAAAAAAAGTTTTTAATGTTTATTAATTTTTGAGAGAAACAGAGCATGAGCAGGGGAGGGGCAGAAAGAGAGGGGAGACACAGAATCCGAAACAGGCTCCAGGCTCCGAGCTGTCAGCACAGAGCCCGAAGCCTTCTTCCGATTCTGTGTCTCCCTCTCTCTCTGCTCCTCCCGTGCTTGCACTCTGTCTCTCTCTCCCTCTCAAAAATAAACATTAAAAAAATTTAAAAATTAATTTATTATCAGAGTACATAAATGGATACAATATGAGAATATTAGCCTTTTCTAGAATTTAAGTTTCTAGGAGCAAAAATATCAGTATATTTCTCTTCTTCTTTCTTTTCTTGTAATAACACCTCACTTAGCAAGAAAGAACGGTAATGGTGACAGTTTATTACCTGAAGGTGGCCAAGTTTATTCTGGATATTATGTTTTTTTAAATTTTTTAAAATGTTTATTTTTGACAGAGAGAGAGAGACAGAGCATGAATGGGGAGGGTCAGAGAGAGAGGGAGACACAGAATCTGAAACAGGCTCCAGGCTCTGAGCTGTCAGCACAGAACCCGACATGGGGCTTGAACTCACGACCTGTGAGATCATGACCTGAGCTGAAGTCGGACACTCAACCGACTGAGCCACCCAGGCACTCCTGGATATTATCTTTAAGAAGAATATAGTGTAGGACATCTTAGAAAGTTTTTTTTTTACCCCCCACTGGTTAAGACAAGAAAGATTTTGATGTTTAGAGGGGCAAGCGTTGATTGGAAAATCCAGTTACTTATTTTGATTCAGGCTGGTTCCTTGGAGGGTCTAGCATGTGCATCAGCAGCAGAGAGCAGGAAGAAGGCAGATAAGAAATGCTGGCTGACGGGTGACAGGTGCAGGGCTGGCTGGGGGCAAAAGGGAAGGACAGTCCTCCCTCAGGCCTGGAACAAAGGTTCAAGTCTGGATGCTGTCCACAGACCTGGGTCCAAGATCAAAGACAACAGGTTCAGAACACAATCCAGGATACTTGTGTAGTTGAGGTCAGTCAGTTAAGAGAAAAAATACTGGGGCGCCTGGGTGGCTCAGTCGGTTAAGCGTCTGACTCTTGATTTTGGTTCAGGTCATGGTCTCGCGGTTCATGAGTTCGAGCCCCAACAGGGCTCTGCGCTGACAGTGTGGAACCTGCTTGGAATTCTGTCTGCCCTTCTGCTGGTGTGCGATAAATAAACATTAAAAAAAAAACAACAACAATAAGAAAAATCCACATGTAGGAATGCTCATGGCATGTTTGTGGAATATTCATAGGAAAGAGGACTCACCAGCTCCAAGGTTATCAGGTCAGAGTTCGGTGGAGGTTGGGTCATGGTGGGGAACCATGTTAAAAGAGCAGGGCAGATGGCTTCCAAAAGACAGAAAACAATGTCTACACAGACAGTGCCACTTTGGCAGGGGTGAGCTTGTAGCCTGGATGCTGGGTAGAGTTGCAGTACCTCATTTGGGAGCCGCGGAGGACTGATATTTATCCCTTTACTTTGGCCCACTTTCTGGAAAGAGAGCAGTGTCTAGAACTGGTGTTGGATGACTTCGAAAATGAGTTTCAGAGTACCAAAACAGAAACTTTGATCTTTGGAACCGTGCCTTCCCGAGGTCAGGTGCTAGTGATTTATGTTAATGTGGCAGATTGCATTTTCTCAGAATTGCTTCAGCAGTATTTCCGGTCCCATATGCTCTTCTGGAAACTTGTGACTCCCCATGAAGAGGTAGAATCTATTGCTCCTCCCATGGTGCCGCCTTGACAAAGGGAATGGGGTGGAAGAGATGCTGTGTGACTGGTTCTCTTTCTGTCTGTATCTCCCCACTCTGCTCCTTGGAACCTGGCTGCCATGTTGTGAGGAAGCCCACACCACATGGGGAGGCCACATGTGGGCAGTTCTGGCCAACACCCCAGTTGCCGTCTCAGCTGTTGGTTGACACCAACTGCAGACATACGTGCGAGACTTTAGAGCACTCCAGCCCCAGCCTTTGAACCACCTTAGTTGATGTCGAGGGTGGCAGAGATGGGCTAACCCTGGCAAGCCCTGCCAGATTGTGGATTCGTGAGCAAAATTAATATTGTCATTTCTTTCTTTTTTTTTTTTTTTTTTTTTAATTTTTTAACGTTTAACAGAGCATGAACAGGGAAGGGGCAGAGAGAGAGGGAGACACAGAATCGGAAGCAGACTCCAGACTCTGAGCTGTCAGCACAGAGCCCAACACAGGGCTCGAACTCATAAACCGCAAGATCATGACCTGAGCCAAAGTCGGACGCTTCACCAACTAAGCCACCCAGGCGCCCTAGTATTGTCATTTCTTAAGCCACTAAGTTGTGGAGTAATATCTTATGCAACCATAGTGATTGGAACAGCCAGGTTACTAACACATCCTTAAAGGTTCCATCCCTTTATTCCTTGGTTCAGTACCCGGGATGACCATGAAGTATAAAAGTCTATCTTATTTTTCCTGCTGAAACGGGACTGTAAGGGGGTAGGAGTATATCCTGAATGAGGAAGAAACTATAGGTGATAGGCCATGGGTTGAATGATTTGCATTATGGGAAATGATCCAGTGGATTGTTTTAAATTCTTTTGTATAGCACACTCCCTCGGTATCTTCTTTTCCTTCATGTGTTTTTCATCTGTCTCTGGCTCTGTTTTGGGGAGATTTCCTCAATATCCCTAGATTTTCCTTATCTGCCAGCTCTTTTACTGAATTTTGTATGATGGAATTATCTTTTTAAATTTCCACTTACTGTTTTCTGATTTTTTCCCCATTTTCATAACATTCTTATTTTATGGGCACACAGTATCATCTCTTCTGCATATTAAACTAAGCCTACAGGGTGGGCTGGTCTGCTTGTCATTCTTGTTCTTTCTTCACGATGCTGGAGGCTGGATTATTTTACTAACCTACTGTTTTGTGTGGACATTCATTTCTGTAGTTAGGCTTCTTTCCTGAATGGAAAGGCTGGCTCTGGGTAAATCAGTGGGACTTGCCGACTGCCAGGTTTCACTCTGAGGGGAGTCATTTGACTAAGTGCCTCCCATATTCCAGAATTTCCCCTTGGAAGGGCATTACCTGGGATACTGGCATTTACCCCAGGTGTCCCAGCCCCATTTCTCCTCAAGTCTTTCATTCACAGCCTTTCTGCCTGATGGAAAATGCTGGACTCTGATGCTGTGAGTCCTGTTGAGAGGGCAGTCAGGTGAGATTGATGACCCAGTCCCCTGTGCTCAAGTGTCTCTTGCTCCTGTGTTCCCTGGGGCAAATCCTTCTCCAGGCACCTCATGCTGTGGCTTCTTCTGCTCTGTGACACCCATAGAGATGCTTCCACCTGTTTTCTGTCTTCAACAAATGTCCCCAAATCTCTGCTGTTGGCTGGTGACTTTCCCCAGCTCTTTGCTTCTGTGGGTCCACTTTCTGTCCTTCACTGATCACTTCTGTGGGGTTCTGGCGGGAGGGAAGTTACAGAGAGTCTGTCATCACCAACAATGGAGGCCAGAGCGAACAAGGTCCTTCTCAGGCCAAACCAGAGTCCCTGTCTATCTGCTGGTGAATGTGGTGTAAGGCACCCACACCGGGAGATTCTGATTTCACGGATATGGGTGTGGCTGGGGCAGTGGAGTGTTCAAAGCTCCCCAGATCAACGTGTGGCCACGTTTGAGGACCATGGTTTCAACCAAATGTGAAGACAGCTGCCCCAAGGCTCCGCTCCTGCTGTCCACTTGATTCTGAGCTTGGGGTTTCTCTCCCTGTTCCTGTTAAGTTACCAGCAATTTTTTTGCAGTTATTTAGGTTGTGATTATTGGTGTCTGGTTTCACGATCAATCAGAAACACTGTTTTTGATCTTTTTATCTTCCAGAAATTCTTTGGAAGTTCTGGTACGATCATGGTATCCTTTCTGGGGTTATGGGTTATTGCTTTAAAATATGTTGTGCGTCATTTCCATGGGGTTGTGGCAGGAAGAGATGAAAAGCGTGTATTTAGCTCGTCTTCTTGACCTGGTTCAATTCTTTAGGGCATAAAATATGTAACTTTTCTTATTTTTCCCTTTGAAAGGATTTTATTATAAAAAATGTCAAACATACACAAATGTAGAGAAAATAGTACAGTGAATCTCCATGAACCAGTGAACCAACTTCACTAATGAACAACTCCTACCCTGTCTGTCTCTCTCTACACACCGCCCTCTGATCTCGTTCCCCAGCTATGAATTATTTTGAGGCAAATCCTAGACAGCATAAATTTAATCTGTATTTCACTATGTATTTATAGGAGACAACGGCATCCCTTTTAAAACCTAACCACAGTATGAACATTTCACCTACCAAAAAAAAAAAAATAATAATCCCTTAATATAAACATCCAGTTTGTTTCATTTTTCCAACTGTCTAATAATTTTTAAATATTTCATCTATTTATTATTTTTTAAATGTTTATTTATTTTTGAGAGAGAGAGAGAGAGAGAGACAGAGCACGAGCAGGGGAGGGTAAGAGAGAGATGGAATCTGAAGCAGGCTCCAGGCTCCGAGCTGTAGGCACAGAGCCTGACGACGGGCTCAAACTCACGCACTCTGAGATCATGACCTGAGCCGAAGTCAGATGCCCAACTGACTGAGCCACTCAGGCGCCCCATAAAGTGTTTATTTATTTTTGAGAGAGAGAGAGACACAGAGTGTGAGTGGGGGAGGGGCAAAGAGAGAGGGGAACAGAGTGGAGAGGGCTCCGTGCTGACAGCAAGAAGCTCCATGCAGGTCTCAAATTCACAAACCAGGAGATCATGACCTGAGCTGAAGTTGGACGCTCAACCGACTGAGCCACCCAGGGGCCCCTGTCCTATAATTTTTTTTTTAAGTTTGCTTGAATCAGAATCCAAACAAGGTCCAAAACATTGAGATGAATAGGTCTCTTAGTCTTTAAGAAACCTTGTTTGTATACAGCTTTCTTGATATTATTCAGGTACCATGTAATTTTCCCTTTCAAATTGTACAATCCAGTGGGTTTTCTATTTTTTTTTTATTGTGGTAAAATGCACAGAACATAAAATTCACCATTTCAATCATTTTAAGTGCCCAGGTCAGTGGCATTAAGTACACTGTCATGCAACCATACCCACTGATCACCTCCAGAACTTTTTTTTTTTTTTTTTTATCTCCCCGGAACTTTTATTTATTTATTTATTTTTATTTTTATTTTTATTTTTTTAAAAATTTTTTTTCAACGTTTATTTATTTTTGGGACAGAGAGAGACAGAGCATGAACAGGGGAGGGGCAGAGAGAGAGGGAGACACAGAATCGGAAACAGGCCCAGAGCCTGACGCGGGGCTCGAACTCCCGGACCGCGAGATCGTGACCTGGCTGAAGTCGGACGCTTAACCGACTGCGCCAGCCAGGCGCCCCC
>NW_024412403.1:6356260-6360935 GCF_014898765.1 Herpailurus yagouaroundi | reverse complement strand
TTTTAAGTGCCCAGGTCAGTGGCATTAAGTACACTGTCATGCAACCATACCCACTGATCACCTCCAGAACTTTTTTTTTTTTTTTTTTATCTCCCCGGAACTTTTATTTATTTATTTATTTATTTTTATTTTTATTTTTATTTTTTTAAAAATTTTTTTTCAACGTTTATTTATTTTTGGGACAGAGAGAGACAGAGCATGAACAGGGGAGGGGCAGAGAGAGAGGGAGACACAGAATCGGAAACAGGCTCCAGGCTCCGAGCCATCAGCCCAGAGCCTGACGCGGGGCTCGAACTCACGGACCGCGAGATCGTGACCTGGCTGAAGTCGGACGCTTAACCGACTGCGCCACCCAGGCGCCCCCGGAACTTTTATTTAAACTGAAACTCTATCCCCATGAAACACTGACTCCCATTTTCCTTCTCCCAGCTCCTGGCAACCACCACTACACTCTGTCATTATGATTTTGACTATAAACTAGAATAATACAGGACTCGCCTTTTTGTGACTGGCTTATTTCATTTAGCGTAATGTTCTGGAGGTTCATCCATGTTGTAGCAGGTGTCAGAATTTCCTTCCTTTTTAAAGCTGAATAATACTTCATGTGTGTGTGTATATATACACATACATTATATTTCTCCACTCCTCTGTTGACGGTCACTTGGGTAGCTTCCACATTTTAGCGATTGTAAATAATGCTGCTGTGAATGT
Source organism: Herpailurus yagouaroundi (assembly GCF_014898765.1). Lineage (NCBI taxonomy): Eukaryota > Metazoa > Chordata > Mammalia > Carnivora > Felidae > Herpailurus > Herpailurus yagouaroundi. The sequence goes on along the minus strand of NW_024412403.1, from coordinate 6,360,224 downwards.
GGGGGGACAAAGATCTCTTCAAGACCCTGCTTTCCATTCTCTTGGGTATAGACCTAGTGGAATTGTGGGATCATACGCATTTTTCATTTTTTGAGGAACCTCCATACTGTTTTCTATAGTGGCTGTAGCATTTTACATTCCCACCAATGGTGCCCAAGGGTTCCAATTTTTCCACATTCTTCTCAATACTTTTCTTCCTTCCTTCTTTTCTCTTTTCTTTTCTTTTCTTTCTTTCTTTCTTTCTCTTTCTTTCTTTCTTTCTTTCTTTCTTTCTTTCTTTCTTTCTTTCTTTCTTTCTTGTTATTATTATTTTATAGTAGCCATCCTAATGACTGTGAGGTGGTATTTCCTCACAGTTTTGATTTGCATTTTCCCAGCATTCAGTTGAGCATCTTTTCACATGCTTATTGGCCATTTGTAGTTCTTCTTTGGAGAAATGCTTAAGTCCTTTGCCCATTTTTGAACTGGTTTTTTTTTTTTTTTTAGTTGTTGAGGGTTTCTCATAATCTCTTTTACTCTATAAATTCCTCCCTCATCTCTTTTGCTTTGATTCGCTATTTGTTTGCTGTAGAAACTGGGTTGTTTGTGCTGTAGAGTTTCAGATGGCCTGATGTTGCTGACTGCATCCCTGAGGTATTACCGTGTTCCGCTGCCCGTATATTTCTTTTCGATCTAAATGTTTGACCACCGGGTGCCTGGCTGGCTCAGTTGGTAGAGTGTGCAACTCTTGATCTTGGGGTTGTGAGTTTCAGCCCTGTGCTGGGTGTAGAGATGACTTAAGAAAAATAATCTTAAAAACAAATATTGGATCACACCTGGGTATGATTTTTTGGGCAAGAACCCACTGTAGGCGGTGGTGTGTAGTTCAGTTAGCAAGTACATAGTGTCTGATGGCTTCTCTTGTCATGCTACGAGCCACCGACAACTTGGATCCGCTAACTCACTGGGACTTCCAAAACAGTGGTACTCTAATCCTCTCCTTCCTTTTTCAGTAATTGGAATGCTCTTATAAGGAGGCTCTTCCCTCCTCACAAACTATTTGGTCGCTCTGAGAATAGGAAAGGTAGAAAGAATTGTTTCTTTGCCTTTATTTACCAGTCTTCGAAATAGTGTGCTGGGATCTTAGTATTCTCTAAAGGTGACTAATCACTGAGGTGTTTTGTTTTGTTCTTTAAAGTATCATTATGGACATTTGGATGTCTATATATTTGATGAGATTCAATCCACGGGGTTACTTCACTGATCCTCAGATTACCCCACCTTTGGCCAATAAGAACCAATCTTAGGTGGCTCCTGATATTACACTATTAGTTCTCTGTAGTTTCCTTGCTTTTGTAGGACAGTATGTCCCAGGCTCATGCAGTATATTTCATGTTCCAGACCTGAGATTTTTTTTTTTTTTTTTTTTTAAGGTGCCTTGGTTCTTTTTAGTGTGGTATGGAATTTGAAGACCATAATCTGGGCACTAGGGCTATTCAATGTTAATGGGCTGGTCACATTAGAATATATGTATTTATTTTTAGTTCTGGAGGCTGGGAAGGCCAAGATCAAGGTGCTGGCAGGCTGGCAGATTTAGTTCTGGGGAGGGCCTTCTTTCTTTTTTAGATTTTATTTTTAAGTAATCTCTACACCCACCATGGGACTCAAACTTACAACCCTGAAATCAAGAGTCACACGCTCTACCAAAAACTGAGCCAGCCAGGCGCCCCATTGTATTTATTTTTAAATTAAAAAAAAAAAAAAAAACATTTATTTTTGAGACAGAGACAGAGACAGAGCATGAGTGGGGGAGGGGCAGAGGGAGGGAGACACAGAATCCCAACAAAGCAGGCTCCAGGCTCTGAGCTGTCATCACAGAGCCCGACGTGGGGCTCGAACCTACAAACCATGAGATCATGACCTGAGCCGAAGTTGGACGCTTCATCAGCTGAGCTACCCAGGCACCCCTATTTATTTTTAAAGATAAATTATATCATAAATGCATACTTTCACTTCAGTTCACAAACAAGACTATAGGATTTTTTAAAAATGTTTATTTATTTATTTTGGGAGAGAGATTGAGCAGTGGAGGGGCAGGGAGAGAGGGAGACAGAAATCCCAAGCAGGCTTCGCATTGTCAGTGCAGAGCCCAACATTGGGCTTAAATCCACAAACCGTGAAATTGTGACCCAAGCCGAAATCAGGAGTCAGATGCTTAACCAACTGAGCCCCCCAGGTGGTCCCCCAGGACTACAGGATTTTTATTGACCTCATCTTACTTCCGTATTTTCTTTCTTCCATCCCCAAATCCTAGTTCTCAATGACACCAACATAATTCATCATGTGTTTCATCCCATAGGATAAACACAGCAGCTTCAAAATAACCATGCCCACACTATAATCAAGAACGTATTTCACTAGGCACATGCGGTGAAATTAACATGTTTTAAGTCTCTTGGAATGGTGTCTCTGACAATTTTGCTGCCACTGGAATTTACAGTGGGTTGTTTTCATTTGATTTTTGGTTTTTAGGGAATGCTTTTCCATTTTTCCTTTTGCATTTCATTCTGCTTCATAATTATGCAAACCATTTGGTGATTCCACAATTTGATATGGTTCTAAAATCAAATCTACCAAAAAGATATTCAAGGAGAGGCACCTGGGTGGCTCAGTCAGTTAAGCATCTGACTTTGGCTCAGTTCATGATTTCACGGTTTGTGAGTTCAAGCCCTGCATTGGGCTCTGTGCTGAAAGGGCAGAGCCCACATTGGATCCTCTGTCTCCCTCTCTCTCTGCCCTTCCTTTGCTCTCTCTCTCTCTCAAAAATAAATGTTAAAAAAAAAAAAGATATCCAAGGAAATCTAGGTTCTACAATCACCCCTTCTGATCTGTTATCTCCCTACTTCCGTTGTTACCCCACTATTCCTTTTCTTTTAAAAACATAAATAAAAATGTGGATATATTTGTATTCCTTCTGTTTTTTAATTTAACTTTATTTTTTACTTTTTAAAATTTACATCCAAATTAGTATATAGTGAAGCAATGATTTCAGTAGATTCCTTAATGCCCCTTACCCATTTAGCCCATCCCCCCTCCCACAACCCCTCCAGCAACCCTGTTTGTTCTCCATATTTTGTTTTGTCCCCTTCCGTGTTTCTATATTGTTTCCCTTCCCTTATGTTCATCTGTTTTGTCTCTTAAAGTCCTCATATGAGTGAAGTCATATGTTTTTTAAATTTTTTAAATGTTTCTTTAATTTTGAGAGAGAGCACAAGCAGGGGAGGGGCAGAGAGAGGGGCAGAGAGAGGGAGACACAGAATCCAAAGCAGGCTCCAGGCTCTGAGCTATCAGCATAGAGCCCAACACGGGGCTCGAACTCAGGAACTGCAAGATCATGACCTGAGCCAGATGCTTAACTGACTGAGCCACCCAGGTGCTCCTTTATTCCTCCTGTTTTTAAATTCCTCCTGTTTCCTCTGTCTTCCTTTTTTCACTTATCCATATATCCTAGAGATTACCATATTATAATGTAAAGAGTCCCCATTCCTTTCTACAGATGCACAGAAATGTATAGAGGTATATTTACTTTTTTTTTTGTAAATAAATTTGGATCTTACTGCATATAGAATTTTGCATCTTCTTTTTCATTAAGTATTTCATTAAGTATTAAAATAGCATTTCCCCTTTCAAAATTGTTTTTTAATGATTGCATAGTGTTTATATGCATATCATTGCATATGAAAGCACAAAATTTATTTTAAAATTCTTTGAAAGTGTCTCCATATATGTGGGTGTGTTTGCCTTGACCAGTGGTTCTTGAAGACTCTTCTGTTAGATTTCTAAGCTAGTTGCTATGGCCACACCCATTTTCTGGCATACTTTTCCCTCTGAAGTTACCTGAGACTCTAGGGAAGAAGGAAACAGAACTCTCTTCCTGCTTTGCAAAAGGAAAATTTACATCCAGCTTTCTCTTCTCCCCCCCCCC
>NW_024412403.1:6352615-6356160 GCF_014898765.1 Herpailurus yagouaroundi | reverse complement strand
CAGCTTTCTCTCCTAATATCCTTTCCCTGCCTCTGAGTGCTCTCCAGGCTCCTGGGAAATCTGAATTCTCTACTTGTCATAAAAATGTTAAAGATTCTTGTCTTAAAGAATCAAACTTAAGATTTGCTAGTTGAGGCTTGAAAGAGCTGTATTTCTTAAGTGTTTATCTAGTTTTTTCCAACTTGTTGGCAATTTTAGAAATCTTGAAGGCAGAAAGATAGCAAAAGTCTGAAAAAATAAATATTTTTAATTCTTATCTTTAAAGCACATTTAAAAATTTTTTATAGCGTTTATTTATTGGGGCACCTGTGTGGCTCAGTCGGTTAAGCGGCTGACTTTGGCTCAGGTCACGATCTCGCGGTTTGTGGGTTGGAGCCCTACGACTGGGCTCTGTGCTGACACCTCGGAGCCTGGAGCCTGCTTCGGAATCTGTGTCTCCTCCTCTCTGCCTCTCCCATGCTCATGCTCTGTCTCTCTCTCTCAATAATAAATGTTAAAAACATTTTAAATAAAATGTTTATTTATTTATTTATTTATTTATTTTCCCAACGTTTATTTATTTTTGGGACAGAGAGAGACAGAGCATGAATGGGGGAGGGGCAGAGAGAGAGGGAGACACAGAATCGGAAACAGGCTCCAGGCTCTGAGCCATCAGCCCAGAGCCTGACGCGGGGCTCGAACTCACGGACCGCGAGATCATGACCTGGCTGAAGTCGGACGCTTAACCGACTGCGCCACCCAGGCGCCCCTGTTTATTTATTTTTGAGAGAGAGAGAGAGACAGAGGGTGAGCAAGGGAGGGGCAGAGAGAGAGGGAGACACAGAAGCCGAAGCAGGCTGCAGGCTCCGAGCTGTCAGCACAGAGCCTGACACAGACTTGAACTCACAAATGGTGAGATCAGACCTGAGCTGAAGTCGGCCACTTAACCGACTGAGCCACCCACATGCCCCTAAAGCACACTTTAAAAGACAGTTTTGCAAGCATTTCCAAGTAGATTTTATTTATTATTTTAATGTTTCTTTTTATTTTGAGATAGTGTGAGCAGGGGAGGGGCAGAGAGAGAGGGTAAGAGAGAGAGAATCCCAAGCAGGGTCCGTGCTTAGCATGGAGCCTGCTACACATGGAGCCTGACACTGGGCTTGATCTCACAACCATTAGATCGTGACCTGAGCCAAAATCAAGAGTTGGGCACTTAACCAACTGAGCCAGCCAAGGTGCCCCAATTCAAGTACGCCTTAAAGTGAATTTGTGGGCCATTAAAATAACTAAATATTTTAATGATGTAAGTTAATTTCCAAATTTGAAAACTTAGTTTGGCTTCCATTAAGATGGTAACGAAATACAGTAATATTAATTCATGGGATGAAGTGGGGGTGGAAACAGGAAGTTTTGTTAATGAAGAGTGTAGAGCTTTAACTTCTAGTGACAGCACACGCTCACCAGGCTGTGAACCCACCCTCGTAATTTCAGATCCTCTATCTGTTCCAATGGTCTAGGGAAAAAGTTAATTTGAGAAAGATTCCCAAAGTTAAATAATTTAAAGAATAGCTCTGATATTTTGGGAAGCAGAACTGAACAAATTTTGTTACATTTTGCTTTAAAGAAGTACCTTAAGTTTTTGTTGAAGGCGTTTTATTTCCATTTGCAGAGTCTTTGTAGCTGCCTGGGCTGCTAACGTCTTCCGGTTCTCAGTGGCCAACTGCCGATTAAAGACTCTATTGTTCAGCCTCAACTGTTTTTCCAAGCTCTGAAAACAGTATATATTTTAACTCTTCTGTAACCAATGTAGTATTGTTAACAAAGTTCAGCTGTAATGGAACTAATTGCCTTTACGAGAAGTGCACAGTTTTAACTTAATACAACTTTAGCGCACGACCGGTGCAGGGGACATATGTTAGAGCTGAACATAACCACACGCACAAATACAAAAGCCGAAAAACCCACATGTTCCAACTCTAGAGAATAAATATGTTTGGAACCCAATGATTTTCACACCCCTGATTTTGATTAAAAACATAACCTTTGAACACTTCCTGAAAATTAATAAATATAACCAACGCCATACTTTAAAACTCAACCCAGGTGGCTGTGCCAACTCCAAGACCTGCTAACGCTGCAGGTGCGCACCGGGCCCTGGCCCGCCTCGTCCGCCGTGGGGCGGGCCAGCAGCAGGGCAGCCGCGCATGCGTGAGTCTCGGATGCCTGGTCCCGGAAGCTCCCGCAGGGGTCACAGCCCCGCCCCTTCCCCCCCCCCTCCCCCCCGGGATAAAGGAATTCCCTGTCAGGGATTCCCTCCCCAGGGCTAAAGGAATTCTCAGACCAGGAGAGGTTGGGCAGCTGCAGGCCATCCGTGCCCAGGGCTCACTGGTGCGCGGGCACCTCCTCAGCAGTTTTGCAGAACTCTTTGATCTGGACTTTGACAGAGGCTTGACCAAAAGGCCTTTTCTTTCCTTTTGTCTTTTTTCCCATTAAGTGCATTTCCCCCCATATTAATATTAATACTCTGTCATTAAAGAAAAGTGGGCAATATGGTAAGCTGAGAGGATGAAATAATCAGTAAAAATCCCAGTCCCCAAAGTATTAACACTAAAGAAAAATACCGACATGTTTTGTTTGGCTCGTCAACATTTTCTCCCCCAGCAAATGCCCTACAACCAACCAAATGCTTCTGATAAGAAAAGGGTTCATGAATTCTTTTTGGTTTTGGTTACAGCTACAAAAAACATGAATTCACATGTATACATAAAAAATAGGTAGGTGAGATACAACTACATTTACTTGACAGACGTGAGCTAACATGGGTCCGCTATTAACACAGGAGGCCAAATAATCGGACTTTTCTACATTATTTATGTGACTGAAAATGCGGCTGCTCGTCATTTTCTGTAGTTCACATATCCACTTCGTGGGAGGAAGTTCTCCTTGAAAATAGAGGATTTTTACCAAAGAAGAAATAAATAATAAGGAAGTGGATGAAATGAACTTGATATTTTCTTATTATTTCAAGTTTGTAAAAAATACTTGCCTCTCACCATCATTTAAATAATAAGGAATTAAACAGTAACCTAATTTTATTTATGTTTATGTCCGTAGAGACCAAGAACTAACACACAAAAAATTCTCAGTATAATCAGGATGTTCCCCCAAATCATCCCTCATAGAGCAGTCTCCAAGACTTTGACACCCACGTGCTATTCTAGAAAATCAGCCCATTCATTAGATGATTTTAGTTCCTTTCCCCCTCCTCAGTTCCCAGGAGCATTCTCCGGGAAACACTTCTGTTTCCAGCCTACCAACAATGTCTCTGCGGTAGTGACTAGACAGCTGACCAGGGGGAGTGCAAGGAGAGGGGCTGGAGACATGCGGGGGGGGGGGGGGCAGGCTTTTAGGGAAGCGGGTCTTTAATAAACAGATTCGAGGAGAAGAAGGTTGGCTTCTAAGAGGTTTCACACAACCCAACCCAACACCTTTCCAGCACATGAGCACACTTACAGAACGGTCATTTCCAGACAAACGAGCCTGGCCACAACAGAAGGGACATCCCC
>NW_024412403.1:6288823-6352515 GCF_014898765.1 Herpailurus yagouaroundi | reverse complement strand
CCCCCCCCCCCCCCCCCCCCCCCACCGCCGCACTGGATGCCATCACTGGTGTGGCCTGTGAGCAAAGCAGCTGGGAATGCTTCACTGCACGGGGGCAAGTGTGACACACGTGTACTCTGCATATTGTTCTTGGGACATTACAATTTCTAGGCTTCTGAAATACGGACCTGTATTTTTTTGTTGTTTGCCTCTGTTTTCGTTGTGAGAACAGACAATTTTTGAGTGAGTTCTTCCCTCTCTGCAAGATTTTTGTCTTCAGAAAGCCTCTGCAGCTCCTGCAAGGAGTCTTTAGTCTTCAGCAGCTCACTGTCGGTTTCTCGAAGTTTCCTGGATGCGCTTCTTTCCTTTTCCTGGGATTTCCTAAGTAGCTGCCTTAAGTTTTTTACTTCATTCTGATGTTTTACCATAATTTGAGGTAGATTATTTTGTGAATTCTCATATTTCCCTATTGCTTTCAAGTGCCTAAGCTGAAGATGTTTCAAAAATTGGTTTTCTATGACCGTGGCTTCCAATTTACGACGTATATCGCATAGTTCGTTTTTGAGCTCTTTAATCTTCTGGAGCCTTGCTGAGAGGATGCGATGAGTCACAGCATCTCTTCTTTGGGCAATCACATTGTTCTGAGCATTTAAAAGTGGCGCATTCCAGTTGTGCTTTCTTTCAACTGAGATCTCCTTCCGGCCTGCGTGAGCAGATAACCCAGTTTGTTACTAGTCATATAGATAGAGATATGCAGATATGCGCATATGTGTGACCCCCACCTGCACCCCGCACACATACAAGGCAAACGAACATGTAATATAGACGTGCTTCAGGTAGGGACTTCATATATAGACACCTCATTTCAGGTCAGTAGTCGTCTTTTTTACAGCTAGGGATTATGACTCATTTGTCTAAGGTCACAGAACCACAAAGTGGCATAGAATGGATGGAAAACCAGGCTTTCTTTGACTGTAAAACCTGTACTTATTTCTATTATTAAAGTTCTATTAAAAACCACAATAATAGATAACATTTACTAAGGGCTTACCACATGTTAAGCATTGAACTAAATGCTATATGTAGATTATCTGATATAATCCTTCCAATAATATGTTATGAGGCAATTCGAGTGTAACATGAGAGCCCAGTGTTATATATGAAGATCTCCTATATTCAAAAAGAGCCTTAGAAAGCCATTGAACTGCTTAGACTGTGTGTACGGATATTCCATTTCTCAGTAAATCCAACATAGCTAAGTTTTCCTGTTACCTTGGGCTCTAAAGGAAGTAGTTAGTTGGCTTGTATTCAGAAGTCTATTTCAAACAAAATGTATCTAAACAATGTCGCATCAAGCTTATATAACTGAGTTGTGTCAAATGTATGTGTAATGTCACTGCATTATTATCCCATTTTAAAGATGAACAAACTGATGCTTCGCGACATCCCTGCTTGATGGGCACACAGCTAGTCAGTGGTGAAATGGAACCCATGTCTGTGTGCCTGTGCTACTGCCCCATATGTATGTGCATTTGCATGACACTTACATGTGTTTATGTGCATACTGTGTATGTGCGTGTGCATGTTAGTATATCTATATTCTTTTTTTAGTTTATTGATTTATATTGAGAGAGAGAGAGAGAGAGAGACTGCATGAGCAGGGGAGGGGCAAAGAGAGAAGAGAGAGAGAATCCCAAGCAGGCTCCACCCTCCCAGCATGGAGCCTGACTCAGGGCTTGATATCATGAACCGTGAGGTCATGACTTGAGCTGAAATCAAGAGTCAGATGCTTAATCAACTGAGCCACCCAGGAGCCCCTAGTATATCTGTATTATGAGAGAGACTGAAAATGGATTCTAGAATCTAAAAAAAAATATGGTCCTCATCCTGGAGAGAGAAAGCATCTAGTGGCCAGTGTCACTGGAGTCCTAGCCTTAAGCTGTTGCCCACATGTGGACACGTCACCTGAGACACGGCTTAATATGTTTGGTGTAGGTGGTGGAAAAGGTGATTCTGCCTGTGATGGAAATCACGAGCCAACAGAAATGGCTTCCTGGGGACAAGGCATCTCAATTGTGACTGTGACAGAACACATAGATGTGGCAACGATTACAGTATCCGTATCACATCAGTAATCAATGGGCGGTCTTTACAACTGTGCCCCCACAGGTCTTTATTTTCCCACTGGGAACGATTCAGTAAAGGCTGTGGTTGAACGTTTGAGTATTTTGGAATAGGTTTTTGAGCACATTGAAAATTGGAAAGCAGAGGTCAACCTCTGAGGCTGGGCACTGGCTGGGAAAGGCCCAGACCCAGGTGGATCAGGCTGGATTAAAACAGGGGGTGGGGTGGGGTGGGGACTGTCACGTTCTACACCACGTCCAGCATGACCGAAACTTGACTCCCAACTTACAATGTCTCACTACTCTTGGGTGATGTGTTTCACGGAGGAGAGAGGGCTCTCCCTGAGACTAGAAGGATGAGGGTGGTGGGTTCTGTGGGCTGTGGAGGCTTATGTCCCTGACATATGCTGTGCTCAAGTGACGGGAGGACAGAGGCAGCATGAATGGGTGCTTGGGGACTAATCCCTGTGGCCATGCGCACACCTGCCAAGGTCCCAGGTTGAGATGTACGTACAGGGCATGTGTACTTTGAAAACAGGAGGTGACCCCATGTGCTTGGACAAGGAATGTTTGTGATGCAAATGAAGGACCAGAAGCCCTTCCCCAAGTGTCCGGTCTGTGTAGAGCCACCCAAACTCCCTCCTTCCCCCAAACACATCTGAGACTGAATTGTTTGCCTACCCTAGCTGGTGCTTGGGGGAGGAGGAACCAGATTTACTTGCTTCAGAAGATAAACATACCACTTGTATTTGAGTGACATAGAATAAATTTATTCTATAGACATTATGCATACTTGTATACTAATCAAGGTTATGGAAAACGGAAATAGAGTTTAGTCCTTAATGATTTTGCATCTCATTATACTAACCCCTGCCTGGTAAGAATGACCAAATTTATCATTTCTATCTCATTTCATGTAGTGAGGCAGATTTAGCCCAATGATTAAACTACTCTTAATGAAGTGACAAAATTAATTTTGGCTGCTCCCAATTTATGACCAGGTGTTTCGCATAAAGAACTCAATAAATACTTGTGGAATAAATAAATGAGGAAGCAATTTTTAAAAGTTAAATTGTCAGGCACTTAGAACTCAAAGTGCAGTTCGTGTGGAAATAGTTTTATAAATGCTAACAGCCTTTCATACAGCCCCACGGAAGTGTAGAATCAATACAAAGTGTAGTGTATAGATCTATGATCCCTGTCATAAAACCTTGGAGCCAGACTGTTTCTGAATTATTATTATTATTATTATTATTATTATTATTTTGGTGCATATACAGTATTTCCCATAGAATTTCCAGTAGGGCTGGGAATAGCATACTTTAATCAAAGAATATTTTTGTGAAATATGTGGCTATTCACACTAACTGAAATAAAGATCAGTCTCATGTTAGTTCAGATCTGGTTTTTGTTGCTGAATCAGTTTAGGTACCAAAGATATAAAAACTGTTTGTTTTTCAGAGTTTTGTAAATTCAGACGTGGATAGGGGATCATAACCACGATGGAGCCTAACCACGATGTAGTTTCTGTTGTGATAATCTCTTCCAAATGCCACAAACAGACTTCTTTTGACAGAGTCCCATGTGACAGAAGGAACTAGGCTTTTCATCTTCTACCCTCGGCCTTGACCGTGAGCATAAGACTCCTACCTCTCTAGAAAAGGAGCTTTTAGCCTTTTGAGAATCTGGTGGAAGCTCATGGGTCCTTCTCCCTAGAAGAGTTCACAAATGTAAATAGACATATGGGGCGCCTGGGTGGCGCAGTTGGTTAAGCGTCCGACTTCAGCCAGGTCACGATCTCGCGGTCCGTGAGTTCGAGCCCCGCGTCGGGCTCTGGGCTGACGGCTCGGAGCCTGGAGCCTGTTTCTGAGTCTGTGTCTCCCTCTCTCTCTGCCCCTCCCCCGTTCATGCTCTGTCTCTCTCTGTCCCAAAAATAAATAAACGTTGAAAAAAAAAAACGACTAAGATGAAGAATCCTTACCCTATAGCTGGGAAGAAGGGGACCTGAAGGTTCTAGATGACTCTGAGGTAGCAGAGGGAGTCCTAGGCACACCTGGTCACAGGGGGCTGGCGGGGGGGAGACACGGGGTACACCTGACAGCAGACATGCTGTCCACATAGTATTGACGTAGTTTCCAGCTGTTCACTGATGGCAGTTCTGATGGCCACAGCCGAAGAAAGTTTCAGCCATTTCCATATTAGGAATATTTATAAGCCCAGGATTGCCTAAAATGGGAGGAGGTGTTCACAGTCTGGGCAGGGAGGCAGGGAGTGAGGTCAAGGACATCACAAGGCTACTTCCATTTGGACAGTTAGGAACTGGTGTCGGTACTCTTACGGTCCACAAGGGAATGAATGACCTTGTTAACAGCCTTTTGAACCACCTCTGTCTCAAAAGATGATCTTTGCCTCACCGGACTTGTAGACCATCCTCTTGGGGTGCTGACTCGGGTATTTACAGTTCATTGGCAATTCAAACCTTGATTCTTCAGCTGGGATGCGAGGCAAGAGGCCAGCAAAGTCCAAGTGTCGTGGTACTCTGTAACAAGGCCACCTGTTAACTAAAAACGGAACTAACCTCACTAGTAGGCTCCAGCAGGGTAAGTTGTACAAGAGGGCTAGGTTTTATGTTTTCAGCCTAACTTCCTGCCATCTTGTAATCATTCCCAATTTCTCTATTTCCTTCCATACAAGTTCATTTATAAACACATATTTGAAATAGGGGACAACAATAAAACTGAATAGGGACGACTTCAAATACTAGTGCATTAAATAATAATGTCATTGGGAACAGAAGTTTGGTCTTGCTTGGGAAATTTTGCTTCTTACCTTTAGGTTGGGAGACTTTAGAGACATTATACGTTTTCTTCTCATTCTTTTTTTCTCTTATCATAGTCTTCTCTAAATAATTTCTATTACGAGCTGTTTCAGAACATTCAGAGAGAAAGTCTTCTGAATAATCACAGGGAGAACTTAAACTTCTGCAGGAACACTGAGATCTGCTGTAATCCACACTCCTATCAGAAGCGTGACTGGGGCTGCCTCTTGAACAGTCACCTGCGTCCTGGGTTCCCGTGCATTCTGCAGACCTCCTCCTGGGTCCTAAGGCCACACAGGGGAGGTGCTCATCTACACTTGTTTCTGCTGGATCAGCCAGAGACATAGCAAAACCTGATAGGAGAAAAGTGTTTTCAGATTTATAGCTATTGACATTAAAATGAACCTCTGCTTTATTATATTTAACTATAAGTGGATCATTAGGAATGGGAAACACCACATCTTGTGGAAGTATTTTCTGGAAAAAATCTCAGTTGGGTTTTGTTTTTTTCTTTGACATAAAATGTAAGACCCCTGAGACAAACTGGTGAGACTCTATTCACAGGTAATACAAGACAAAGTTCACATCAGAGGACAACAATGACAGTAATTTGTGAATTAGTGAATTACATCTTCATTCTCTAAGAATGTTGCAAGATTTTGCCTTGAAGAAAACGACAGTACTTGGTAAGCTTGGATGGCTGGTATGAAATGCAATACTTAGGAAATTCAGACATATTTGTGGAGATGGACACACTTTTATTTATTAGTGATGAAATTACACTTTTGAGATGAAACATATAGCATAGAATATAACAAATTAATCTACTACTTTTTTAGAGTTAATACTTGTTTTAAATTAAGAGTAATAGTGGATCCCAGGGATATAAACTTGATCCATAATTACAAGGCTTGTCATATTTTAATTTAAAAAATGTGCTTTCCTTTCTGTGCTCCATTTGGACTATTATAACATGAATAGGACCTCCCCCGATTACAGCTACATGATGACAGAAAACAATTCAGGAAAAAATGTGATTTGCATGGAAAATCATCCCATTGTTGGAACCTTTTTGAAGACAGTCCACCCAGTGGAAAATTTACATTTGTTTAATAAAGAACTGATCATACTTTTGCAGCTACACAAAGACCAAACTTTTATAATAATGGATTTGGAAAAATCAAAACCAAGTTTGTCTAATTATTAGAAATTCAATCATTCAATGTGAAAAATCAAAACCTTACTTGGGAGTTAAACAAGACTAAAGCGGACTTCAAAGCGATGTGTTTAAAAACTAAAAATGAAATGAAATTTGATGATGCGATCCTAATTTCTCATCAGGGACGAAAGCTACCATGTAGTCCAAAGTCCTTGTAACCAAAGGCCATGACTGAAAAACTAATTAAGACCCAGACGTAGTCACTTTTATTTCGGTTAGATTTGGTTCAAATTAAGTGCAACAGAAGGTTTAATAAACATAGCAGGTCTTCATTTGTAGGTCAGGAATGTTTTACTGCAGTGAATTACTCCCCAAAGCAACGTCACACATCACTGCAGGGTTCTATGCATCTAGAATAACTTCTCGGCACTTTGCTGCTAGCACCTGCTTGACATTCAGTGAAAACAAAGGTACTGTAGTTTACTTCCACTTTATTTTTAAATTCTTGGTATAGAGCCTAGGCAGTAGTATTGAACTTGATTCAGCTGAATAATCTGTGTGACCAGTAAGGCTAGATGACAAGGTCTCTCACACAGACTCTCCTACACACGCCCCACGAGGTCTGCAATCCTCCATCCAGATTCTTGTTTGATCTAAGGACCCTGGGAGACATGATGGCCCACAGCTAAATGCACACTCCCTAAGAATACAAAAGTTTCACAGGAAAGTTCTCTGAGGTACAATGAGTCCAGCTCCAAGATAGCTCAGGACAGCGACTATACGTAGCTTTCACATGCCCTTGTCCATGGTTAATATACAAAGACTAGATTCCAATATACACAAGCTTTTTTTTCTTTATTTTTTAAAGTAATCTCTGGACCCTACCTGGGGCTTGAACTCACCACCCCCGAGATCAGGAGTCGCATGCTCCACTGACTGAGCCAGCCAGGCGCCCCTGTACCCAAACTTTTGATACTGTTGGTAAGCCTTTAGTCATCTGACATGAGAATTTAAAATGGACAGAATGTGAACTCAGACACAAGGAGGCTCTGGAATCCTCTATGATGCCGCTGTGGGAAGGCACAGAATACCAGTTCTGTTTTGACAGCAGTTCAAAACAAAGGAACCCATCTCCCAGGTCTTTACAGGGGTTATTGTTTTCATTCAACACCCCCACTTCTTCTGTTTCATCAAGAAGGCAGAAGAGAAATGAGCTGCCACCAGACCCTTCCCAACAGGGATCTAACGTCACTGGCTCTACTGAGAGTTTTTGTTTTTTTTTCCCGAGTCAGCTTCTGCCTCTTTCTGCATTGGCTGGTCTGTCAAGCTTTCTCCTCTTCTGATGAAATACATGAGGCAGTTCACCATCTCCCTACTACAGAAATCTTAGCCCAAATAATCCTAATAACATTAGTACCGTACTTAATATTTAGCGAGTGTTTTTACTTCACCCAAGCTGTGTTTGCATCATCTCATCCTGGCCACGTGAAGGGAACAGGCTCAAGCAGGTTAAGCAGTTGTCCCTGTTTTCTTGCTTCCAGGTCAGGACTTTTTTCATTAAGCATTACAACTGCAAACATCACACTGGTGGTAACATCATACATCCTAAGGTAAAGAATTGATCTTTCCAGATGCATTCTGCCATGTAACAGTGGGTAGATGCACAGGCAAAGATCCTTACTTCTGAACCTTTGCAGATGGATTAAGAAGAGACCAAGTTGTTGGTGTACAAGATCCTGAAGGACCAAAAATGCTCTGCTGTGGCCCTCATGGTCTTGCCTGTCCTTGACCCTAGGAGCTGTCCCTCCTCACCTCTTCCCTCTCCTGACTTTAGCCCCTAACTTCCTCCATGCATCTTGTTAAATCCAAATCACTGCAAGAAGCCAATGGCTGGTAATCTGTGAGACAAATTTTTGACCAGTTGTTGGCTGACCTCTGCTGCTAAAGCCCTGTAAAAATTCCCTCCTCCTTGGGAATGCAAGCTGGTGCAGCCACTCTGGAAAACAGTATGGAGGTTCCTCAAAAAACTAAAACTAGAACTGCCCTACGACCCAGCAGGGGCACTACTAGGCATTTATCCACGAGATACAGGTGTGCTATTTCGAAAGGACACATGCACCCCCATGTTTATAGCAGCACTATCGACAATAGCCAAAGTATGGAACGAGCCCAAATGTCCATCGATGGATGAATGGATAAAGAAGATGTGGTATATATATATACAGTGGAGTATTACTCAGCAATCAAAAAGAATGAAATCTTGCCATTTGCCACTATGTGGATGGAATGGGAGGGTATTATGCTAAGTGAAATTAGAGAAAGACAAAAATCATATGACTTCACTCATATGAAGACTTTAAGAGACAAAACAGATGAACATAAGGGAAACAAAAATATGAAAACAGGGAGGGAGACAAAACAGAAGAGACTCATAAATATGGAGAACAAACTGAGGGTTACTGGAGGGGTTGTGGGAGGAGGGATGGGCTAAATGGGGAAGGGGCTTAAGGAATCTACTCCTGAAATCATCGTTTCACTATATGCTAACTAATTTGGATGTAAATTTTAAAAAATAAAAAATAAAATAAAATAAAATTCCCTTCTCCTTCCTCAGAACTCTCCTTTGAGACAGCCATCCCAGTATTGTAGGATACAGGCTTAATTCAAGAGTGTTTTTCATTTATAGTCACAAACTGTCCAATGCTACAAGAGTGGGAGTGTGACAGTCGAAGGTGGTGGACAACTTGAAGGCAGGCTGACGTGGGCTTGAACCTAAGTCTGTCAGTTAGTGAAGTGATATTGGCCACCTATAAGACATGAATAACAACACCGATTCCATAGGGTTATCACAGGGAGAAATGAGATAGTGTTTGTAAATATCTATCATGGCACCTGTCCCATAGCACGCCATCAGCAAATACTAGTTGCCTCTTGGAAGAGTAATTCTTGAACACACACCAGGACCCTCGAGGGCCCTGCTCGTGTCTTTATGTGAGAGATGCAACCAAGAGTCAGTCTGTTTCCACATCAACTATTTTACTGGGAATGATTGCTTGACAAATGGCATTTGACTGAAAACTCTCTGAAGACAGAGTGTGTCGTTTCTGTTGTAACTTCAGGCCACCTACTGCTGCCTCACAACCAAAATTTGTAACCACTTGAATACGGATCACCACCATCACCCCCCTACACTGTATGCCAAGCACAGAGGCAGCAGCTTCCATATGGCGGCTGACTTCATCATGCACAACCCTGTGCAATAGGGATCAGTCATCGTATTTTACTGTTGAGCAAACTAAGTAAGGCTCAGAAACGTCAAGTAACCCGTCTGAGGTCACAAAGCCAGTGAGGGGGAGAACTCAGTTTTTAGGCCAGGTCTGTCTGCTGGGTTTTTTTCACCGTACCATACTACTTGACCCCAAATGGACATAATTTGACCCAACTTAATTGTCACTGCAACTGTAAAATGTTAAAGTATGTCAAGACCTGTGATAAACCTATGAGGATCACTCATTCTTCAGCTTTTCATGTTTTACCTCTAGTCTAGAGTCCAAAATCTGAGACTATATTGAAACCAATCACGTATCCCTTAACCTTTTAGATTAATCAGTACAACTCACTCAGAATCTGACATGACGGGAACAGTGAGAGATACAGATAAGGAAGTTAGGGTGAAGGAGTGTTTTTTTCCGTTCCTAGATTAGAATATTGAGGTTTGGTGATGCGCTTGTACTCCATGTACAACTTTTTTAAGTTTATTTTTATTTTGAGAAAGAAATAGAGAGCAGGTAGGGGAGGGCCAGAGAGGAAAAGAGAGAATCCCAAGGCTCTGAGCTCTCAGCACAGAGTCCAATGCTGGGCTTGAACTCACACATACGAGATCATGACCTGGGCCAAAGTCAAGAGTTGGATGCTCAGGTGCCCCATACACGTACAATTTTTTAAAAGAAATATTCCCAGGGCTTCTGGGTGGTTCAGTTGGTTGAGCATCTGACTTTGGCTCAGGTCATGATCTCATGGTTCACGGGTTCAAGCCCCATGTCGGGCTCTGTGCTGACAGCTCAGAGCCTGGAGCCTGCTTCCGATTCTGTGTCTCTGTCTCTCTCTGACCCTTCCTTACCCACACTCTGTCTGTCTGTCTGTTTGTCTCTCTCTCAAAAATAAGTAAACGTTAAAAAAAATTTGAAGAAAAATAGGGGTGCCTGGGTGGCTCAGTTGATTAAGCGTCCAGCTTCAGCTTAGGTCATGATCTCATGGTTCATTAGTTCGAGCCTCACATCAGGCTCCGTGCTGACAGCTCAGAGCCTGGAGCCTGCTTTGGATTCTGTGTCTCCTTCTCTCTCTGCCTCTCCCTTTCTCACATTCTGTCTCTCTCTCTCTCTCTCAAAAAGAAATAAACATTAAAAAAATTTTTTTATTAAAAAAATAAACTAGTCCCTCTGAATCACATGCTTACGTAGGGCTAAAACGAGTTGATTGCCCCATGTCTGATACAGCAGAGAACTAGCCATCCTGGTCTCTTTGTTTAATAAACATTGATGTAACAGGAAAAAAAAAAAAAAAAAAAAAGGACAAAATTCTAATTGAAATCCATTGGAGCCAAATAAGCCTTAGTATCTATAAACAGCCTCGCTCTTAAAATAATTCTGTGATTAAAATGTACTCTAATAGAAGGCTTTATAGGTTTAGCTATGGAAAAGAAGGTGGATTTGAAGTCATTATTGCTCTCCCCACATAGATTTGCAAGAGCCATAAGCCTCTGTTTTTGGCTGAATTGTCCAATGTATACAATCTCCTGTGGGTCTCTATTTTGCAAGGTCCCTATAGCTAGGAGGCAGTAACTATAGCTCCTTTAAAATGCTTGAGAAAATCGCATACAATTAAAAACATCCCAGTGAGAAGATGCCATATTAGCAAAGTTGTCCGTAATCTTTCCTGCTCAATAATTCACCGAATACAATCGGTATCATTTCCACATGATGGGCCAAAATGCAGTCTTATATAGAAAGTATTTTTGTGAGTGTGTGGGATGGGTGGGTAGAAAATTCATCATTGTCACCAATTATCTAGTGGATGTACTGTCAGCTTGTTTTCAATAAATTTCTATAGAACATGGTATGAGACACAGTTATTTTACTCTTGATCACTATTATAATCTAATCTATTTCACTGAAAATATAAGCAATTTTGGATTAATTACCGGGTTCACTGATCACTCTCATAAATAAGCACAAATATCTAAGAATTACAAGCTGTAATTTCAATCCATATCCTTAAGATGTTAATTTTTTTTTGTAATTTACTAAACTTAAGAGTTGTCATAAATGTTTTACACAGTGCTATATTCTTTTGAAACAATACATTTACAACCTGGTACAGCCAGGAGATGAGCTGGCTGTCCCAGTGATTTCCTACAACTCATGAATGTCAGTTGTTTATTAATATCAGCTTTTAGGTACACATGATGTGCTTCTTTCTGCTGTAACAAATAGGCCATTGTTCTTAATGTTAATAGCAGTCTTCGACAAAAAAACGGTCATAAGAGACACAGGGGACCAGAGGGTTTCCTATGAAGCAGTTCAGTAACGATGGTACCAACTTAATAAACTTAAATGAATTTATTAGGTGAGTCACCAACATTTCAATCATCATTTTTAATGCATCCAGTAGGTCAACTTATTTGGCTTACTAAGAGTATATATAAGGAAACAAATTCCTAAGCAACTGAGATGCAACTGTTTTTTTTCAATCTTTTATTGAGTACATAGAAATACAGTATGAAATATGATAAACTGCACATATTTAAAGCGTACAATTTGATAATGCTAGACATGTGTATATACTCGTGGGACTACCACCATGATCAGTAGAGCCTACCTACAAAGTTTCCTTCGACCCCTGTGAGGTTCCTTTCTCCCATCCCTCCCTGCTCCTCCCTTTCCCCCCACGTGACCACTGACTGTTTGGTCACTCTAGGTTTGCATCTTCTACAGCTTTCTATAAATGGAGTCATACAGTATGTACTTTTGTTTGGCTTGTCTTCTTCGCTCAGCATAACGATTTTGAGATTCATCCAAGTTACTGTGTATATCGGCAGTTCATCCCCCCCCCCCCATCTCATCCGCGGTTAGTATCCAATTGTGTGACCACACCACAATTTGTTTATTCGTTCACCTGCTGATGGACTTTTCAGCTATCTTCACTGTTGGGCCATTACAAATAAAACAGCTATGGGCATTCATACCCGGGTCCTATGTATAGACATAGGATTTCTTTTTTTGGCGGGTAAATACCTAGGGGTGGGTTGGCTGGACTGTATGGTGAGTGCACGTTTACCTTCTTAAGAAGCTGCCAGACGGTTCTCCACAGTAGCTGCACCATTTGGCGTTCCGGCCAGCGGTGCATGAGCTCCCGCTGCTCCACATTCCTGCTAACACTTGATATGATCACTCTTTTTAGTTTTATTTAGAAAAAAATAATAAATAAAATAAAAACCTAATAGGTCTGTTTAGGGATACCCTATATGGCTTTAGTTTGCATTTCCCAAATGACGGATAATATTGAACATCTTTTCACGCGCCCATTTGCCATCCTTGGGTCTTCTTTTTTGGGGGGATGGGGAGATGAAGTATCTGTTCAAATCTTCTGTCCATTTGTAAATTGGATTGTTGGTTTTCTTATGGCTGTGTTTTCAGAGCTCTTTTATACTCTGGACATAAGTCTGTTACTGGATACATGTTTGTAAATATTTTCTCCCAGCCTGTGGCTTGTGTTTTCATTCCCCTAAAAGTGTCTGCAGATGTTTTTAATTTTGATGAAGCCCAAATTACCAATTTGTTCTTTTACTGATTCTTCTGGTATTGCATCTAACACATTTTTACATAGCCCGAGGCCACAAAGATTTTTCTCCCAGAAATTTTATAATTTTGTTTTACTTTGATCCATTTTGAATTAATTATCAGAAATTGACCAGAGTTTTTTGTTTGTTTGTTTGTTTTTTTTTTTAAATAAGGATATTTAGGGGCTCAGTCGGTGAAGTGTCTGACTTCGGCTCAGGTCACGATCTCGCAATCCATGAGTTCGAGCCCCATGTCGGGTTCTGTGCTGACAGCTCAGAGCCTGGAGCTTGCTTTGGATTCTGTGTCTCCCTCTCTCTGCCCCTCCCCTGCTCGCACTTCATCTCTCTCTCTCAAAAATAAATAAATGTTAAAAAAAAAATAAATAAATAAGATAAAATAAAATAAGGACATCAATTGTTCCAGCACCATTTCTTGAAAAGACCAACACTTTTTGCACTGAATTGCCTTTGTACCTTTATAACTGAGATGCCGTTTGTGAGTCTATTTCTGAGCTCTCTCTGGCTCTGCTCACCTAGTTCTCTATCTTTACATTGACACTTTACACACCTTTCTTGTTACTGCAGCTCTATAATTAATCTTTTAAAAAATTATTATTTTAATGTTTACTTTTGAGAGTGAGACAGAGTGCGAGCGGGGAGGGACAGAGAGGGAGACACAGAAGCCGAAGCAGGCTCCAGGCTATGAGCTGTCAGTACTGAGCCTGATGTGGGGCTCAAACTTATGAACCATGAGATCATGACCTGAGCCGAAGTCAGATGCTTCACCGACTGAGCCACCCAGGCACTCCAATAATTAATCTTAAAATGGGATAGCATTAGTTCTCCAACTCTCTTCTTTCTTTTCAAAGTTGTTTGGCCATTTTATTTAGGTCTCTGAGTTTCCATGGGAATGTTAGAATCAGCTTGTCAGTTCCCTCAGAAAAGCCTCATGGAATTGTCATTGTGATTGTGAGTCTACAGATAAATTCATGGAGAACTGACACCCTGACAAAAACAGCTCTGGTTTGTTAGGCCATCTTCTGTAGTTTGTAGTGCATAGATCGCTTACATATTTTTTTTCAGATTTATCCCTAACTATTTCATATTTTTGATAACTGCTATTATACAGGTGTTAAGTAGTATTATCTTTTAATGTCAATTTCCAATTGTTTGCTGCTAGTATATAGAAAAACAATTGATGTTCGTGTATTGATGTCGTATCCTGTAAACTTGATTATTGGTTCTGGTAGCTGTTTTATAGATTTCATCACAGATGATGATGTCATCTGTAAATAAAGAGGGTTGAATTCTCCTTTTCTAATATGGACCCTTTCATTTCTTTTTCTTGCCGGACTGGTTGGCAGAATCTCCAGTACAATGCTGGACAGAAGCGTTGCTAAGAGTTGATGTCCTTGTCTTGCCTTGGAGCTGAGAAGGAGACTGTCCAGTCTTTCACCAGTAAGTGTGATGTTAGTTGTAGGTTTTTCCTTTATTAGACTGAGGAAGTTCCCTTCCATTCATTATTTATCTAGGGAATTAAGGCAAATCTAGAGGGAAAAGTGGGAAGAGAGGGGTTATCAAGAGAGAGGGGGAATAAATAAAAGGGAGAAGCAGAGAAAGTTAGGATATGAGGGAAGTCCATTTGGGGCTCCTGCTGAAAGTCTAGGGAATATCCACCAGGGAAACCCTTTCGCCTCCCAGCTCAGGAAGTGGACATCTGCCTCATACAGTACAAGCAGGCACTACATGCTAGAACACAGAAACAATGCTTTAGTTTCCCAAACCAGTTCTATTCCTGAATCTTTCTGTAAGAACCACTTTGGGCTCCCTTAGATTCTGTCTGTACTACACTGGTTTTAGGAAAGGGTAGTCAGGCACTATCTGGAAGACTAGGAGGCTTCTTTGCTGGTTGTCAAGGGGCAGAGGCCACATCCCTCGTGTCGTCTACTGAATGGTAACAATCACCTAACTGTAGACCTTCAGTCAGCTTGGGAAACCACCAGGTGATTCCTCTACATTGTCACTTTTCCTTCCCTAGAGAGCCCTGGAGCATGCCAGTGCCTCCTGTGATGAAGAAGGGGGTCCTCATATACCTTTCTGAGGCTGTCTTTGGAATGTGCTCAGTGTGAGTGGTAGCTTCTCAGATGGCTCCCACAGACTCCCACTTCCTGGGACTCATGTCCTTGTGTGATCCCCTTCCCTACGGTGTGACTCAGATGTCACTTTCAAGATGAGATTAACTAAAAGGCTTTGATTTCTGTCATCACCTTCTCTTTTTCTCTCACTTGCTCACATTGATGGAAGCCAACTGCTATGTTGTAAGCAGACCCATGGAGAAGTACACATGACAAGAAACTAAGGCCTCAGGCCAACGGCCAGGGAGGAACTGAGACCCTCAGTTGAACAGGCTGTGAAAAACAGAATCCTACCACCAACTGCTGGAGTGAGTTTGGAAGCCTGGAACTACCCCCACGTGGGTCTGGGGGTTACTACAGCCCAAACTGACGTGTTGACTACAGCCTGAAGAGACATCCTGAGCCAAGGAACCCAGCTATGCCGATTCCTGACCCAGAGAATAAGAAGCGTTTGTCGTCGTTTTCCACCCAGTAAGTGTTCATTTGAAATTGGAGACAGAAAACTTCTGTGTCAATCTACTTTAGGAGGTTACAAAATCAACAGTGATCTTGCAGAACATGGGAGAATAGGGTTTAATGCTAAATATCTTATTTAGGTGAACAGATGCTTTCTAGAATGTTTACTTGATTCTGAAAAAAATCTATATAATGCCATATTTGCTCTATCTCTAATCCATTAATTTTAATCAAATCATGATCTTAAAATAATTTTTTGGAGTGGTGGCCAACCACACTATTGTTTTAAGCTGTTAAGTTTTTGGGGTCATTTGTTACACAGGCATAGATAATTAATACACTCAGACATGTCTTCTCAGGATGGTTCAGTTACCAGGAGAATTACTTGAGCTTAACATAAATTACACCCACTAAGGACACAGAACATTCTGAGAATTTTGGAAGTCTCAGGACCCCAGAACTGTTCTATAATTTCTATCTGTAGGACCCAAATTTGGGCCTATTTGGGTTCACCTGTGGTAATTCCATTCTTTTTCATGAAACGGAGTCTGAGAAGTGTCATCAACAATGTCAAATGAACTGTATTTTTGGATATTACTAGTCGGCAACGAGATGTGCCACGAATGCATATATCAAGCAGCTCCCTGGAATATTCAGTCTGTTAAATACCAGTTTTCTCACTGATCTGTTAAAGATGGATGGATTGGTGACTAGTATCAGGTCCATAAATACCCTTTTAAGTTGATGAAACTGCTTCTGTGTGTCTTTGTATTAATATAACTGGTCTTACCTCATTGTTATTAATTAAAAAACGTATGCAGGCTCCACACATGGATTTCTGATTATGTGGTGCATTATTGAAAAATCAAAGTCTTAGGCCAACCATCTAATGTTCTTCTGAGTTTATTGACCAATTAATTAATGAAAATGTCCAATCAAAGAACGTTTACTTAGTGTCTACTAGGCACTGGGGTTATGAAGAAAGCAAACTTCTGCCTTCAAGGATTTAAAAATAAGCCGTTAGTAATTATGTTATTATTCTTACTATAGAGCGAGCATACTAGTTTTTGATATACTGAGTTTATGGTGGTGTATAGTTCAGATTTTGGCAAGATTTATATTTTGAACACTAGTGTTTACAGTATAAAAGTTCCTGTTTGGGGCACCTGGGTGGCTCAGTCGTTTAAGGGTCCAACTTTGGCTCAGGTCATGATCTCAGTTTGTGGGTTTGTGGGTTCGAGCCCCACATCAGGCTCTGTGCTGACAGCTCAGGGCCTGGATCCTGCGACAGATTCTGTGTCTCCCTGTCTCTCTGCCCCTCTCAAAAATAAATAAACGTTAAAAAAAGTTCCTGTTTTATTGCTCTTGAAGCATAATTGCACATGTTTCTATCATGACAGGGTTGATAGTAGTTTCTTTGCTGTTATGACTCAGGAACACAACTTACAATCAAAAACACAGCTTGAATGGAGAGAATGTAACCCAACTGATGCTGTGCTTTCCTGGAATGCGCCACGTAAAGGCATGGCTGCCCAGAACAACAATAAATTTGTATATCATGTTCTTTTAATTACAGAATTGGAAATAAAAATGTTCAAGATCAAGATGCACATTTGAATCATTTGAAAACTACATTTTTTTGTGTGTAGTTGTCTTCAATTCTGCTTTTGCGGCAAAGCAGACAAAAAAATATGCCAAAATGTTTTAAAATGAATTAACGCATACCTGCTGTCCTTCATCAAACGTTCCTAAGATGTAGGACGATTAACTATACATTCTGAGTGGACGGTCCTTCACACCACAGGATTTAGGAGGTCTCCAGGGTAGCAGTTTTTGACATGTTTTGGTCTCTTTTTAAGGAAAGAATATACTTCAAAAAACCTAGAATAACATTACAAAAGGAAAATGTCAAGATGTCACAAGTGAACATTTATATGAGACGAATCAGTTACAAGTTTTGAATCGGTATTGATTAATTTATATCTACTCCTTTGTATATGGTTTGCTGTCTACTCCACACACTAAGGCTTCTTATCAAAGTGAATCAGCTCTTTGCAGTTGATCAGGAAATGGGATTCGAAGGAGCCATAACAGGGCAGCGCCTCTGAAAATGTTGTGGGTAGAACAAAAGGTTGTGTGGCTCAACCTGCCTGTTCTTTCTCTCCAGTGCAAAGTTGAACATGAGTAACCAAAGTTTTTGGGTTACCTGTTACTTATCTGCAAACAACAAAAATAAGGAAAGGAAGACTCTCCTGGTACTACTGGTGGGCACTGGATCTTAATTTAGAAGCACTGATATTCCAGACATGGTATTATATATCGCAACTTGCTCTTCAACCGTCTCACAAATTACTACATTCTTGGCTATTACTACAACCAGAAAATCCCAATTCTTTTTAAAAAAAAATTTTTTTAACGTTTATTTATTTTTGAGACAGAGAGAGACAGAGCATGAATGGGGGAGGGTCAGAGAGAGAAGGAGACACAGAATCTGAAACAGGCTCCAGGCTCTGAGTGGTCAGCACAGAGCCCGACGCGGGGCTCGAACTCACAGACCGCAAGATCACGACCTGAGCTGAAGTCGGCCGTATAACCGACTGAGCCACCCAGGCGCCTCCAGAAAATCCCAATTCTTAAAGTAAATATTCTGTAGTGAAGCTGTAACGCATTCAGGAGAATGATTTAGTTTTCAAAGGTTACAACTAGGTTTCCCACCCCAAATTATCGTGTGGGGAGGTAACTGTATTCTTAACCAGTCCTGCTTTATGAAAAACAATAGCTGACGTTCAAGTTCTCCCTCTTTTCTGATCCATTCTCAACACTCGCTACTTCCTTTCCCACTTTACTTTTCCCTGTAGCAGGGATCATTATCTGACACAATCTGTATTATTCTCCTTTAGCTTATCCGTTGCCTGACTTCCCCAATGACATGTGCTTCTTGATTACAGTATGTTGACTGTTGTGTCTACTGCTGCAGCCCCAGTGCCCAGAAGAGTTCCCAGGGAAACATAAGTGTTCAATAAATATTGATTAAGTAAATTAATGGTGAGAGTGCTTCTTTCTTAGCTCCCTCAATTCCTGTCTCCATGCCCATTACTCCTGACAAGCTTTGCACTGCTGCTGACTCAACTTAAAATGCCCTAAGTGCCCTTTAAATGAACGCTTTTCCAATACGGTAAGCAAATAGATGTCTCAAACTCAAAAGCCAGCCTCATGCTTACTAGTGAAACATGAACGTACCCTCCCGCAAGGACTAAGATAAGGATGCCCACTATCACTTCTGTGAATGAATACTGTCTTGGAGGCAGCAGGCAATGAAATTAGATGTGAGAAATAAGAGGAATAAACATTAAGAAAGAAAAGCCCAATTATATACTGTGCAAATTATCATGTGCAGACGACATGAGTGTATACTTAGAAAACTCTAAAAACACTCTAAAGAATATTTAATAAAACTGTAGTTAAATGGATATAAAAATCAATCTTTTCTATATGCAAATTAAGATGACTTAGAAAATAGATGAGGGACACCCGGGTGGCTCAGACGGTTAAGCGTCCGACTTGGGCTCAGGTCATGATCTCGCGGTCCGTGAGTTCGAGCCCCGCATCGGGCTCTGTGCTGACAGCTTGGAGTCTGGAGCCTGCTTCAGATCCGGTATCTCCCTCTCTCACTGCCCCTCCCCCACTTTCACTCTGTCTCTCTCTCTCCCAAAAATACACAAACATTAAAAAAATTAAAAAAAAAAAAGAATTAGCACTGATTCAGAAGAGAGGGTGTTTGCTCTAAAGAAAAGGCATCTGAATGACAGTAGCAGGCCTTCCAGTACAGCTGGCTGCTTGATGTCAACTGTCTAAGGTCTAAAGTTAGCTCACTGTTCTCAATAACTTGTAAGATCCAGTCCGGCATGAAAAATCTGTAAATTAAACATATCTACATATATCAGAAATTTCAAGCCTTGAAAATGTGAAAATGTGTCATGTTCAGCGTTTGGCTGGTTATAGACAAGCGATGTAGGTTTTGGTCATCTTACAACTTGATATTATTTATTGACAAAAACTTTGAATTCATTCCCAGACCGTGTGTCCCCAAGAAGTGCCTTTGGGATGAAAAAGGAGAAACCGGGCCTCTCTGCTCCCACCAAGTGGTGGCTAATGCAGTTCACCGCCTGACGCTAAGAAACCAAATGTGAGTTTAGGGCTACATTTCTAGAAGTGTGCATTTGCAGCTCCCCCTCCTGGCCACGGCCACATTTCCTTCTAATTTTCAGTGTTGACCTGGTAATTTTTTCCTAGAATTTTTCTTCTATTTTAATAAATCGTACTAAAATACCCTACACTTGATATATCTCACACATTAAAATGTTCATTTCATTCATTCTTTCAACACAGATTTGGGAGCTTCCTGTGCACCAGGGACTGTATGAGGTGTGAGGATGTAATGAACCCAAACAGAGATGTTTCTCTTTTCATTGGGGCTTTCATGCTGGCAATAAAATAATCACAATAGTGACTGTTGTAAATGTTTTAGAGGAAAGAGACGCAACTCTCTGAAGCTCCATGACAGAGAAACCTGACCTGGACAGTGACCATGGAGGTTCTAGAGAAGGACCATCTGAGCTAAGACAGGTCGGTGGGGGCTACCCACGCAAAAAGGAATGGAGGGTAGGAGGGAAGTACACTGGATAGAGAGAGTAGACACTTTCAAGGCCTGGTGGGCGGACGAGGCCCATTGGCTGGGTCCCAGTGGTCCCAGAGCCTCCCGAGGTCAGTGGGGGTGAGCCACTGCAGGCTCACAGGAGGGCAGGTGTATGATTTGGGTCATTAATCCAAGAGCAATGAGAAGCTAGCAGGGAGCAAAAGCGGGAGGCTGGGGAAGAATGCCATCATTTGCTCTGCTTTCTGATGGTCACTCCTGCTGCAGTGTGGAGTGCAGAAGAGACAGAAGCCAGAGGAGAGGATTCCGGAAGGCTGGAGAAAGAAGGTGGCAGCTTGGGCTAAGGTGCCAATGGCGACTGAGAAGTGAAAGATGCACGGGAGACAATGTCACCAGGGTTTGGTGACCTGCCGGATGCTGGGGGAGCGAAAAGGCCAAGGAGGAATCCTTGCTGCCAATGCAAGAGGCCCTGGCTGGGAGG
Organism: Herpailurus yagouaroundi; assembly: GCF_014898765.1. NCBI lineage: Eukaryota > Metazoa > Chordata > Mammalia > Carnivora > Felidae > Herpailurus > Herpailurus yagouaroundi. Next base: position 6,331,872 of record NW_024412403.1, on the reverse strand, counting down.
GGTGGTGGGAGACTGGTCTTGGGCACGTGGAGCTGGTGTCGGAGATGTATTAAGAGGAAAGGCCATTCCGCTCACCAGACATAGGGGTCAGCTCAGAGGGCCCAGCTGGAGGGATGAAGTTGGGAGTCCACACGGATGGGGATTCACGTAGATGGTGTGCATAGATTTGTGCCCAATCTCGGATTATGGGGGGCACGGGAGAGAACACGATGAGAACAGACTGAGCTCTGAGGAACTGCAAGACCAAGGAGCCCCTGAGAGGAGGGCGAGCCAGCACAGTAGTGGGAGAAGCCGGGGGGGGGGGGGGGGTGGTGGTGTTTGGGGCGAAGAAGCCAAGGGAGGACAGTGCTTCAAGAACCGGGAGCAACAGTGTCAAATGCGAATGCTGCCGGAGACCGAGCAAGAAGAGGCCTGGCAATGTCGGATCAGTGGCTTTTGTTCTGTTACATGGAGATGAGGGCGGAGGGCAGACGAGAGCGGGCTAAGGAGTAAGACGCAAGGCATGGATACACGGAAGGTGGCAATTCTTTAAACAAGTTTGCCTGTCGAAGGGAAGGAGACCTTGGGCAATAGCTGAAAACGAAAGGGAACGGGGGTCAAGGGAGATTTTTTTCTCTCTTCTGGGATGGGAGACTGGAGCATGTTTAAAAGCCAAGGGCAAGAGCCAGTTGAGACACAACAGGTGACAGCTGATAGTGAGAGCGTAGGTTTCGGACAAGCAGGTGAGGGTGGGATCCAGGGCACAGGGAGGGTGGCCGGGGAGAGGACGGACGATGTGCACATAGATGTAGGTAAGGCTTGCAGTTGTGGTGACTGGAGCTTGAGGAGATTCCCGTCAGACAAGAAGTGATGGCAAGAGGGGGAGGTGTGAGGTCAAAGTTGAGGTTTCCGATCGGCAATATCCCGTGGACCCTCCACGAGTAGAGCAACCCTACCCTGCTACTTTGGCCAACTGGAGCTTCCCTTGGTGGAAAAAGAAAAAGTGGGGCCTGGGGGTTTACGACTGTCAGGGTGCAGGTGCGTGGGGGCCAGGAGCTCCCCGAGGGCACGGACTGTCCTATCAATTGCTGCATCACTCTGTGCCTGATGGACTGGAGTACCAGTGCCCAGGCACTTACTACCAACATGACCAGCACTGGGATGATCATTGATCTCCATTTCAATTCGCCTCTTTTGGTGCTTCTCTAAAAAACCAAAGATGAAAGAGAAGGGAATAAACAGAGCCTAAATTCCTACATGCCTTCTTTTTCTCACTTAAAAGGAAGCTCCGGATTTTTTTTTTTTTTTTTTTTACTCTTCTGTACAGCCAGTTTTAAAGTTCTTGTCAAAGTTCAATCCAGGGACACACTCAGGTACCCAAGAAAGCTGAGGGGCATCTTTCGATTTTTAGCTTGTTAATAGTTAGGTGTTTATGTAGCTTTGGCTACGTGGTTTAAAAGCTGAAATCTTCAAAATACGTATTAAAAATTATTTTCATCTATGGAAACTATGAAATTCCTATCTTTAAAAGAAAGCCTTATTCACTTGAAACAACAGAAAAAAGGTAAGACTGTCTACATTCAAGGGAGGGAGGGCACACATAAGCACAGAGACCAATTAAGAGGCTACTGAAATAATCCAGGCACCAGAGGATGGTGGCCTGGACCTGGGTTATGATACTGGGGGTTTGAAGAAAAGACAGGATTGTGTCACCTGTACGTACTGTACAGGATTGTATACCTATACGTATTCAGAGTACGTTATGAAGGATGTGTTGACAGACTGAACGTAGGAAGAGAAAGACGTTACTGGTTTCCAGTAATGGGGTGGGTAAAAGTGTGGGAAGACCAGGTGTGAGGGACTGTCAGGGGGTGCCTTAGACATCCAAGTACAGACGCAGGCAGGCAGTTGAGTACACGGGTCTCAAGTTCAGTGTTAGGTCAGGGCTGGAGATAGATACTTTTGGGGCTCATTGGCATTTAGATAGGATTTGAGCCTGACACTGGATGGATTCGTGTAGGGAGCCAGTGTAGATAGAACATAGGTTCACGGTCATGTTCAGCAGTGGAAAACCCCATCCTAAAAAAGTCACCCGTTGGCACAAGCGTAGCAATGAAATGTTAAAGCGCTGAGGGGAAACTGGACAAAGAGCTCCAAGGCTGAGCGAGTGAGGGACACACACTGCGGAAATTTCAAAGAATTCCCATTTCCACGGGCTGAGGATAAGGAAACGTCAGCGCTGAGGTTAGACCGGTGTGGGAGGGGCGGGAAACTAAAGCAGGAAGGTAGACGCGAACCTGCAGGCATCAGTTTCAGACAGCAAAAAAGCATCCGGCGAAAGCCTGCAGGTCGGGGATGAGGGGTGAAAGCGGCCCCGCGCTACCGCTACGGGGTTGGGGGGTGGGTGGCGGACTCGACCCGGCCCCTTTCCCTGGCGCCTGGCGGTACGAGGGCCGGTCGGTTGGGGCCGCCCCTGCCCCAATGCCCCCGGGCGGCCAGTCCGCGTGGCGGGCCCGCAGTCGGGGGGACAAGGAATGGGGGCGCGGCGTGGGCGGGTGAGGGCGCAGGCCCCCTACCCGGGCTGGGCGGGCGAGAGCCTAGGCCCCCTACCCGGGCTGGGAGGGCACGCCGACGCCGGCTCTTCACCAGGCGGCGCTCTGCGGGAGGAGGCGGCCGGCGGCCCGACTACGTTACTAACGAGAGCGAGGCTGCGCGGCCCTGGCTGAGCAAGGGGCCAGGGCTGAGTGACCGGCGGCACCGGAGGGCCCGGAGGCTTGAACAGGGGGGACCTGGCTGGGACTGGACAGGGCAGTTACCTGCTCCGCGCGGCTCCCGCGGCCCCCCGGCTCCCGCGCGTCGCCTTGGAAACCCGCGCGCGAGGCCTCCTGGGACTGGCTGAGCCGCGGGATAGGGCCGCGGGCGCCGCGAGGTCCACGCGCTTGCGCACTGCAGAGCGGAGCCTAGAAAAGTCTGCCAGGTAGCCTCTCTCGCCTGCCCACCTGTGCGCCCGGGGCCCTCCACCTTCGCCCTGGCCGCGTCTGGGGCTAGCGAACCGGTCCCGCGGCGGGCCCGCCGTTCCTTCACGCTCTCGGTCGCGCTCGCCCTTGTACCGGTGTTTTGAATCCGAGTCCCCTGCGCGTATGTGGTTCCCACGCCTGCGCGGTGCGTGGACCCCGAGCTGGGCGCTCCAAGTTGGCTGCGGGCAGGTTGGGGAAGAGTGGACCCTGCCAGGCGGGTGTAGACGCTGGGTTCCCCGGGAAGGGGTGAGCCCAGGCAGGCGGGCGTGGAGTCATCGTCCCTGTCTGGAAAGGGAGTGGTCAGAGACCAGAGAGCTCCTGTTAACCTCTCTCTCTCTCTCTCTCTCTCTCTCTCTTTTTAACATTTATTATTTTTTTTCTTCTTTTTTCTTTCAACGTTTTTATTTTATTTTTGGGACAGAGAGAGACAGAGCATGAACGGGGGAGGGGCAGAGAGAGAGGGAGACACAGAATCGGAAACAGGCTCCAGGCTCCGAGCCATCAGCCCAGAGCCCGACGCGGGGCTCGAACTCACGGACCGCGAGATCGTGACCTGGCTGAAGTCGGACGCTTAACCAACTGCGCCACCCAGGCGCCCCAACATTTATTTATTTTTTGAGGTACAGAGACAGAGCAAGAGTGGGGGAGAGGCAGAGAGAGGGAGTCACACATTCCAAAGCAGGCTCCAGGCTCTGAGCTGTCACCACAGGGCCTGATGTGGGGCTCGGACCCATGAACCATGAGATTGTGACCTGAGCCAAAGTCAGACGCTTAACCGACTGAGCTACCCAGGCACCCCAACCTCTCTTTACAAAGATGGATTTCTATGGTAAAAAGAAAATCGGATCCCCAAATAATGCGTGTTTGTTGTAGAGAATTTAGAACATACAACAAAGTACGAAGAAAAATTTAAAATCACCTAGATGATGGAATTGCAGGTGATTTTTAATGATAACCTAGGATTTTTAAATGACTGCATAGGCAGAGTTAACGAACATTTATTTTTTTCTTCCCTTTACCCTCATTGTACTAATGGCATGTTTAGTATCCACGTAATTGAATCTTTGAGGTGTGACAAAGGGAAATCTCACGAAAGTAGCTCTGAGACTGGAGGGGGAAGCCCTTACTCAACTCAATTACAGGCTCCAACAGAAGACTGTCCACAGGAAAGAATGATCGATTCCAGCCCCAACAGGGAAGATGTGCACTGCGTCTCCGGCAAGAAATTGGCCACTCCTGCAACTCAGTCAATGAGAATCGGTCCTCACCCTGAACTCTTGCTTTCCTGGATGTGCTTTTGAGCCGTTCTCAACTTTTTCCTTCTCCATAAAATACCGTTCCTCTCCTGTTTGTTGGACTTGCCTAAGGTTTTGCCATTGTTCAGATGTCCCAAGTTGCAATTCTCTGTTATTCCCGAATAAACCCATTTGCTGGTAAGATAACTGAAAGTTTTATTTTACTTTATTTTAATGTTTATTTTTTGAGACAGAGACAGAGCGCTAGTGGGGGAGGGGCAGAGAGTGAGGGAGACCTAGAACCTGAAGCAGGCTCCAGGCTCTGAGCTGTCCTCCCAGAGGCCAACGCCGGGCTTGAACCTACGGACCCTGAGAACATGACCTGAGCCGAAGTTGGATGCTTAACCTACTGAGCTACCCAGGCGCCCCCTGACAGTTTTGTTTTTAAAGTTAACAGAGGTCACTCCTGACTCCTTAGAACAAATTCCTACATGTGAAATTGAAGGATCAAAGGATATGCCCACTTTGAGGCTTTTCAAAGGTGTATGAAAGTTTGCCTTCCAGGCAAATGTCTCCAATCCTTAACCCACGTTGGGGATAATCTTTTCCTAAGTTTATTTATTTATTTTTAAGTGTATTTATTTTGAGATAGAGAAAGAGTGTGAGCAAGGGAGGGACAGAGAGAGAGGGTCTGAACAGAGCCCGACGTGGGGCTCGAACTCATAAACCATGAAATTGTGACCTGAGCCGAAATCAAGAGTCAGTCGCTTAACTGACTCACCCAGGCGCCCATGGGGAGAATCTTTTAAATTTAATTTCTTTAAAAAACGTTTGCCCATTTTAAGTTGACACTTTATTTTGATTTTATTCACATCTTTGATTGCTAGGAAGGACACGTTTTTTCATATTTTTAGTAACCATTTGTACTTACTTTGTGATTTGCCTTTTCCTGCCCTTTGCCCGTTTTTCACTTGTGTTCATCTTTGTAGAACTTTTGATGTTCTGTGAAGCTCAGGTCTGGCATGCGAAAACTTGGTCTGTGGTATATGTTATAAATATTTCCTCCAGTTTGTCACTTGCATTTAAATTTTGTTTGCAATGTATTTTGATATTTGTGTAGAGTCAGCTTTATCACATCTTCCCTTTATGGTTTTTGCATTTGGATTTTAAGTAATAGGGGCAGAGGGCATTTCTACACTGACACTGTTTACATCTAGTGTTTTAGGGGTGGGTGGGGGGCAAGGCTTCCCCTTCACGTCACCATCCCTTCCTTCTTGTGCTGTTAGAGTGCCCACTCTTAATGTTGGTGGACTGTGTTTCTACAACCTTAGGTGGCGAGTTATTCCTATAAGGTGGGTGGTGGCAGTTTTTGTTGGCGCTGAGTCGGGCAGCAAGCACCTCCAGGAGGACCCGCATCAGACAAGTGTCACCCTAGACTTGACATTCATGGAAAGATGCCTGCTTTATGGCTGCTGGGGCTGCCGCGACAGTAAAAAAAGCGGCAGTTTATTACTACATGACCCTCCCAATGCCGGTACTCAGGACTGGAGGAACCTGAAAGATGGAGGTTCCTCAGAACTTCCTTTCCCATCTGAAGGGTCTCTCCTTTTCTTTGCTAGCTGGTCTCAGTCTATAGCCTTTGTTTCTGCCTTTACATCTGTGTCCACCTGTGTTATGGAAGGGGAGAGACCCCGGGGCAGTGCAAAGCTGAAGAAATGCCTTTTAGTAATTCTGATACATATGGACATACGCCCTTACTTCTCTGTATTAGTTTACTAAGTCTGCTGTAACACATCACCAAAGACCCGGTGGCTTAAAACAACCACAGTTGTACAGGCGGGAAGTCTGAAATCAAAGTGCCGGCAGAGTCATGCTCTCTCTGAAAGCTCTTGGGGAGAATCCTTCCTTGCCTCTTTTGGCTCCTGGTGTTCCTTGGCTTGTGACAGTACTACTCCGATCTCTACCCTTGCTTTTACAAGGTGTTTTTTTTTTTTTTTTTTCTCTCGGCGTGTCCCTCCTCTTTTTGTAGGGACATCAGTTACTGGGTTTAGGGCTCACCCTAAATCCGGGATGATTTCATCTCAAGCTCCTCAACCAACTTCATCTGCTAAGATCCTGTTTCCAAATAAGGTCACATTCTGAAGTTTAGGGTGAATGTGAATTTTGGGGGGACACTATTCAACTCACTTCTGAGCAGTTACTCTGGTAGTCACCGCTGTCATTCTACATCAAATATGCCTTTACAGGGGCACCTGGGTGGCTCAGTCGGCTAAGCATCCGACATCAGCTCAGGTCATGATCTTGTGGTTCATGGGTTCAAGCCCCGCGTCGGGCTCTGTACTGACAGCTCAGAGCCTGGAGCCTGCTTCAGATTCTGTGTCTCCCTCTCTTTCTGCCCTTTTCCAGCTCACACTCTTTCTCTCTCTGTCAAAAATATATAAACATTAAAAAAATTAGATGAAATCAGTCTTTCATTATGTATGTGTACATTGTACACTTTACATATCTTACAATTTTATCTGTCAATTATACCTCAATGAAGCTGAAAAACATTCTTTTAAAAAATGAGGTCACATCTATAATTGCTGTCATTTCACTTAGTATCAAGGACTTGGGATGTGAAATGATTAGCCTTCTACCTCTTCACTGGAGCATACAGCTTATTGCTGAAGTGGATTTTCTAAGTCAGAGATTTGTTGAGCTTTATTTTTTTTATTAAAAAATTTTTTAATGTTTTTATTTATTTTTTAGAGAGAGAGAGACAGAGAGTACAAGTGGCACTTGAGTAGGGAAGAGCAGAGAGAGAGGGAGAGAGAATCCCAAGCAGGATATGTGCTGTCAGCACAGAGCCAGACTCGGGGCTTGATCCCATGAACTGTGAGATCATGACCTGACCTGAAATCAACAGCTGGACAGTTAACCAACTGAGCCACCCAGGCACCCCTTGTTGAGCTTTATCACTTGGGGGGGGGTGTGCCTGGGTGGCTCAGTTGGGTGATTTCAGCACAGGGCATATCTCACAGTTCATGAGTTGGAGGCTTGCATCTGGCTCTGCTCTGACAGTGGGGCTCAAACCTACGAACTGTGAGATTGTGACCTTAGCTGAAGTTGGACGCTTAACTGACTGAGCCACCCAGGCACCCCTATCAATTCATTATTAAAAGGATAATTCATAGTGCAAGGAGAGGGCACTAGGAGTTTGAGGGTAGTGTATCAGGAGTTTCTCTGATGTGGTGCAGAGACAGATGGGTTGGGTTTGCGTCTTGGACGTACCATTTCCTGTTCTATCATACCCAGTTCTCAGTCTTCATCCTTTAAGAAAATTTTTTACTGTTTATTTATTTTTGAGACAGACAGAGAGCAAGCGAGCGAGCTGGGGAGGGGCAGAGAGAGAGGGAGACACAGAATCGGAAGCAGGCTCCAGGCTCTGAGCTGTCAGCCCAGAGCCCGACGCGGGGCTCCAACCCATGAACCACAAGATCATGACCTGAGCTGAAGTCGGATGCTGACTGAACCACCCAGGTGCCTCTCTCGGTCTTCATCCTTGAGGAGGGATAGTAGTGGAATCCAGTGCTAGTGTTGTGCAGATTAAGGAAGTGGTCTATGCAAAACGCTTAGCACAGATGTGGCACGAGGCAAACACCTAAAAACTGTTAGCTCTTATTTCAGGTAGGGTATTTATTTCCCCCTAGGGCGCATGGATGGAGGGGGAATGTCATTGTCAGAGGCAGTGTTGCCCTATATGATCAGCAGATGTATATTCTGTACGGCACCTGAGAGTCCAGCTGTAGTTTATGTTACTAATTTACAGAAACATTGAGAAATATGTATAGCTTATTAATCTCTTGTATTTAGAAAAAAAGTAGCATGCTCATGTGGTAGATGTTGAGACTAAAGTGTTGAAAGAATACTTTGATGACAAAAATTGTAAATCCTTTGTAATTTTGAAAATACAGAAAAGAAGAGGAGCAAAAATGATTTATAATCTTAGGTGGCCTTTAAAATAAAATTTACAGGGGCGCCTGGTGGCTCAGGCCGTTGAGCTTCCAACTGTTTGGCTCAAGTCATGATCTCATGGTTTGTGAGTTTGAGCCCAGCATCAGGCTCTGTGCTGATAGTGCAGAATCTGCTTGGAATTCTCTCTCTCCCTCTCTCTCTGTCCCCCCCCCCACTCTCTCTCAAAATAAATAAACTTAAAAATTGAAAAATAAAATTTACAATGCTAATGACTTAAATTTGGGGAACCAGTAAGCATCTTTACCAAGGGCCTAATTTGGGAAGTAAACTTTGAGAAGTGAAGCTCTGAGTTAAAAGGTAGTGGTTTAAATAATTCATTCTGATGTAAATGAGTTTGACCTCCATTACAGGGATGGGGCGACCTTTTTCATCAAAGGCACCTATCCAAGGGGGTGGGACTAGACTTCCAGGCCCCTGGGACTCTGGAAAAGGGGGCGGGTAGAGAAGGCCCACAGATCCCTCCCTGCTCCAGTATGGCAGTAACACTTCCTCCAGGGGTAGCAGGGATTTAAGAGAAAAAAAAAAAAAAAAAAAAAAATGAGAAAGGAAAGAGAGACTCCGTTATCTAAAAGGAGTAAATAAGACTGATGCTTTTTGTCTCCTATGTCCTTGATCTTGATTTTGAAACGCATGATAAACACTGGGCAGTAGCATTTGGGCTTTTTACTAGATTTTTAAGTCCTCTAACTTTTAACACCATTCAAATGGTCTGCATAAATCAGAGACTGCGACATTTATTTTCTCCCAACGCCTCTTCAATAGTTAAGACAATATGCTTGTTGAACTCATCCGTACTGACAGCCCGCCTCCGTCGCCCTGCCTCGTCTGGGATATCAGTGAAACCTTACCCATCTGCGGCCTGTCAGCCTCTGTTCTTTAGGAGGAACAGGTGGTAAAGGGAGAAAACTGTCAACGGGCCACGCATAAAGGAATCTATTGGAGAGTTGGCCGAAGTGTTTTAATCGGCCGGGAAACTCGAAAGTCGGGAAGCCTCTGTTTATTTCAAGGCCCCTCGCTGTTCCTCTGCCAAAAGCCTCGCGAACACGGCGTCCGCGGGGACGGAGCTGGCGTCTTCTGGGCTTTTCCAGCGCCCCGCGCCGCCACCCGCGCCCACCTCCCTCCGCCCTCCCGCCCGCCGGCCTGCCTCTGTCTGCGCGCCGCCGTCTGATTGGTGCGCGGCGCAGCCTTGCCTTTTAGGGGCTGTTGTCGGGCGTTCAAAGTCAGTGGCTGCTTTTATCGACCAATCACGTATTTGCCTGGCAGAGGCCCACCGCTCCCGGGCCAATGGCGGGGAAGCCCACGCCGCCGGCGCCGCGCGGGGCAGGCGCAGAGCTTAAGTTGCGGCGGGAGGCGCAGGGGCTCAGACCGCGCTGGGCGGCCGCCAGCTCGCACCTGGCACCTGCTGCCTGCTCGGCCGGGCTAGCGCCGCGTCCCCTCCCGGGGGTGTGTGTTGGGGGGAGCCCTCTTTCCGACTGTCAAAATGGTTATCAAAGTGTTTGTTGCCACATCTTCTGGGTCCATAGCGGTAGGTGTCTGATGGAACTCGTGGGGCTTTCTTCCTTACCGTATTTTCAGAGGAGCTCAGACTGGGGAGTAGAAGCAGCGGGTCCGGCCCAGCGTTGGCCTTAAGTTTCTTTTTGGAGGAGTGTGTGAGTAAGCCGTGGCCCTGCAGTAAGCCCGCGTGCCTTTGCTTTCTGCGTTCGTTTTAACCGTGTTGGAGGAATGTGTAAAATGAGTGATCCAGGCGAGCTGGGTGTGAAAGGGGATTCCAGGAAGGGGGCGTGTTTGATGCTAGAATTTTTAACATGTGATTTGTGTCGTGTTGTGTCGCATAGATTATAGAATCAGAGGCTATTTATTTATTTATTTATTGGTGGAGTATTTCTGCCAATCATTCTGTAAGACTTAAGACTAAAGTTGCAGACAAATGATATTTGGTGGGTGTGCTGAACCCCATTCCTAAAATGACTCCTGGGTGTAATTACAGTTGACCCTTGAACAATGCAGGGGTTAGGGGCACGGACACCCGCGCAGTGGAAAATCCCTGTATAACTTTTGACTCCCCCAAACTTTACTAATGGCCTCCTGTGGACCACAAGGCTTACTGACAACATAAACAGTCGGTTAACACATGGTTTTGTATGTTATATGTAATGTATACTGTATCCTTACAATAAGTAAGCTAAAGAAAAGAAAAAGTTATTAAGAAAATCATAAGAGAAAATATATTTATAGGGCTTTCTGTATTTATGAGAAAAAGAATCCACCTATAGGTGGACTGGTGCGGTTTAAACTTGTGTTGTTCAAGGGTCATCTGTACCTGCGCGTGCGATGTGACCAAACCGAAAGTGTAAAGTTAGCATGTGTAATAGTATTATTTGAGGAAATGATGTCACAGTGACAAGAGCAAATATCTCTAAGGCGACAGTTTTAAATGCTCTAGGAATTCAAACAGACCAAAAATAGGTACGAAGAGCTGACCCCCCTAACACTGTCTGATTTCCCTGGGACCAGGCTTAGAGTCACCCCTCCAGTTCCAGCCTTCATTTTGTGCAGGAGAGACTTGCCTGAAGTTACAGGGGTAACACGGGGAGCCATTTGTCCTTGGCAGTGATTCACGCTTTGCTTTTAGGCTTGAACCTGAGGTGTCTATCAGTCTGAGAGTGAAAGTTCCATGAGCATTTGAACATTTAGGGGGTTATGGGCAGAAAGCTGAGGGTTGGACACCAGCAAGGGGGCAGTTTCCTTTTATATCTAGTTCCTGGGCCATCTTGCTGCTTGGATTTCACTCAGCCAGGATGATACCCTAGGCCAGCCACTGGCCAGGAACAGCCCCAATGCTGGCTCTTGAACGCCCCCACCCACAGCCCTGAAAGTTCGCGCAGTTTCTAGAAGGCAAGAAGAAAACAAGAGCGTGAGCCTGTGTGTCCCTCTGGGCACAGCGCATCAGCAACTGCTTAGTATCTCTGCAAAACATCTTTTAACAGAAACAGAGGAGGGAACATTCCAGTTGTAAAACTGCAAAGTCTTTTGTGGCCGTTGACGACCTCAGAAACTTTGAGTTGGTCCACAAAGAGCACAGTTTTGGATTACTAGACAAAACGTGATTTTTAATGAAGGAAACAGCTTTAGTGGGCTCTCAATATGCTGTTGACTCTCATTGCGGGCAACTTTTACCCCTGCCCTGCCAATCTCCTCATGTTCTGTGCCCCGTGCATCCTTCCAGAGACAGCGAAAAACTCGTGGACGTCTTAGGATTATTTGATGTCTTACAGTCTTGAAGTTTGGGCACATGACTGAGTTAGCCTCCGAGGATCTGGAGGGGCACCGTTCATTCCAGTTGTCTCGGAAAAGCCACGTTAATGCTGGTTCCCTAAGCAAATGTTTTGTTGCCGCTTGGAAGTGTTTGACCTTGGGAAAGTTATCTCACCTTGCTAAGCCTCAATTTCCTTATCTGTAAAATGAGGATAAGAATAGTACTCATCTCATTGGCGTCCTCTTGAGGATTTAGGAAAGAAGGCATGGAGTGCCCTGTATGGTGTCAAATGCTCAGTCAGTGCTTAATACATATTACAATTATTAGTTAATTTTATAATTATTACATATGGCTACTTAATATAATTATAACTATTATATCATATATATTATATATTATAATCGTTGGCTAATGTTAGTCAATATTAATATTGTAGTTGCTGTAATTATTAATATTAGTACATGTGAGTCTATGATGATGATGTTTCAGAAGAATTGTCCCAAGACACTTAAGTGGAAAGATTTTTGTCTGATCCTGAAGGATGAGAACTGATTATTCCCATGGTATCAGTGCTACTGATTTTTCCTGGGCGCGCCCCCGGGGCGGCGGTGGATTTTATCCAGAAGCTTCTTGGCAGGGGAACCCCAGAGCGACTGCCAGCACCGATGCTGTGTATGTGGTGGTCGTTCTGCGAAACCTTTACTACTTATTTCCTCACTCTCTTTTAAAAATGGGTTCTTGCCTGCAACTTTGTTGATGAGGGCATGTGATTTCTATTGGATGAACATAATTAATGAAAAGGAAAAAACAGGGGCACCGGGTGGCTCAGTTGGTTAAGTGTCTGACTTCGGCTCAGGGCATGATCTTGAGGTTCGTGAGTTCGAGCCCCACGTCCGGCTCTGTGCTGACAGCTCAGAGCCTGGAGCCTGCTTCAGATTCTTTGTCTCCCTTTCTGTCTCTCAAAAATAAATAAACATTAAAAAAATTTTTTTTGTAGAAAAAGTAACAGGGCGCCTGGATGGCTCAGTCGGTTAAGTGTCAGACTTCGGCTCAGGTCCTGATCTCATCGTTTGTGAGTTCAGGCCCCACATCGGGCTCTGTGCTGACAGCTCAGAGCCCGGAGCCTGCTTGGGATTCTGTGTCTCCCTCTCTGTCTGCCCCTTCCCTGTTCACTCTCTGTCTATGTGTCTCTCAAAATAAATTTTAAAAATGTTAGGGGCGCCTGGGTGGCTCAGTCAGTTGGGCGACCGACTTCGGCTCAGGTCATGATCTCGCGGTCCGTGAGTTCGAGCCCCGCATCGGGCTCTGTGCTGACAGCTCAGAGCCTGGAGCCTGCTTCACATTCTGTGTCTCCCTCTCTCTCTGACCTTCCCCCATTCATGCTCTGTCTCTCTGTCTCTAAAATGAATAAATGTTAAAAAAATTAAAAAAAAAATAATGTTGCAAAAAATTAAAAAAAAAGAAAAAGTAAAAAACAAATTGCAATCTCTTTATGAGGGCTTATGCATATGCAGCTGTGTGTCATATTTCTGAACAGTTGATCACAAAGCACTGTCACATATTTTTCTGCTTTACAGAGGAATGTGGGTGAAGAGACCCTGGTAGCAGGAGCAGATCTGTGTCTTCCTGAAGGCCATTGCCACAGTGGGCTGAGGGGACAAGGGGAGAGAAGACGGTTCTCACTGTTTGCAAGCTGCACAGCCCCTGGAAACTTGATCTTTAAAAAAATCTTTTTTCGTTAATTTTTTTTAATGTATATTTATATTTGAGAGAGAGAGAGAGAGGGCATGAGCAGGTGAGGGGCAGAGAGATGGACACAGAATCTGAAGCAGGCTCCAAGCTGGGAGCTGACAGCACAGAGCCTGACATAGGGCTCAAACTCATGGACCATGATATCATGACCTGAGCCAAAGTCGGACGCTCAACCGACTGAGCCACCCAGGTGGCCCGTTTTTAATTTTTAAAAATGTTCTTATTTATTTTTGAGAGAGAGAGAGAGAGAGAGAGAGAGCACATGCAGGGGAGGGGCAGAGAGAGACGGAGACACAGAATCTGAAGCAGGCTCCAGGGTGAGCTGTCAGCACAGAGCCTGAAGTGGGGCTCGAACTCGTGAACTGTGAGATCATGATCTCAGCCAAAGTTGGATGCTCAACTGACTGAGCCACCCAGGTGGCCCTGGAACCTTGATCTTTAAGGACAGACCGTAATGGTGGCTCCTGGCTTTCTCGATCCTTTCTCCAGTCTTGACTGAGTGTAAATATGATGGGGAAAAATTTTGGCTCTTGGATGAGATGGATCTGGGTGTAAATCTTGGAAAACTCCTTAATTCACCGGTAATTCAGCTTTGTAATTTTAAAATGGTGATGGGGGGGGGGCGGTGCCTGGGTGGCTTAGTCAGTTAAGCATCTTACTCTAGGTTTCGGCTCAGGTTATGATCTCATGGTTTGTGAGTTTGAGCCCCATATCTGGCTCTGTGCTGACAGTGTAGAGCCTGCTTGGAATTCTCTCTCTCTTTCTCTCTCTCTCTCTCTCTCTCTCTCTGCCCCTCCCCTGCTTGCTCTCTCTGTCTCTCAATAAATAAATAAACTTTAAAAAATAAAAAAAAAAAGGTGATCAGAGTACTTAGCCTGGCCTGGTCATCGGGATGAGTCAGTGAGGTAACAATGTGCCGGGTGCCTGACCACGCAGGCTCTCACCTTGTGCAAAATGCTCGTCCACACACCGTGTTCCCTGGTTCTCACCAGAGCCTGGGGTGGGGCTGGGGTGGCGCTTAAACATTTTGCAGCCTTAGAGTGGATCCCCTCAGGAGGCTGACAGCAGCCTTCTGAGCCAGGGGAGAAATGAAGGTCGCCTCCCCCAAATGCAGTGTGCTTTTCACTAAGTGCAATGGCCTCAGTTGGAAAAGCTCCTAACTGTACAAGACAATAAAAGGGAGGTGCCAAGCAAGTGGCTCAGTGATCCCTCTGACACATTACAGTAACCAACAGTGGTTGGTGACTTCAGGAAAACAACACTTTCTTTCTCTCTCTCTCTCTCTCTCCCTCTCCCTCTCCCTCTCCCTCTCTCTCTCTCCCCACCTCTCTTTTTTTAAGATTAAAAAAAAAAAAGTTTATTTTTGAGACAGAGAGAGACAGAGTGTGAGCAGGGGAGGAGCAGAGAGAGAGGGAGACACAGAATCCAAGGCAGGTTCCAGACTCTGAGCTGTCAGCACAGAGCCCAATGAGGGGCTTGAACTCACAAACTGTGAGATCATGACCTGAGCCGAAGTCGGATGCTTAATCCACTGAGTCCCCCAGGTGCCCCGAAAACAACACTTTCTTATGAGTGAATGTAACAGGATGAGAAAGCAGAGATCTCTGAGCCTCGGCTGAAGTCCCAAAGGCTCCAAATGACCCAGACCCCAGGGACCCCCAGGTCCTCCAGAGGGGCTACTAGAAAGAGGCTGCAGCCTGCGGGGCCGGCGCTGGCCAGGGTGCCATGGAGGGAAGAGAAGGGGCAGGAGGTGGGGAGGGGAGGGTGTCTGTGGTGGGAACCACTGGGTGCCGTGCCCGCACCTTCCCCTGGGAACCATAAAGGGAGGTGACCCCTGGGAGCTGATGGCTCTCGGGGGTCAGCTCGGGAGGCCGTGTAAAGAAGAGTGAGCACTTTTTGCCCGTGAGGGTCCGGTGGGGCTCCTTGAATAGATATCCACCAGGAGGGAGGACTGTGGGGGAGAGGGCCCCCACTCAGGGTGCAGATTTTTTTTCCTCTGTTTTGGGGGGATGAGGGGCTGGGAGATAGCACTTAAGACAGTATCATGCACCCAACAGTCCGTTAAGTTCCTGTACATGCAGTTGTTTGGCAAGAAATAATGGGTCTTCCCCTCCCTGGTTCTCTCGCCCTCTTTGACTTTCTCACAGAAGAAACACAAGTCAGGACTTGGGCAAGGGTCCCCAAGGCACCCTTGGGGAAGGGGATTTTCATCTATTCAGAAATCAGGGAGTAAGATGAAATCCTTCTTGTATTTCACCTCAAGTCCTGACGCATGATTAATAGAGATGGAAATAATGTTGGCGAGGTGGCCGTGGACCTCGGCCAGGCTGGTCCGGGCTCCCAGGAGGGTATCTGAGATGGAAGGAAGATGGGGCTTTGGACAGAATGAAGGACGTTGCCTTCTGACTATTTAATTACAAGCAAACCTGCCTAAAATGAAGACGTCTTCTCTCTTCAAGCCGCAGAGTTATCTCTGGAAATAGCTTAAGGAATAAGCAATTTATAGAGTGGCACGGATAATTATGGACAGGTTGGAAAGTATGTATAGGAAA
Source organism: Herpailurus yagouaroundi (assembly GCF_014898765.1). Taxonomy (NCBI): domain Eukaryota; kingdom Metazoa; phylum Chordata; class Mammalia; order Carnivora; family Felidae; genus Herpailurus; species Herpailurus yagouaroundi. Next base: position 6,316,064 of record NW_024412403.1, on the reverse strand, counting down.
CATGATTAATTAACATAGTAATTTAGTCCAACAACCTGTCATCAGGTCTGATGGGATTTTTGTCATATTCAGAGATTCAGCTGTGAGGCTGTGGCGTTGGGAGCACAGTTTCTGTGCGGAGGAACAGAAGGTCCAAGGGCCCAGCCTTGGGGGAGGACACGTGGGTGTAGAAATCTGAGCCTTTCCTTTGCTTCCGATAGATGTGACACTCAGGAATGTACCAGCATGTGTGTGCCGGGAGCCTGAGGGAAATTCCATCACCCCACACCTTTCTGTATGACTTTTATTTTTTATTTTGGTCCATGCTTGCCCCAAACTGAGTCTTTCTGATTAAGTGTTGTATTGTAGCTAACAGCAGCCTTCAATTTAGTGATCTTATGCTTTTAGACCCATTATCTTTGTTATGTTGGTAGAACAAATGTTAATGAAAAAGTAAATGTGTGATGACCACTTATATATATGGGTATACACATAACATATATACAATCTTATGTATAATTTATATTTACTTGTAAGGAATTTACAAATTATATTCATTTATGTTATATTTTTAATTAATATGCAATCAGATCACCACCAAAATGATATGATACAGAATTTCATTTGGGTGGTGATTTGCTTCCCGGGCTTAAGCATCCATACATGCCTTCTTTTTCCTTATATTAAGAAAGAAACACTCTACACACAAGTCATTGAAGGATTCATTTATTTTGGGAAAAATGAACAAAATAATTTTTGGGAGGGCGCCTGGGTGGGTCAGTTGGTTAAGCCTCTGACTCGTGATCTCAGCTCAGGTCTTGATCTCAAGGTCATGAGTTCAAGTCCCATGTTGGGCTTCATACTGGGCATGGAGCCTACTTAAAATAACAACAACAATAATAATAATAATAATAATTATTATTATTATTATTTTTTGTATACATGTCTCTGGAAGGAATTAGGTTTGACCCAAAGAGGGATGGGCATGGGCCTTTTATATCATTTTTTGGGGATTCTCAAATTCTAGTGTCTTTACTGATAAATGAGTTACACAAGAATAACAAGGGGGAGCCTATAAAATATGTACATATATACATATAAAATATGTGTATATATTTTAGAGAGAGAGCATGAGCAAGGGAGAGGGGCAGAAGGAGAGAGAGAGAGAGAGAGAGAGAATCTTTTTTTTTATGTTTATTTATTTATTAAAAAAAATTTTTTTTTTCAACGTTTATTTATTTTTGGGACAGAGAGAGACAGAGCATGAACGGGGGAGGGGCAGAGAGAGAGGGAGACACAGAATCAGAAACAGGCTCCAGGCTCCGAGCCATCAGCCCAGAGCCTGACGCGGGGCTCGAACTCACGGACCGCGAGATCGTGACCTGGCTGAAGTCGGAGGCTTAACCGACTGCGCCACCCAGGCGCCCCTATGTTTATTTATTTTTGAGAGTGAGACACACAGAGTGCAAGCAGGGGAGGGCCAGAGAGAGACGGAGACAGAATCTGAAACAGGCTCCAGGCTCTGAGCTGTCAGCGCAGAGCCCGACACGGGGCTCGAACTCATGAACCACAAGATCATGACCTGAACTGAAGTTAGATGCTTAACTGACTGAGCCACCCAGGTGCCCCGGGAAGGAGACAGAATCTTAAGCAGACTCCATGCTCAGTGCTGAGCCCGACGAAGGACTCGCTCCCATGACCCTGGGATCATGACCTAAGCCAAAATCAAGAGTCCGATGCTCAACCAGCTGAGCCACCGAGGCATCTCTTTTTTTTTAAATAAAATATTTTTCATGACTTGTTTTGATATGAGACAACATTCTGTGCACAGAACTTAAAAAATTGAGATATTAGGGGCACCTGGGTGGCTCATTTGGTTAAGTGTCTGACTCTTGATTTGAGCTCAGGGTTGTGAGTTCAAGCCCCACCTGGGGCTCCATGCCCAGGGTGGAGCCTACTAACAAAATAATAAGATACTAGGTATTTTCGTGTCAAAGAAAACATTTAAAATTTTACTCATATTTTTAAGAAATGACTTATTTTGCTTTATTTTGCTGATCATCGACAGCGTGTTCACTGTCTAGGATGTACAAATGGGTTATTTGCATTTTTTTTTCCACCCAGATAAGCAGTGTACGGATCTGTTCACGCGAAGAACTCGGTGCGATGTCTTGTGCCGAGGAGAGTGGATAAATCCGTGTTGATTGATGGTTCGGTTGACCACTCTGGACCTCTTTCTCAGAGGCTCTTAAGGGGAGGCCACGGGGGTCTGTGCAGGAAAGGGGCGTCGTGCATTAGGGGAGTGAATGCTTTGAAGAGAGAGAGTGGCTGTAGTTGTCTCTGGGGATGGAGGTCTGAGTTGTGGAGAGGCCCAGCGTCCTGAGAAATGGCAGCTGGGAGACGAGAGCTCTGGGTAGGGAGAAGGGCGCCAAGAGCTGTATCTCAGGCAAGGCCGGCGCCCTCTCCCCATGTGAGCGGAGAGGAGAAAGCCGAGAGAGACCAGGGTTCTTTGCCTGTGTTGCGCTTTGCGAGCTGGGAGACACAGCCACTGGCTTTTTCCGTCTTTTCCTCTGTTCTTTCCCCTTTCAGTCCTCTCCACGTGGGCTTTCCAATCTCCTGTCCTGTCTCGAAAGCCACTTTTGTTCAATGTGACTCACGTGCCCGTTTTCATAACTGTGAGGGAAGTGCTTTTTAGTTGGGTGTGCTTGGTATTTACGTTTCATAGCGAATTCTCTTTTGTCTCTTTTCTTCCTTCTCTTCTCCCCTCCCCCCCGTTTTCTTCATAACCAATTCTTATTTATTTTTTTTTGGCGTGAAAGCTTAGCAGAGAATTAAAAGTACGTCAAAGACCTCAAATAAAACCTAGGATGAGGGCATCTCTATTCTTATTAGGTTGATTATACCATGATTGAAACATTGGTGAGATTACAATTTTAGAATTTAAATAATCACTCTGTTGATCCTTTATAATGAAGAGGTGTGATTTCATTGTCTATCTTGTTTCAATAATAGCGAGATTATTTGTGTTGCATGGTATAGTTGGAGAAAGGATTTCTGTAAATCTAAGCAAGACATTACAAAATAAAGCCAGTCGAGTCGTAATCTTTCTCTACTCTTGACTCAGATTAGGAAGAAGCAGCAAGAAGTAGTGGGCTTTTTGGAAGCTAATAAGATCGACTTTAAGGAATTGGACATTGCTGGAGACGAAGACAACAGGAAGTGGATGAGGGAGAATGTTCCTGGAGAGAAGAAACCTCAAAACGGGATCCCTTTGCCTCCCCAGATCTTCAATGAAGAGCAGTATTGTGGGGTGAGTGTTTGATTTCTTGGGAAGTTCTCTTGCGTGAGTGTTTACCAGAAATGGTTTAAAGCAGATGAATTTGGAGGCAGAATTTGAACTTGTTGACGGTTTCAGGACACGATCTATTTCTCCCAGTACCCGGACGGTGGATCCATTGTGAGTAGTCAGTGCATGAGATTTACAAAAGGAGAGAAACAATAAAATGATGATTTGGAAGTTCCTGGGATTATTTTGGGTTCCTTATTTTGCTGTGAAGAATTAGCTCACTTGTTCAAATAAAGTGTGCATTTTGTTGGAAAGGGATTCTTTTTTTTTACCATATTTTTTATTAAAACATTTTCTGTATTTTAGAGAGAGAGAGCATGTGTGTGCATGAGCAGGGGAGGGAAGAAGGGGCAGAGAGGGAGAGGGAGAATCCCAAGCAGGCTCCATGCTCAGTGTAGGTGTGACTGGGGGCTCGATCTCACAACACTGGGATCATAACCTCAGCTGAAATCAGGAGTCAGACACTAAACCGACTGAGCCACCTAGGGGCCCCTGTTGGAAAGGAATTCTGACCAGTCCTGCAAGGTACCCATCCATGAACCCAGGCAGACACAGGTAGGCTTTCACTTTACAAAAAACATTTTTTTTAAATGTTTATTTTAGAGAGAGAGAGAAAGACAGAGTGCGAGCAGAAGAAGGGCAGAGAGAAAGAGAGACACAGAATCCAAAGCAGACTCGAGGCTCCAAGCTGTCAGCACAGAGCCCATGTGGGGCTGGACCCCATGAACCGCGAGATCATGACCTGAGCCGAAGTGGGATGCTTAATTGACTGAGCCACCCAGGCGCCCCGGCTTTCTTTCACTTTTATAAAAATGATTTGCAGGGTCACCTGGGTGGCTCAGTCGGTTAAGCATCCGACTCTTGATTTGGCTCATCCTGATCTCACGGTGGTTAAGATTGAGCCCCGTGTCAGGCTCAGCACTGGGTGTGGAGTCTTTTTAGGATTCTCTCTCTCCCTCTCCTTCTGCCCTTCCCCTGCTTGCGTTCTCTAAAAAAGAATGATTTTCAGAAGTCGGGTCTTCATACAGATACCTTAAATTTGTTTAAATGTATCTAGATTGTTTAACAACTGTCCTGAACACTTTAATTACAACAGCACTTTTATTTTATACATTTAATAGTTCACTTCCCCAGAAAATCCCTTTTTCCTCAGAGTTTTTTTCCACAGTTCTGCTTTGTAAATCAAATTATTGAAAAGAAACATTTAAAAACTCAAAGGGCTTTAGAACACGAGCACTGGAAGCTGGCTGGGGGTCATCTGAGCCTTCTAGGTCATTTTTCAGATGCCTCCATCAGGGCTCCGGAGGGTGGAGGGAGCTGGTCAGTGTTGTGTTGTTCCTGAAGGCTGGAGCCACCTGTAGGAATCTTGACTCACCTCTTTCCTTGCACGCAAAATGGCTGCTTCTTTAGATTAGCTCCTCTTGATTCTGTGTCTCATCTAAAGCTGGCATGGTCCAATTAAAGCCTGAAGGCCAAGGCCTGTGGCTGCCTGTTTTAGTAAATACAGTGTTATTGGAACACATCCACACTAGTTCAATGACCCATCACCTGTGGCTGATTTTGCATAATGGGAGAGCTGAGTAGTTGCCACAGAGACCATATGACTCACAAAGCCAGAAGTATTTAGTATCTGCCCATTTACAGAGAAGCTTTGGGGGCCTGCCTCCGACGTGAAGCACCGACTTGTTTGGTTATTGGAGGTTTGTATTCGTTTCATAAGGTCGATGTAACAAAACACCACAAACATGGTGGCTGTTGTGAGCTGTCTGTGCCCTCCCCAAATTCATAGGTTGAAGTTCTAACCTCCATGGTGAGGGTATTTGGAGATGAGGCCTTTGGGAAGTATCAGCTGAGATGAGGTCATGCAGGGAGGGGGTGCTTTGTGACGTGATTAATGTCCTCGGAGGAAGAGGAAGAGAGAGAGAGAGAGAGATCCCTCTCTCTCCCCCATGTGAGCACACGGCCAGAGGCAGCTGTCTGCAAGCCAGAACCCAGCCATCCTGGCACTCTGGTCTCGGGAGTCCACCTCCCAGAGCTGTGAGATGACACATTTCTGTCATTTAAGCCCCTCAGTCTGTGGCATTTTGTTATGCAATCCAAGCTGACTAATTCGGTGCTTTAAAGTAACAGAAATGTACTCTCGCACAGTTCTCGAGGTCAGAGGTCTGAAGGCAAGGCGTCAGTAGCATTGGTTTCTTCTGGAGGCTACGAGGGAGGATCTGTTCCATGCCTTTCTCCTAGCTTCTGGTGCTTGCCAGCAACCCTTGGTGTTCCCCAGCTCGAAGATATCTCTTTCTGATCTCTGTCTCCATCTCTCCTTGTGTTCTCCTGGTCTCTGTCTTCACTTGGCTTCTGTAAGGACAACAGTCATTGGAATAGGGCTCACCCCACTCCAGTATAGCCTCTTGTAACTAATCACATCTGTAAATATCCTATTTCCGAATAAGGTCACTTTCTCAGGTTCTGGGTGGACGGGGATTTGTGGGGAACAGCACAGGGCTGTATGGATTTACATGGCTGTGTTAGCATTGTTCAGAGGCTTAGCTCAGTCCTGTGGGGGGGGGGGGGGTGTTTTCAAACAGTCTGAACGTGGCAAACTCTTGTTTAAGAGAACGTATAGTCCAGCCCAGGCCTCCTGTGGGTTTAAGCTGGGGCTTCCCAGGATGTAGAATGGAATTCCTATGTGAGGAAGGGTCCTCCCCTCCACCTCTCACTCTTGTCTTCCCCTGCCCTCCCCACCTCCTGACATCCCTGCATCCTGACCCATATTTCTAAGGCTTGGGGCTCTTTGTTTTTAAAAAAATGTTTATTTATTTATTTTGAGAAGGAGAGAGAGTGTGTGTGAGCAAGCAGAGGGGAGGAGCAGAGAGAGAGAGGGAAAGAGACAATCCCAAGCAGGCCCGGCTTGGGGTTCGAACTCACAAACCATGAGATCATGACCTGAGCTGAAACCAAGAGTCGGACGCTTAGCCAACTGAGCCACCCAGGTGTCCCATAAGACTTGGGGCTCTTATTGGATGAGGAAAGGAATAGTGGTGGTGGGCAATTTTAATTTTATTTTTTATAACTTTTCTTAATAATTGAAAAATCAATACATGTGCACACTGAAAACTTTAAATGGTTCAGGGGCGCCTGGGTGGCTCAGTGGGTTAAGCGTCCGACTTCGGCTCAGGTCATGATCTCGCGGTCCGTGGGTTCGAGCCCCGCGTTGGGCTCTGTGCTGACAGCTCAGAGCCTGGAGCCTGTTTCGAATTCCATGTCTCCCTCTTTCTCTGACCCTCCCCTGTTCATGCTCTCTCTCTCTCTCTGTCTCAAAAATAAATAAATGTTTAAAAAAAATTTAAATGGTTCAAAAGTTGCCTCTGGTAAAAATTATTCTGCCTCCCATGTCAGACCCCTGTGATTCTAGTTCCTTCCCCGAGGTGGCTGGCTTCACGTACTTGTGATCTGGGAAGTCACCCAGGCCCCACACTTAAGAGAGCTCTCTGCTTGGTTCAACACCCTGCTATTGCTGTCTTGAATTTTTTTTAAATGTTTATTTATTTTTGAGAGAGAGAGAGAGAGAGAGCACATGCACAAGCGGAAGAGGGGCAGAAAGAGAGAGACAGAGAATCCCAAGCAGGCCCCATGAAGTGAGTGCAGAGCCTGATGCTGGCCTGGAACTTGAACCCTGAGATCATGACTTGGACACTTAACCAAGTGAGCCACCCAGGCACCCTCTGTTGTCGCTGTCTTGAAATCCACAACATTTTCTTTCTTTTTTTTTTTTTTAATGTTTTTATTTATTTTTGAGACAGAAAGAGACAGAGCATGAGCAGGGGAGGGGCAGAGAGAGGGGACACAGAATCTGAAGCAGGCTCCAGGCTCTGAACTGTCAGCACAGAGCCTGACACGGGGCTCAAACTCACAGACTGTGAGATCATGATCTGAGCTGAAGTCGGACACTTAACCGACTGAGCCACCCAGGCACCCTGACACAACGGGTTTTGAACAAGGGACCCGGGTTTCATTTTTGCATGGGGTCCCTGCAAATTACATAGAGGGTCCTGTTCTGGCAAACCAATGTTGGCAATTTCTAGTTTGACCTTCCAGAAATTTTCTGTGTATATTTATAATATACATGACATATATATTTTATAGATACCTGTAATATCTATGATACAGGATACATTATACAGCCATATATTGATATATTGTATATCCCTTAAAAATAGGAGTGTGCTATAACACTTGGGTTTTTTCAGTCCATAACCGTATCTCAGAGACCCCTGAACTGCACAAGCTCCTTACTTTAATGGCTGCCAATGTTCCATTGTATATGACATCATTTATCGACACAGCCCTCTAGTGGGGAATATTCAGGAAACATTCACACAGACAATGCTGCAGGAAACCTTTTTTGTAAAAATTTTGTTCTGTTTTTTGAGAGAGAGTGCGAGTAGGGGAGGGGCAGAGAGAGAGAGGGAGAGAGAGAATCCCAAGCAGGCTCCACGCTGTCAGCGCAGAGCCCGATATGGCACTTGAACCCAGGAACTATGAGATCATGACCTAAGCCAAAATCAAGAGTCGGACACTTAACTGACTGAACCACCCAGGTGCCCCCAGGAAATCTTTTGATACATACAGATTCTTGTACGCAGTATGAATATATGCGTGTAGGAATCCGTTCCTAGAAAATGTGCTAAGTTAAAACACGTATGCACTTTGTATTTCAGTAGATGTTGGCAAATGGCCCTATATTGCCCTGTGCCAACTTATGTGTCCACCAACCTAGTCTGAGGGTGGCTAATTCCCTGTGACCTTGACCACACTCCATATGCAAACTTCTGAATCTTTGCCAATCTAATAGATGAAAAATATATTCTCACTGCTTCGACTTGGATTTCTGTCTGGATGGGTATGGCTGAATTCCTTTTCCTATGTTTGTGAGGTATTTGTGTTTTTCTGTGACTTGCTCTTTCTCTGTTGGGTCACAGGTGATATTTATTGGTTTATAAGAGTCTTTATGAAGGAAAGTAGCCCTTTACTCCCATAGATGTTGCAAATTCTTTTCCCACATTTCTTGTCTTTTGAGTTTTTAAGCAGAACTTAAAATTTTTTTATGTAGACAAATTCACTGATCTTTTTTTCTTTATGGTTCCTGACCCCGAGTCTTGCTTAGAAAAGCTTTCTGCACTCTGAAATTATCAAAAGAATAATTTCATTTTTTTCTACTAGTACTTTTCCAATGAAAGTAATATTTTAAATCTTCTCTTTTTCCTTATTTTGACTGTTATTTTTTTTTAATGTTTATTTTTGAGAGAGAGAGAGAGAGAGAGAGAGTGAGAGCAGGGGAGGGGCTGAGAGAGAGAGGGAGACACAGAATCCGAAGCAGGCTCCAGGCTCCGAGCTGTCAGCACAGAGCCCGACGTGGGGCTCGAACCCACAAGCCATGAGATCATGACCTGAGCCAAAGTCAGACACTTAACCGACTGAGCCACCCAGGCATCCCTCTGTCAGGTTTAAAATGGTAGAGGGAACCTCAGGGACAAGCAGTGGTCTCTCGCACCAGGGTAGGGAGAGGAGTGGATGTCGAGGTAGTTCTGAGCACCGCTGTGTCCCTGCCTGTGCGAACTGCTCCTTGCAGAGCAGATGAAGACATTATCCCGAGGGCGTGGCCGACCACCATTAGCTAGAGAAAGGGGACACCCGACGGGAAGCCAGGCACAGTGGAGGTCAGCTTACCCGCCTGGCAGAGGAGTGCTAACTGGTCGTAGCAGACATGTCTGTCGATGCCAGGTTGGAGGCTGTGCATCTTAGCCCAGGTAAGGACTGGGTGCCTGCCTGGGCCTGAACACAACCAAAGGGGACCTGGGCCACTCAGCCCAGGTGGGCATCCTCAGGGCTGCAAGGGAAACGGGATGCAAGGCCAGTGAGGCGGGGGTGGGGCAGGGCTCTCTCAACGCATAGATGTTACTGAACAAGCTATTTCACATCGTTGAAAACTTATTATGAGGGGTGCCCGGGTGGCTCCGTCGGTTAAGCACCCAACTCTTGACTCAAGATTGCACGGCTTCTGAGTTTGAGCTCCACGTCTGGCTCTTGCTGACGGTGTGGAGCCTCCTTGGGATTCTCTCTCCCCTTCCCTCTCTACCCCTCCCCTGCTATCTCACTCTCTCTCTCTCTCTCAAAATAAATAAATAAAACAAAATAACAAAACAAAACAAAAAAGCCATGTGTGTACCAGATTCCAAAAGAGACTTCAATACCTCACTCACCATTTCCTTATTTATGTGTGTGTTTTTTTTAAATTAATTTATTTATTTTGAGAGAGTGCATGCATGGGAGGGGCAGAGAGAGAGGGGGAGAGAGAGAGAATCCCCAAAAGACTTTGCTCTGTCAGCGTAGAGCCCGATTTGGGGCTCATTCTCACACACCGTGAGATCATGACCGAAATCAAGAGCTGGATGCTTAACTGACTGAACCACCCAAGAGCCCCTGTCTTGTTTTTTAGTACTTTAGTTTGTTGGTCTTCATCCTACCCCACAACTTAGACATTTCTAATTATTTTTTTTTTAACATTTATTTATTTTTGAGAGAGAAGGAGTGGGAGAGGGACAGAGAGAGAGAGGGAGACACAGAACCCGAAGCAGGCTCCAGGCTCCGAGCCGTCAGCACAGAGCCTGATGTGGGGCTCGAACTCACGAACTGCGAGATCATGACCTGAGCCGAAGTCGGATGCTTAACCGACTGAGCCCCCCCAGGCACCCCTAATGATTGTTTTTATAGTCAGTGTTTGTTTAGTTTATATTTACCCACATATTTATTTTTTTTTTTTTTAATTTTTTTTTCACGTTTTATTTATTTTTGGGACAGAGAGAGACAGAGCATGAACGGGGGAGGGGCAGAGAGAAAGGGAGACACAGAATCCGAAACAGGCTCCAGGCTCCGAGCCATCAGCCCAGAGCCTGACGCGGGGCTCCAACTCCTGGACCGCGAGATCGTGACCTGGCTGAAGTCGGACACTTAACTGACTGCGCCACCCAGGCGCCCCTACCCACATATTTATTAATATCTTTGCTCATGATTCCTTCTTGCATCTTAGATAATATATCTGCAGTCACTTTCTGTTTGCCTAGTATAGCCTGTAAAAGTTTCTTTGAGTGAGTATCTATTGGTGGTAAGTTCTCTAAATCTTGGAGTAAAAAGGACATTTTTCAGGGGTGCCTGGGTGGCTCAGTCAGTTGAGCATCTGACTCTTGATTTCAGCGCAGGTCATGATCCCAGGGTTGTGGGATTGAGCCCCGAGTCGGGCTCCATGCCGAGTGTGGAGCCTGCTTAAGATTCTCTTCTCTCCCCTCTGCCCTGCTCATGCTCTCTCTAAAAAAAAAAAAAGACTAATGTTGGTTTTACCTCATGTCTAAAAAAGTTTCACTGGGTCTAAAATTCTGGGTTGATGGTTATTTTTTCTAAACACATGAAACTATTATGTTGCTTTCTTCCAACTTCTGTGTTGCTGTCCAGAAACCACTTGTCGATCTAATTGTCTTTCTTTCACGGGGAAGGGTCTTTTTCCTTCTCTCCCTTCCCCCTGCCTCCTTCACTCTCCCCTCCCACTCTGCCCCCCTTTTATAAAACTCCCCACCTTGAGGAGGCTCGAGGCTTTAGCCACTCTCGCTTTTACTCACCGTGGCATCAAAGTTGGCATAAAGATCTGCCAGCTTTGTTGCAAACTCAGCCTTGGTGTGGGCTCGTTCCTAGGACTCCTGGCCTCTCCTGGTCGTGATTTTTCCTTTCGTATCACCAGCTCAGCAGTGCACCTACGCTTCTTTTCTCAATCTGGCATCTTCAGGGCATCTAATGCTACTCTAACGTGACTGGAAGTTGAAAAAACCATTTCATACTCATGATTTCCTGTACCTGTTTGTTAGCATCAAGTCAGAAATCACGACAAATTGTTCTTTGGTCCTCTGAAGCTGAAGGAGCTATCTGGACCCAAGTTGAAGCAGAGGACAGTTCACTCAACTATGAGGAAATCGTTCTCGACTGGAAAGCTTCTAGAGTTGGCCAACTAGAGAAGTCATAGATCTTTCCGGAATTTTTGAAAAACAGCATAAATTTATTTTATTATATTTCACCTGCTCTCTACGGGTACTAACGTATTCTATCATGTGATCCTTTACCAACGCCTAGCAAGTGGGTGCCCCAGGAATCAGCCAGAATTTCTGACACCAAAGGATCACTTGCTCACGATGCTCTATTTCCTTCAACTCAGATTTGAGGCGGCTTACAAACATGTATTCAGCATACAAGAATAAATTTAATCACTGAGGGAATCCAGGCAACAGGTAGGAAAATAATAAAGCTTTGGACAAGGTCGACACACAAGAATACACAACACTTTCTTCCCCATGTCAGGGGCCTGTATTTGGTTTTAAGGTTCTTAATACACATAAGAGTAGGGTAGACAGTAACACCACTGAGTTGGTGTGAGTGCCGTCTGTTCGAGCTGGGCCAGACACAGTGCCCTCAGCGTGTGAAGAGACTATATCACTGTCCTGATGACACACATTGGCAGTCTGGAGAAGTAGTCTGGGGAATACCTCGTATGTTTTAATTGTATGAAATGAGGGGCGCCCGGGTGGCTCAGTTGGTTAAGCCTCCAACTTCGGCTCAGGTCATGATCTCACAGTTCGTGCGTTTGAGCCCCCTGTCAGTCTCTGTGCTGACAGCTCAGAACCTGGAGCCTGCCCCTGATTCTGGGTCTTTTTCTCTCTCTGCCCCTCCCCAACTTGTAAGCTCTCTGTCTCCCTCTGTCTCTTTCAAGGATATGAAATGAAATTCTTCTGAGCTGTGGACCGTCGCACTACTGGTTTAGGGCTGGACCCGCCTGCTGGGTGGGCTGTGGTGGGGCAGCGGGGTGGCAGAGGGACTTCACTGAGCCCCAGACTTCAGTCAGTTACCAGGTCTCACCTCCTGCTGTAGTTTCTCCCCTTTGCCGAAACAAGTGTTGCTGTAAGCCCTCCGTAATCTTAAGGCTGCTGGGACCAGAAGGTCTGAGATGGGGCTGGTCCCCTAGAAGCTCCTATAGTAACACTGGAGAAATCCTGTGTTGTCTTAGTCCCCGCTGATCAGGGTCCAAATCCACGGGGCCAGATTACAAGGAAAGGAGCTAAAGATGTGAAACTTTTAGAGAATCCTTCACTCTATATATCTGAGTCTTGTCAGTGATTCCTGAACACAAACTGGTGTGTGTGGGGGTGTGTGTGAGTTCTCACTGTTCTGTATTCCACACAGTGAAATGATAAAAACAAATGTAAAGTTCATGGTTAGAGATTCTTAACTTTGGGGGTTAGTCATCTTTGACAAAACAAACTGGGATAACCTTTTGTGTTAGCTTCTAGCTTAATGACTAATAAAAAAGATCAGCTTAGGTAAATATTCTGGCTCTCCAGTGTGCAGTGGGTTTAAACATTTTTTTTCTTTTTTTTTTTTTGCTTCAAGGATTTTGACTCTTTCTTCTCTGCCAAAGAAGAGAATATTATTTATTCATTTCTTGGTTTGGCTCCCCCTCCAGGCTCAAAGGTAAGCTTACACACCCCATTGAGGCTCAGTACGAGTCATAGTAAATGAAGATAGAAATCAGCATCCAAGCTGTTTAATAAATGATGATCTTTTTTAAAAAAAATTTTAATGTCTAATTTTTGAGAGAGAGAGAGAGAGACAGAGACAGAGCATGAGTGGGGGAGGGGCAGAGAGAGAGGGGGAGACCCAGAATCTGAAGCAGGCTCCAGGCTCTGAGCTGTCAGCACAGAGCCTGATATGGGGCTCGAACTCATTAATGGTGAGATCGTGCCCTGAGCTGAAGTCGGACGCTTGACCAACTGAACCACCCAGATGCCCCATAAATGATGATCTTTAAGTTAACACGATTTTTAATATATTCCTTATTCTGATGAAGTCTTATGCATAGAGATAATGCAAGGTTTTTACTAAAGTATGTTCCAAAACTATGCTTTTTATATTTTTGCTATATTTTTTATATATTTTATACCTTGTTGTAGTAAGTTTTACAATACTGAAATTAAGAAATACTGCATTCAGTAATTTTAAATACACTAAATAAAGATGTACAAATTTGAGTTCCCAGATTGTGTTTATGAAGTTATTTTTTAATGAACTGACTTCTTATGTGACTTATTTTAGTTAATTTTACAATACTATATCACCCTATTTTAATTCTATTTAAAATGAGTTGAACTTTGCTTTTTTATCTGATAAAGAGGGGGGAAAGTAAAATCTAGACACAGTCTCAGCGGGTTTTTTTTTCTTCTGGTGTTGTCTCATCTTTGATTACGTAAAATTATTTCAGTTTCATACAGAATTATGCTAATGAAGCTAATATTAGGAATTTGCCTACTGGAGATCACCTAGCTTCAGTCTCTGCACCAAATCACTGCATCCTTACTTCTCCCAAGATCTCACACATGACTGTCCGCAGATACAAGACAAGTACACATTTGTTTGATTCATGTATTTCTTAATTTGTTTGTACTCAGCTTCATTTCAAAAATGATTTGTGATGATTGAGTCCAAATTAATTCTCATTGTAGGAGAAACACCTCAAAATGCTACCTTATAGAGATGGGTTGGTCTCAGAGGCATGTGGCCGTGCTGTCTTTCATATGTCAGCATTCTTCAGGTAACGCCATTTGGGACCTCTTAGTGCTCAGGTTAACATGTGCGAGTCTAGCACCAATTCCTTGTCCAAAGGTAACATGTAGGTTTCACAGTTGGTTAATGGGTTTATAGGAGGAAGAAAATCTTCCCTTTTAGTGAAATACCTTTCTGGCCTGAGTCAACTTGAATGCAACACATTTCAAATGCCGTATTGACAATTAAAAAAAGGGTGTTACATGCAATCTAATCTTTTTTAATTGGTGTAGGAGTTTGGTATGAGGGTTTTATTTGGTATAGGAGTTTGTTAACTGAGTCCTATTTAGTTATTATGTTTAAGACACGGTGCCTTGGTGTTAAGGTATATTTCTTGGGGACGCTCAGGTGACTTGTGTCTTGAAGATAGGAAGGAAGGGTAGAGGGAAGACTGTTTTGGGCAAAGGGAAGAGCAAGTGCAAAGGCCCTGAGGCAGGAAAGAGCCTGGAAATTGTAAGAGCTGCCACAAGGTCGGCATTGCCAGAATGAGGGGTGGGGGTACCACAGGAGGTGGGATCTGCGGGTAGGCAGCCCATGGGCCACAGCAATGTTCCAGATTCTATCTCAGGTGCAGTGGAGATGATGTAAGAGGTTTAACTGGAGAAGTAGTCTCTCTTTTGTTTGTTTTTGTTTTATTTTATTAATTATTATTATTATTTTTAAATATAATTTATTGTCAAATTGGCTAACATAGAGTGTGTAAAGTGTGCTCTTGGTTTTTGGGGTAGATTGCCGCGGTTCATTGCTTACATACAACACCCAGTGCTCATCCCAATAAGTGCCCTCCTCAATGCACATCACCCACTTTCCCCTCTCCCCCATGCTCCCATCAACCCTCAGATTGTTCTCTGTATTTAAGAGTCTCTTATGGTTTGTCTAGTGCAGAAGTATTCTTATCTCTTTCTTGAAAACTCATTTTGGCTTCTATGGGATAAATGGACTAGAAGGGTACAAACTGTCTTGGCAATGGATGAGATATCATGGCGACTTGGACCAGGGTGGTGGGATAGAACGATACAGAGTGGAGATTTTAGGGCCTGTTTTGGAGGAAGACTTGGTAAGACTTCCTGATGGATTGAATGTGGGGGTGGGGATGGAACGAATGAGTGCTTCTAGCCGTTGGGTATAGACATTCACTTTGGTTGGAGGTGCCATCTTTACAGGGGGGTGTTAAGTTTGAACAAGACATCTAAGTGAAGAAGTGAGGTAGACAGTAGCGAGTTGATCTGTGTCTCATTGAGGTCTGGTGGAGGAGGCACATGGGGAATCCACTAGCATGTGGGTGGGGCTAAAGTAGAGAGGGGGTCAGTAGCAAGGAGGCCGGGCTTGGAGGTGCTCCAAGCTTAAAGCGTGGTGGATAAGCAGAGGCCGGTTGAGGAGGCAAAGGTGGACAGTCTTGAGGCACGAGGAGACCCAGAGTGTGTGGTGTTAAGGCAGCCAAGGGGGAACATTTTTCACACAAGAGGGTCTGATGCTTCCGAGAGATTGAGTCAGTGAGGACAAAAAAGTGACCATCTGCCTAGATAACACACAGGTCCTTGGTAGCCATGTCAGAAGTAGTCTCTGAGGAGGGGTGAAGATAGAAGCAAGATTGGGGGGGTTGAAGGAGAGCTGGTGTAAGAAGGAGGAATTACATATGGTCAGTTATCTCTGGGGAGTTTCCCAGGGACGGGAGAATATGGCAGCAGCATTGTTTTTAAAGCGTCTGCACATTATACTGCTGTGGGAACCTTGGGTCCAGGCGCTTTGAGCTGCTGGCGCCAGGTGTCCTTGCCTTCTCTCTCCTGCCACCTGCTGGACAGACTCCTGCTACTTCTCATCCTCCCCTTTCCAGGCCCCAGACCAGTGGGCGGTGGGAGGGGAGTCTAGATTTTACAGCTGAAGACCCAATGGGGGGTTTTGTAAACAACACAGACTTTTCTATTCCGGGTCAATGGTAGTCTGGCCAAGCCTAGGAAGGAGGATTTTCCTTTAACCTTTTATAGGTCAAATTCTTAGACAGAGCCCCCCTCTTCCCCAGGAGTCACAGTGAATGGGGGGCAGAGGGGCAGCAGAGCAGAACACCCTCTCTGTTCACAGACCATCCTGGGCGTCATGTTCTTTCCATTTCTTTTCTTGTAATGTGCTGTTTTTCGTAATGATCATTTCTTACTTTTTAAAAGTGTGTTTGTTTATTTTAACGTTTATTCATTTTTGAGAGAGACAGCGTGAAACGGGGGAGGGGCAGAGAGAGAGGGAGACCCAGAATCCGAAGCAGGCTCCAGGCTCCGAGCCGTCAGCACAGAGCCCGACGCGGGGCTCGAACTTACGGGCTACCAGATCATGACCTGAGCCAAAGTCGGACGCTCAGCTGACTGAGCCATCCAGGTGCCCCACTAACTCTTCAATTTTCTAATCTCTTCACTTGCATTTTCTGTGTTTTTGTCTTTCTCTCCCTTCTGGGACATTTCTTCCACTTTTTATACCACCTTCTATTTTTTCCCCTACCGATCTTGTTTTATTTCTCACAAACTTTGTTTTTCTCTTTGGTTTTCTCTGGCTACTCCCTTACCAAATAGCTTCCTGTTCTTGTTGTACAGGTTCATTATTTTTCTTACCTTTGAGTTTTTTTTTTTTTTTTTAATTTTTTTTTTCAACGTTTATTTATTTTTGGGACAGAGAGAGACAGAGCATGAACGGGGGAGGGGCAGAGAGAGAGGGAGACACAGAATCGGAAACAGGCTCCAGGCTCTGAGCCATCAGCCCAGAGCCTGACACGGGGCTCGAACTCACGGACCGCGAGATCGTGACCTGGTTGAAGTCGGACGCTTAACTGACTGCGCCACCCAGGCGCCCCACCTCTGAGTTTTTTAAATATGGTTTTTCTTTTTACACACTTTCTTCAACTCTCTGCATTCTCTCTTTCTCTAAGTGCCCCCTTTCTCTGTTTCCTTTTTATTTTTATGTAAGATGTTTTTCTCAGATGTGTGGGGACCCTTGACTGTATTTAAGATCAAGGTGCTAAAAGGCTGAATGGATGCTCTATATCCATGATCATGACTGTCCGGGTGGTAGACTTTCCCATGGGATGATTTAGAGAGGACTTACTGGCTTTCTGTTAGGGATCCTGTACCGTGGGCTTTTTCGGTTGGTTCAGGTGAACTTCTCCAGGGAGGAATCTTCCATTTCCTGAAGTGGTCGTGGGGGTGGTGGAGGTGATGGTGGTGGTGGTGATGGAGGTGATGATGGTGGAGGTGATAGTGGTGGGAGTGATGGCGGTGGTGATGGTGGTGTTGGTCGTGGAGGTGATAGTGGAGATGATGACTGTGGTGGTAAGCGGAGAGTAATTCTGGTTGCCAGTGTTCTGGATGCAGGTTGGGAAGGGGGATAGGAATGTCTTTTTTATGACGTGGACTTCTCAGGTAGATCCTGGGTCCCCACCTCAGCTGGCCTCATGATCAAGAGGTCAGAGTCTTTCTGGTTCAACTTGTGCAGAGACTAATCCTCTTTGAGTAGGCAGTTGCCTGCCATCCAGGAATGTGGAGGGAATCTAAATCTGCTTCTCATTCCCTCTCATCCCTTTTTGTAAGAAATGATGTCTTAGATTTTTTGAGGTTAAGCCAATTATTACTCAACCGTTTCCTTTTCTGCCTTCAAAATTTGTGGTCTTTTTTTTTTTTTTTTTTTATTTTAAATTTTTTTTTTTTTTTTTTTTTTTTTTTTTAATGCAGTAGCCTCTCACTTGTTCTTTTTGTCCTTGTAAGTTTACCCTTTAAAAGAAAATGTCTTTGGGGCGCCTGGGTGATTCAGTCGGTTGAGCGTCCGACTTCAGCTCAGGTCATAATCTCACGGTCTGTGAGTTTGAGCCCTGCGTCGGACTCTGTGCTGACAGCTCAGAGCCTGGAGCCTGCTTGGGATTCTGTGTCTCCCTGTCTCTCTGACCCTCCCCCGTTCATGCTCTGTCTCTCTCTGTCTCAAAAATAAATAAACATTAAAAAAATTTTTTTTTAATACAACAAAATGTCTTTTTTAAAAAACATGTTTATTTTATTTATTTTGAGAGAGAGAGAGAGAGAGAGTGAGTGCAAGCTGGGGAGGGGCAGAGGGAGAGAGAGAGAGAATCCTGAGCAGATTACACACTCATCGCAGAGCTTGATGAGGGGCTTAATCTCATGACTATGAGATCATGAATCTGAGCCAAAATACAGAGTTGGTTGTTAACATGCTGAGCCATCCAGGTGCCCTGAAAATGTCTTTGCTATCATGTCAGTGGGGTTCCGGGAAGGAGCCAAGGTAAGTAGCTGCATTTAATTTTCCACAAATAACTAGAAACTGCCTCTCATTTTCAATGACCCCAGTCTTCTCATAAAGTATCATCCTCTATTCTTCTGTTAAGTTCTTTCCATATGTCAGTTAATTCTGTCTAATTTATTTCAGTTATATAATGAAATTAAATGTCTAATTTTTGATTGTCTTTTTAAAAACACTATACTGAGATGTAATTTATACACTACACAATTCACCCAGTGAAAGTATACAATTGACGGCTTTTTAGTATATTCACAGAGTTGTGCAACCATCACATCACCATGATCTACTTCCAGAACATTTTCATCAGTCACTCCCCAAAAACCCCAACCCCCACTAGCTGTTACCCACCTCCCCCCAAAAAACTACCCATTCTCTCAGCACTAAAGAACCACAAATATACTTTTTTTCTATGTAGATTTTCCTCTTCTGGGCCTTTTGTATAAATGGAATCACACAACATTTTGTTCTTTGTGCCTGTCTTCTTTAACTTAGCATAATGCTATCAAGGTACATCCATTTTCTGGTATATATCAGGACTTCTTTTTTATGCAGATAACATTTTATTTTGTGGATAGACCAATTCTCTTTATCCATTCACCAGTTGATGGACACTTGAATTGTTTTCATTTTGGGGCTATTATGAGTAATGCTCTTACGACCATTTGTGTATCTTTTGTTTAATTTTATTTTAAATAGTGCTATTTTTTAGTAGAGAATCACTTGTATAGGTTTAAAAATCCAGGTACCTGAGTTCTGCTTCAGACCCACTGATCCTGAATTGCTGGGGAGAGGCCGAAGGATCTCCATTTTTAAAATGTTCTTTGATTTAGGGGTGCCTGGGTGGCTTAGTCGGTTAAGCATCTGATTTCGGCTCAGGTCATGATCTCACGATTCATGAGTTTGAGCCCTGTGTCAGGCTCTGTGCTGACAGCTTGGAGTCTGGACCCTCCTTTGGATTCTGTGTCTCCCTCTTTCTCTGCCCCTCCCCTGCTTGCCCTCTGTCTGTCTGTATCTCTTTCTCTCAAAAATAAACATTTAAAAAAAGTTAAAAAAAAAAAAGTTCTTTGGTTGATTCTGATGCACACTTCTGTTTAGCAGCCACTAACCTAGGGACTCATTTAAATATTCATGTACGGGGGCGCCTGGGTGGCTCAGTTGTTGAGCGTCCGACTTCGGCTCAGGTCACGATCTCGCGGTCCGCGAGTTCGAGCCCCATGTCGGGCTCTGGGCTGATGGCTCAGAGCCTGGAGCCTGCTTCCGATTCTGTGTCTCCCTCTCTCTCTGCCCCTCCCCCATTCATGCTGTGTCTCTCTCTGTCTCAAAAATAAATAAACGTTAAAAAAAAATTTAAATATTCATGTACGTGCCTCTCCAAAATGAATGCGATAACATATTTGCTTTGGTTAAAAAACTCGTAGAGAAACTATGAGGTCACTTTGCTTCCTTCCTTCCCTGGAGACCACAAACATCATGAATTTTTAAAAAATTATATATAAAACTATATGTAAAAACTGTATATTTATCTGCATAAGCAGTATATATGTTTTGTATTGTTAATGCCTAATCAGTATCACTTTTTTTTAGAATGTTTTATAGCTGGCTCTTTAAAAAAACAACATTATGCTTTGAGATGTATCTACACTAACGTATGTAAATCTGTTTCAGCCTCTGCTGTGTTTTATCTTGTCCCATTTAAAAAATATCTAATCGGGGGCGCCTGGGTGGCGCAGTCGGTTAAGCGTCCGACTTCAGCCAGGTCACGATCTCGCGGTCCGTGAGTTCGAGCCCCGCGTCGGGCTCTGGGCTGATGGCTCAGAGCCTGGAGCCTGTTTCCGATTCTGAGTCTCCCTCTCTCTCTGACCCCCTCCCGTTCATGCTCTGTCTCTCTCTGTCCCAAAAATAAAAATGTTGAAAAAAAAAAACTTTAAAAAATATCTAATCTTAATTTTTAAATCCTGCCTTGATTTGTGCTTAAATACTGTCATGTTACATGAAATTCTTTTTTATTTTATTTTATTTTTTAACGTTTATTTATTTTTGAGACAGAGAGAGATAGAGCATGAATGGGGGAGGGTCAGAGAGAGAGGGAGACACAGAATCTGAAACAGGCTCCAGGCTCTGAGCAGTCAGCACAGAGCCCGATGCGGGGCTCGAACCCACGAACTGCGAGATCGTGACCTGAGCTGAAGTCGGACACTTAGCTGACTGAGCCACCCAGACGCCCCTGAAATTCTCTTTAAGGAGAATAAAGGGATGGCCATGGCATTATAAAACCCAGCATAGCGAGAGCTAAGAGACCATCCAGTCCAGATTCTTCTCTTCCAGAGGAGGGACTTGAAGCCCACAGGGTTTACAGATACTCCATTCACTAGCAGCATAGACTGTGCTAGAATGGTGGTGTCAGCATTGCTTGGCTTTATAGGTGTTTATGCATGCACACATGGAGAAAGTCCTTCAGGTGTCCTTTGGGAAGACAGACACTTCATGATTTATGGAAATGATGTTATTTGTCACAGTGTCATTTTGTAGTAAACAACACTGTGGAGAAGTAGCAGCAAGGAAATTAATCTAGCTCTAAAAATAGACACCTTGACAATTACATAGAAAATGTATGCTTATAAAATATTAAGTATTATACACCACATTTTTGCTTTTAGAATATTGTTCTTGTCTAAGGCGGGAGCAGCAGGTCATTTTCCCCAAGAGGGCCTTGCAAGTGAGCACTGGCTCCATTAAGGCAACTTTAGTTCTTTAAAGCCATCTGGTCATATCTGATTAAATGAGCATCATTCTTAATACCACACTCCAGGCAAGGCTTTGATTGCATAACCAGTTTCCAGTTAATGCCCTGGCAATAAGGAATACACATCCTTCTTCTTTTTTTTTTAATGTTTATTTTATTTTTGAGACAGAGAGACAGAGCATGAGCGGGGGAGGGGCAGAGAGAGAGAGAGACCCAGAATCCCAAGCAGGCTCCAGGCTCCGAGCTGTCAGCACAGAGCCCGACTCGGGGCTCGAACTTGTCAACTGGGAGATCATGACATGAGCCGAAGTCGGATGCTCAACTGACTGAGCCCCCCAGGCGCCCCAAGGAATACACATTCTTACTGAACCCAGGCAAATAACTATATTGCCCTGAAACATGGAAAGACTTAACAAGAATCTTCGAATTCTGAAGGAGTCAGGCAGAGAGAGTATCACTTACAAATGTCTCATTTCAACTTACAAAAATAGAGCCTCCTACATTGTTGAGATTTATAAAAAGCTTAAGAGGAAAGACAGAGGGTTTCCTCATATGTCCAGAAAACAGGACATTAAAATAACGTCAACAGTATTCCAAACAAAACCTGTCCTCCTCCATCACTGATTCATTCAGGTCTATGTAATTCTTGTTCCACTGGACCTACGGTTCGTAGTTTCATGAACCCATCTGCTTCTCAAGTGAAATTCTGGAAATCCTGACTCAGTCCACTGGTATGGTATCAGTGATCTTTGAGCGTTGCCATCAGAAGCCTATCCGCAAAAGCACCTGCCATATAATCCTTTTCCATGGGGCTCTGGGTCATTCTGTGTGGCAGGTGAGGCATTCTGGCTCCCCACGGACTGGAAAAGCTTTCAGGGAAGCATCCAAATAAAACAAGCTAAGAAAAATCTCTGCGGATGACGACAAAAGACTTAAAATAACTGTGGTTAATTTTATAACTGATAATTTTCAAAGGTGATAGATTTTATGGGAATTATAACAAGAATAATGGCCCGGTATGAACATTTGGTTGTTTCTGTGGCGTGCAAAACAAAATAATAAAGTCAATCCAAAAAGTTTTAGACAAAGTATCTATAAACACAATCACTAAACCTATTTTCAAAGAAGATAGCAAACATTATATTTTATTTGTAAAAATGGATGAATAGCGGAAAACTTTAAAAAATTTTTTATTTAATTAATTTTTCATTTATTTATTTAATATACATCCAAGTTAGTTAGCATATGGTGCAACAATGATTTCAGGAGTAGACTCCTTAATGCCCCTTACCCATTTAGCCCATCCCCCCTCCCACAACCCCTCCAGCAACCCTGTTTGTTTTCCATATTTAAGAGTCTCTTATGATTTGTCTTCCTCCCTGTTTTTATATTATTTTTGCTTCCCTTCCCTTATATTCATCTGTTTTGTATCTTAAGTTCCTCATATGAGTGAAGTCATATGATATTTGTCTTTCTCTAATTTCGCTCAGCTTAATAATACCCTCCAGTTCCATCCACATAGTCGCAAATGGCAAGGTTTCATTCTTTTTGATTGCCGAGTAATACACCATTGTATATATATACCACATCTTCTTTATCAATTCATCCATCGATGGACATTTGGGCTCTTTCCATACTTTGTCTATTGTCGATAGTGCTGCTATAAACATGGGGGTGCATGTGTCCCTTCGAAACAGCACACCTGTATCGCTTGGATAAATGCCTAGTAGTGCAATTGCTGGGTCGTAGGGTAGTTCTGTTTTTAGTTTTTTGAGAAACCTCCATACTGTTTTCCAGAGTGGCTGCACCAGCTTGCATTCTCACTAATAATGCAAAAGAGACCCTCTTTCTCCGCATCCTCGCCAACCAACATCTGTTGTTGCCTGAGTTGTTAATGTCAGCCATTCTGACAGGTGTGAGGTGGTATCTCATTGTGTTTTTGATTTGTATTCCCCTGATGATGAGTGACGTTGAGCATTTTTTAATGTGTCAGTTGGCCATCTGGACGTCTTCTTTGGAGAAGTGTCTATTTATGTCTTTTGCCCATTTCTTCACTGGATTATTTGTTTTTTGGGTGTTGAGTTTGATAAGTTCTTTATAGATTTTGGATAATAACCCTTTATCTGATATGTCATTTGTGAATATTTTCTCCCATTCCATCGGTTGCCTTTTAGTTTTGCTGATCATTTCCTTCTCTGTGCAAAAGCTTTTTATCTGGTGAGGTCCCAGTAGTTCATTTTTGCTTTTGCTTCTCTTGCCTCCAGAGACGTATTGAGTAAGAAGTTGCTGTGGCCGAGATCAAAGAGGTTTTTGCCTGCTTTTTCCTCTAGGATTTTGATGGCTTCCTGTCTTACGTTTAGGTCTTTCATCCATTTTGAGTTAATTTTTGTGTATGGTGTAAGAAAGTGGTCCAGGTTCATTTCTCTGCATGTTTTGGTCCAGTTTTCCCAGCACCATTTGCTGAAGAGACTGTCTTTATTTCACTGGATATTCTTTCCTGCTTTGTCAAAGATTAGTTGGCCATACATTTGTGGGTCCATTTCTGGGTTCTTTATTCTGTTCCATTGATCTGAGTGTCTGTTTTTGTGCCAGTTTTTTTGTTTTTGTTTTTTTTTAGAGAGAGGTTGCAAGTGAGCAAGGGGCAGAGAGAGAGAGAGAGAGAGAGAGAGAGAGAGAGAGAGAGAGACAGAATCCCAGGAGGGACAAAGACAGATATAGAGAGAGGGAGTGAGAAGCAGGGCTCCCCTGAAGCGGGGCTCATGCTTTTTACCCAAAGTGGGGCTTGAGTTCACCCCAAGTGGGGCTCAAGCTCACCCGATGTGAGACTCGAACTCATGAACCGTGAGATCATGACCTGAGCCAAAGTCAGATGCTTAACGACTGAGCCACCCTGGCGCCCTGAGGAAAACTCTTGATATAACACAATTACCCAGAAACATACTAGACCATGAATATACCCAGCATATGTGCCATGAAATATACCATGAATGCCAAGCACATTCTTACCATATATGGTAGGAATATATCAATAATATTCAGTAAGGATATTCTGAAGTCTGGAGTGGATCCTAAATACCTATATATTAATAAAACTATATGAGTAGGTGATGGGAATACCCAACTGAAAACTACTGTTCCAGAATATGCTAGATTGAAATGAAAGAAGTAAAGATATGATCAAGTTAGGATTTAAAGCAAATTACTGAAGTTACGATTGATAACCTATACCACGGTTGTCAAATGTCAGGAAAAGAAGCACTAGGAATCAATGTCTTTGATACATTATTTCAGGCACGGGAATATTACTAAGCTATCAACAGCAAACATCCACTTATATATATAATTAGATTGCCTCTAGCAGGTGGAGAGGAAGACAGCCATGCCCACCTAAGAGCACTGTTCATACACCGCCGTCGGGGGGACGACTGGGCGTCAGAATCCTGTATCCCAGGGAGGCTCTAACATTCCCAACAGCAACACCCACATTGCTCACAAGAGCCTTCCAGACCCTCTGGCCAAGTCAGGCCACGTCCTCTTTGGGAAGGTGGCTTTGCTCTTGGGACACACCCCCATCTGATGAACGACACCCAGATGACGCACCTGCATCGTGTCATTTTGGGCCCCAAATGATGTGTGATGAAAGTTTTGATCCCCGTTTTCTGGCATGATCGGTGAGCTCCCATCGAAAGCAGTTTTGAGTCCTGGCAACAATATCTCAGCCAGCGAGGCATTTCCCGGTGACCGGCGGGAGGAAGAGCAGGCGACCAGGTGATTGGGGCGCCTTCCACCGGCAGGAGCCTGGGGGAGGCTGCGAAGGAGACACGGAGAAACCTCGGGGGCGGGGAGCCGTGAGAGGCCCGAGTCTGCTGCACAAGCATGTGTTCTGGGACTTCCTGACCTGACGCTGCAAGGTGAACGACAGCGTGGACGCAGGGGAGGCCCGATGGTGGTCCAGGGGCTACGCAGGGGGAAATACACGGAGCAGGAAATAGAACCGTTAAGGAGACACCATGCGTGGAAGCCAGGAGCCTGGAATTCGGACGCAGGAGGCCCGACCTGCGAACACACGGGGGTTCCAGGAAGAACAGAAGTCCCGATGGAAGAGAACGAATTGTGAAGGGCACGCGAGAGGGCCCGCCAGGTGAAGATGCTGGCACCCCTGGTCCCCTGAGCGCGGGAGCCCGGAGCGGAGCAGTCTGCGTACCGGGAAGCGGGGAGGCGCACCCGAAGGTGGCGGTGGCGAGCAAAGGGCTGATGTGAAGGGGGAAACGAAGGCCCAAAGCCCTGCCCAGGTGGGAGGGGCCCCCAGGAGGTGTATTTCAGCCTGGGGTTGGGGAGGCCGGGGAGTGATGGGGAGCAGGCCGGAAGCGGGGACCCTGTGCCCCAGCTGCACCCCGCCTTTAGCCCTGCAGTGATCAGTGGTCAGCAGAGGTCCCTGTCCCCGAGCGGGGCGGGGCGCGAGCTGGGGGCGGGGCCGGGAGCGGCTCCTCCCCAGGGGGGCGGGGTTAGGGCTGCCCTTCAGGAGCACTGGAGAGCTGTCAATGCTGTTTGAATCCAGGCTACCTCCAAGATCAGTTAAGCCAAACTAGTAGTTTGTGAGCCGCTTCTGTAAGGGAAGACACTGTAATGATAGTGACATCAGGAAATTTAAACTATCTCAGAAGAATCCAGGAGTTGTGGAAGGAACTATGTAAAGACGGACTTACGGGAGAGTATCTACAATGGGTGGAAGTATGGAGAAAAGAAAGGAAATGCAGGTGTTCTGCACATGTCGCTTTAATTGGAGGAAGGCAGGTAAGCCATTTTGATGGGGGTCCTTTATATCACATAATTGTGATAAATTAACAGGGAGCTTTCAGTTTTATGGATAGGAAACTAAGCAGCAGTGAAAAAACCACTTCAGAACCGTGAGATGAGCAAGGTCGAGGGCAGAGCTGAGGAAGACAGAATGAAGAAACTTAAGCCAGGAACGTAATGAAAGGAATAGAGTGGAAAAGACAGATGAAGAGTGAATTAATATGGCAGAGGTGGGTGGGGGATGGGCTAGATGGGGGATGGGAATTAAGGAGGGCACTTGTTGGGATGAGCACTGGGTGTCATATGTAAGTGATGAGTCACTGGGTTCTATTCCTGAAACCAAGACTACACTGTATGTTAACTAACTCGAATTTAATTAAAGAAAAAAAAAAAGATCTCCAACTACGATTGTGAGTTGTCTGCTCCTCCCTTTAATCCTGCCAATTTATGCTTTGTATCGTTCATAACTCGGTGGTTAGGCGCATTCATACTGATGAGTGTTATGACTTCCTAATGGATTGACATTTTTATCAACTTCAGAGGTCCCTTCTTCAGTCTCTGGTAACTCTCTTTGTCTTTCTGTTTTTTCATCATGATATTAAGTCCACTCCAGACTTCTGCTTGCGGTTCGCGTGGTGTATCTCTTACCGTCCATTTACTTTCAACCTACCTGTGCTTTTATTTTTATGGTGTGTCTTTGTAGACAAGGTAGAATTGATGCTTGTGCATTTTCATTCATTCTGACAGTCTCTGTGGTGGCACCATTCAGTCCATTAATTTTTAAGTAATCATTGAATTGGTTTTGTTTAGATTATTATTATTTTATTATTTGTTCCCTTTCATTCCTTAGTTTGATGTCATTTTGCTTTCTTTCAGGTTATTTGAGTGTATTTTAGAATTCCTTTTCAATTTACCTATTGGATTTTTGGCTGTACGTCTTTGAACTACTGTGTGCTGACTGCTCTAGTGATTGTAGTGTATATTGTTAGCATTTGACAGTTTAGTTAGAGTTAGTATTGCAACACTTTATAATATGTGGAAGCATTGCAGTCATATATGTGCATTTACTGGCCTCATCGTTTATGCTGTCTTAGCATGTGTATTACACTTGTGTGTATATCAACTCTGTAATATTGTAATTTTTGCATCAAACAGTCCTATGTATTTTAAAGAAAGCAAGAGGAAGAAGAATCTTTTCTATTTACCCAGACTTTAAAAAATTTTTTCTGATGCTTTTTATTCTTCCTGAAGAGTCAAGTTTCCATCTAGTGCCATTTTGGCCCCAAGAATGTACTTTAGCCTGGTGCATTGTTCTAGAGTGCATGTTTGCTGGCAATGAGTTTTCTGTGTGTGTGTGTGTGTGTGTGTGTGTGTGTGTGTGTGTGTGTGTGTGT